>NW_027363269.1:545000-742500 GCF_046119375.1 Phyllobates terribilis
TCCACTCACTAAGCCATATATTCTCTCATGCAAAAGAATAGGGCCAATTATGCTAATGACACTCGGCTCAAACTCTGTCAGAGCTTCAACTGAGTATGATCCGATTCTCTCGCAGCACAGATATGGAGAAGATGGAGAACTTACTTTCTCCATCTTCTCCATAGTCTCTGTGAGTGTTCATCGGACTGCACTTGGATGACATCCGAGTGCAGTCCAATGTTTTACGTGCACCCATAGACTTGTATGGGTGCACATGGTCCGAATATCGAATGAGATTATTTTCTCATGCCGATAATCGCAAATTTGCACTGTCCCATAGTATAACATAGGGCCGAGTCCTATCCGATAAAACATCACATAGCATTCGGCCGTGTTATATGACAGTGTGAGCGAGCCCTTAGAGTCAAGGAATATTTACATGCAGATGATGATATTACTCTCCCAGTGTATATTTTTTTAGACGAGTTCATAGTAAATGCTTTGCCTTTTTGACATGTGATCAACTAAAGAACAAGAAAGATTTAGGACCTCCCCTATAGAGAAACGGAAAATAGTTTGGAGGACTTGCATGTCATTTTTTATTTATTATGAGAAAATCATAAAAGATCCCGTTTTTTAACCATGCTGTGACTTTCTTCTGAGGGAGAGGGAGAGAGCTGCCCTATTCAGAGTCTGTAATAAGACCTGCTGACAAAAGTGTTGAAGATACAGTCTAATGTGAATTAACAATGAAAAAAAGTTAATTTCACAAATGGCTTGTATTTTTTTTAATACAAACTTTTTTGTGTTTACAGCTCCTTTAAAGGGAATCTGTCATCAGGTTTTTGCCACCTAATCTGAGAGCAGCATAATGTAGGGTTAGAGGCACTGATTCCAGTAATGTGTCACTTACTGGGCTGCTTAGTGTTGTTTTGATAAAATCATTGATTTGTCAGATGGTAATTATCACTAGATGACTAGTAAGTTCTGTAGGACCCCACCCCCATCAGTGATCAGTAGATTTCTGTGTACACTGAGCATGGGCAGAAAGCTGCCAATCAGTGGTGTGGGCGGGGCTATACAGAGCGCAGCATTCAGAGAGCTGCTAGATCTGCAGCAGATAAAACGGTGATTTTCTCAAAATGACAACAAGCAGCTGAAAAAGTGACACATCGCTGGAATCAGGGTATCTGCCCCTATATTGTGCTGCTCTCAGATGGGGCAGCACAATTAATATTGTGCCAAATTAATTTCCCGTGATCTATCACATGATCTATCACAGGAGATCATGTGACATGTCACGTGATAAATCAGGTGGGGGGGGGGCCCGTGCCTTCTAAACTGCCCGGGGCCCTTGCTACTCTTAATCCACCCCTGCGCACTATGCAGCTTTTTCATTGGAGCCTCCTGCAGTTTCTGGTGGCTCGGGGAAGAGAGCACCCCCAGCACCATGTTAAGTCAATGGGAGGAATGAATGGCGTTTCCCTATCTCACTTTAACCTGGATTTCTCCGGAACCGTGAGTCGAATAAACAACTTGAAATATACGTTCTGTAGATTGGACCATCAGCTTTCAAGGGTTTCATCTCCTGAGTGAGAGGCACCTTGTACCGAGGAGCCGCGCCCCGAGAGCCGTGACCCCCCTCTGCCCAGGCGGCCCATGTCTACTAAATTGGTTACCCACTTTCCAGTGCTGATATCTCGGCTTTTGAAGGTCCAAGATGACCCAAACTTACAGTGTGTACAGACCTCAAGTAGACCTGCACAATGAGGGGTGGCACTTGTTAATAGTCAGACTTGTTCCACTACCAGACATGTCTAAGATCGGTACCGTTTGCTCCGGTTCTGAAGGTTCAATCGAAAATCGTAGATATGCACTTTGTATCACTCGCTCTCCCCTTTCAAGGGACTCCTCAATTGTGTATGTACATCATTTCCCTGAGGAGCAGTGCCCCAAGAAGCAAGACACCCCTACCGGGCCATTGCTAAGTATGAGACTGTGAGAGTGAATGCCGTAATACCATACGCGGCCCTGCAGGAGCCTGTGTGGCCCAGTAGGAGGCTGTGTAGCCATGTAGCAAGCTATGTAGCCCTGTATTAGTCTGTGTGGCCCTGTTTTAGGCTGTGCGACCCCGTATTAGGTAGTGCGGCCCTAGAGAAGGCTGTGGGGTCCTAGAGGAGGCTGTGCAGCACTAGAGGAAGCTGTGTGGCACTAGAGGAGGCTGAGTGGCCCTAGAGGAGGCTTTGTGGCCCTGTAGGTGTCTAAGTGGCCCTGTGAGGTTGGTGATAGACTGACAAATCATCCCATGAAAATTTTATTTACAGGCTCTCATATGCACATAGAGGCACAGAGCATTCCTCTCACCTGTTTGCCGCGTTTTTGCTGCCAAGAGATGCAGAAACCTTGCAGAAATATCTGCAGTCAAATACTCAACGTGCGCACATAGCGATGTGACATGGCAGACGTTGAGTATTTGATTGCAGAAATTTCTGCATGGTTTCTGTATCTCTTGGCAGCAAAAACACTGCTGAAAAAATGTGAGTTTTTGCTTCCAAGAGATGCAGAAACCTTGCCGATTTTTAGTGTGAGACATTGATAGTATGTGCCATATATGGCCCTCACTCTCACAGTCTCACATTAAAAAATGACTTGCGCTGAATTAATGGAAATTGTAGGCCAGTGTTGATCTCCGCGATGCGTTCAAGACCCTTGAAATATAATGGGTTTCAGATAAAGGATTATATATATTCAGATATAGGCCATCCTGGTATGCATGGTCCCTTCAGACCCCACCAACCCTGATATGCATGGCCCCCTCACACCCAATACTGATATACCTTCACCTAACAGACCCAATTCTGGTATGCTTGGTTCCCACTGACCCAATTATGGCATGCACTGCCCCCTCAGACCCAATTCTGGCATGCATGGCCCCCTCAGACCCAATTCAGTCATGCATGGCCCCCTCAGATCCAATCCTGGTATGCATGGCTCCATCAGACCCAATCCTGGCATACATGGCCCCTTCAGTACCAATCCTGGTTTGCATGACCGTCTCACACCCAATCCTGGCATGCATGGCCCCACAGACTCAATACTGATATGCATGGCCCCCTTACACCCAATTCTGGCATGCATGGCCTCCTCAGACCCAATACTGGCAAACATGGCCCACTCAGACCCATTCCTGGTATGCATGGACCCCTCAGAACCAATCCTGGTGAGCATATGCACCTCCTGGACCCAATTCTGGTATGCATGGCCTCTTCAGACTCAATACTGGTATGCATGGCCTCTTCAGACCCAATACTGATATGCATGGCCCCCTCAGACCCAATACTGATATACATTCACCTAACAGACCCAATCCTGGTATACATGGCTCCCTCAGACCCAATTCTGGCATGCACTCCCCTCAGACACAATCATGGCATGCTTGGCCCACTTAGACCCAATCCTGGTATGTATGGCCCCCTCATACCCAATGCTGGAATGCATGGCCCTCTCAGAACGAATAATGTTATGTATGGCCCCTCAGACCCTATCCTGGCATGCGCGACCCCCTCAGATCCATTCATGGTATGCTTGGCTCCCGCAGACTCAATTCTGGCATGCACTTCCCCCCTCAGACCCAATTCTGGCATGCATGGCCCCCTCAGATCCAATCCTGGTATGCATGGCTCCCTCAGACCCAATCCTGGCATGCATGGCCCCGTCAGACCCAATACTGGCATCTATGGCTCCCTCTGACCCAATCCTGGCATGCATGCCCCCCCCCCAGACCCAATCCTGGCATGCATGGCCCCCTCAGACCCAATACTGGTATGCAAGCACCACCCGGATCCAATCCTGGTATGCATGACCGTCTCAGACCCAATTCTGGCATGCAAGGCCCACTCAGACAAAATCATGGCATGCATGGCCCCCTTACACTCCATTCTGGCATGCATTGCCCCCTCAGACCCAATACTGGCAATCATGGCCCACTCAGACCGATTCCTGGTATGCATGGCCTCTTCAGACCCAATACTGATATGCATGGCCCCCTCAGACCCAATACTGATATACATTCACCTAACAGACCCAATCCTGGTATACATGGCTCCCTCAGACCCAATTCTGGCATGCACACCCCTCAGACCCAATCCAGGCATGCATGACCCCCTCAGATCCATTCCTAGTATGCATGGCTCCCTCAGACCCAATTAGGGCATGCACTTCCCCCTCAGACCCAATTGTGGCATGCATGCCCCCCTCAGACCCAATTCAGGCATGCATGGCCCCCTCAGACCCAATACTGGTATGCATGGCTCCCGCAGACCCAATCATGGCATGCATGGCCCCTTCAGTACCAATCCTGGTATGCAAGACCGTCTCAGACCCAATTCTGGCATGCATGGCCCCCTCAGACAAAATCATGGCATGCATGGCCCCCTTACACTCCATTCTGGCATGCATGGCCCCCTCAGACAAAATCATGGCATGCATGGCCCCCTCAGACAAAATCCTGGCATGCATGGCCCCCCCGAACCCTTTCCTGGTATGCATGGCACCCTCAGACCCAATCCTGGAATGCATGGCCCCCCCATACCCACTCCTGGCAGGCATGGCCCCCTCAGACCTAATCCTGGTATGCATAGTCTCCTTAGATCCAATCCTAATATGCATCCCTATCCGACCCAATACTGGCATGCATTGCCCCCTCAGACCGAATCTTGTCATGCCTGGCTCCCTCAGATCCAATCCTGGTATTCACAGGCTTATCAGACAAAATCCTGGCATACATGGCCCCCTTAGGCCAAATCCTGGCATGCTTGGCCCCCTTAGACCTAATCTTTGCATTCAAGACCCCCTCAGAACCAATCCTAGCATGCATTGCCCCTGTAGACCCAATCCTGGAATGCATGTCCCCTTCAGACCCAATCCTGTTATGTATGGCACCCTCAGAGCCAATCCAGGCATGCATGACTTCCTCAGATCCATTCCTAGTATGCATGGCTCCCACAGACCCAATTATGGCATGCATGGCCCCCTCAGACCAAATTCAGTTATGCATGGCCCCCTCAGATCCAATCCTGGTATGCATGGCTCCATCAGACCCAATCCTGGCATGCATGGCCCCCGTCAGTACCAATCCTGGTATGCATGACCGTCTCAGACCCAATTCTGGCATGCAAGGCCCACTCAGACAAAATCATGGCATGCATGGCCCCCTTACACTCCATTCTGGCATGCATGGCCCCCTCAGACCCAATACTGGCAATCATGGCCCACTCAGACCCATTCCTGGTATGCATGGACCCCTCAGAACCAATCCTGGTAAGCATGCACCTCCTGGACCCAATTCTGGTATGCATGGCCTCTTCAGACCCAATACTGATATGCATGGCCCCCTCAGACCCAATACTGATATACATTCACCTAACAGACCCAATCCTGGTATACATGGCTCCCTCAGACCAAATTCTGGCATGCACTCCCCTCAGACCCAATCATGGCATGCATGGCCCCCTCATACCCAATGCTGGAATACATGGCCCCCTCAGAACCAATAATGTTATGTATGGTCCCCTCAGACCCTATCCTTGCATGCACGACCCCCTCAGATCCATTCATGGTATGCTTGGCTCCCGCAGACCCAATTCTGGCATGCACTTCCCCTTCAGACCCAATTCTGGCATGCATGGCCCCCTCAGATCCAATCCTGGTATGCATGGCTCCCTCAGACCCAATCCTGGCATGCATGGCCCCGTCAGACCCAATACTGGCATCTATGGCTCCCTCTGACCCAATCCTGGCATGCATGGCCCCCGAGACCCAATCCTGGCATGCATGGCCCCCTCAGACACAATACTGGTATTCAAGCACCACCCGGATCCAATCCTGGTATGCATGACCGTCTCAGACCCAATTCTGGCATGCATTGCCCACTCAGACAAAATCATGGCATGCATGGCCCCCTTACACTCCATTCTGGCATGCATGGCCCCCTCAGACCCAATTCTGGCAATCATGGCCCACTCTGACCCATTCCTCGTATGCATGGACCCCTCAGAACCAATCCTGGTAAGCATGTACCTCCTGGACCCAATTCTGGCATGCATGGCCCCCTCAGACCCAATACTGTCATCTATGGCTCCCTCTGACCCAATCCTGGCATGCATAGCCCCCCCAGACCCAATCCTGGCATGCATGGCCCCCTCAGACCCAATACTGGTATGCAAGCACCACCCGGATCCAATCCTGGTATGCATGGCACCATCAGACCGAATCCTGGCATGCATGGTCCCCTCAGGTCCAATCCTGGCATGCATGCCCCCCCCCCCAGACCCATTCCTGGCATGCATGGCCTCCTCAGACACAATTCTGGCATGCATGGCTCTCTCAGACCCAATCATGGCATGCATGGCCCCCTCAGACCTAATCCTGTTATGCTTGGCCCCCTCAGACCCAATCCTGACAATCCTGTCCCTCTCAGACCCAATAATGACATGCATGGCCCCCTCAGATCCAATCTTGGTATGCATGGACCCCTCAGAACCAAACCTGGTATGCACGTCCCCCTCAGAATCAATCCTGGTATGCACACCCTCTCAGAACCAATACTAGGATTCATGCACCTCCCGGACCCAATTCTGGTATGAATGGCACCCTCAGACCGAATCCTGGCATGCACGGCCCCCTCAGATCCAATCCTAACATGCATGGCCACCTCAGACCCAATCCTGTCAAGCATGGCCCCCGCAGAACCAATTCTGCAATGCGTGGCCCCCTCAGAACCAAAAATGTTATGTATGGTCCCCTCAGACCCTATCCTGGCATGCGCGACCCCCTCAGATCCATTCATGGTATGCTTGGCTCCCTCAGACCCAATTCTGGCATGCACTTCCCCGTCAGACCCAATTCTGGCATACATGGCCCCCTCAGATCCAATCCTGGTATGCATGGCTCCCTCAGACCCAATCCTGGCATGCATGGCCCCCTCAGACCCAATACTGGCATATATGGCTCCCTCTGACCCAATCCTGGCATGCATGCCCCCCCCAGACCCAATCCTGGCATGCATGGCCCCCTCAGACCCAATACTGGTATGCAAGCACCACCCGGATCCAATCCTGGTATGCATGACCGTCTCAGACCCAATGCCCCCTTACACTCCATTCTGGCATGCATGGCCCCCTCAGACCCAATACTGGCAATCATGGCCCACTCAGACCCATTCCTGGTATGCATGGACCCCTCAGAACTAGTGTTGAGCGAGCACTAAAATGCTCGGGTGCTCGAAGCTCGGGCCGAGCTCGCCGTGATACTCGGGTGCTCGACCCGAGCAACGAGCCCAATGTTAGTCTATGGGAGACTCGAGCATTTTTGCGGTGGCACCCCCAGCAGTCTTTTAAAAGCCTAACAAGTGCCCAAAACGATAGTGACAGTGCTCAAATGACATGGGGACAGCATGAGGATCGCCCCAGGAAGCATTTCTGACCCCCAGGTCACTGCTGTCAACAACGTGGTCAGAGGTATTAAGCCACTTTTACGGGCTCACAATAAAACGTTCAAAAATGAAAGTGAAACTTTTTTCCTGTGAAATATGTTAAGGACCATCCTTTCCAGGGAAAAGACTTGTGTATAAGTTAAAATAAATGACCAAAAACAAAAATACTCCTCCACACCTTCGGCTATGTTCACAAGTAGCATTTTTTATGCGTTTTTGCACTTTTGTATTGCTTTCAACTATGACAAATGCATTCACCGGGAAATGTCATTTTAACATTTTACAACCTTATCTGGCCATGTGCTGTGTGACACATGCATAAAGTGCTGAAAAGACATGGGAACTGCATGGGGAAGACCCCTGGAAGCATCTCTGACTCCCAGGTCACTGTCTAAAAGTGTGCCCATCATAAGTGATCCTTGCCGCATCAGAAGATGCAGACTTGCAACTATCCCCATGCAAGTTCTAGTCCCAGGGCAGTGTTCAATTGTACCTCCCCCATTCCTTGCAATACAAGCGCAAGTATGCAGCCTGCCACCCACCCACCCCCAGGCTGCAATACCATACTGCTTGCTTGCTTGAACTTGAAATTGGGCCTTTTAGGCATGTGGAGGCGGAATCTGGCCACCACGTCATGGCTGTGTTGGCGGCCTGGAATCCATACTCAGTCCCCAGCCGCCCGGCGGCCGGGTGTCCATACTCGGTCCCCAGCCGCCCCGCGGCCGGGTGTCCACACACGGTCCCCAGCCGCCTGGGGGCAGCCGGGTGTCCATAAACGGTCCCCAGCCGCCCCTATTTCTCCTTGGAACATCCCCCCACACACTTTTCTTAGCCCGGCCTGCTTTAGGCAGCATTGGACGAGCCCACCAGAGAACCAGACTCCTCCGGTGGGCCCTGACTTCTCCATCGGTGGAGTTGAGAGCGCGCATACCAAAACATTACCTGTGCCCTCCCCAGTGCATTTAGTGGGAAGGAGAGCCTATTCCGCTGTAGTGTGTGCATGTTTAACCCCTGTTCATGGTACATGCGAAGATGCCTCCCACCTTGCACCTGTCGTTTCAGACTTGCAACTATCCCCATTCAAGTCCTTGTCCCAGGGCAGTGTTCAATTGTACCTCTCCCATTCCTTGCAATGCAAGCGAAAGTATGCCACCCACCCACCCCCAGGCTGCAATACCATACTGCTTGCTTACTTGCACTTTAAATTGGGCCTTTTAGGCTGTGTCGGCGGCCTGGTATCCATACTCAGTCCCCAGCCGCCCGGTGGCCGGGTGTCCCCGCTTGCTACCCAGCCTCCAGGGGGTGGCCGGGTGTCCATACTCAGTCCCCAGCCACCCCTATTTGTCCCGGTAACCTTTCCCACACTTTTCTTAGCCTGGCCTGCTTTAGGGCAGCATTGGCCGAGCCCACCGGACTATCAGACTCCTCCGGTGGGTCCTGGCTTCTCCATCAGGGGAGTTGAGAGTGCCAAGGTGAGAAGCATGATGAGGATGATAGAAGTTAGCATCTGCTTTGTTTTGTTGTAATGCAAGCGCATGTATGTAGTAGCAGCTAGGCCTGAGGTGGTCAGCGTTTTGGCGCATATCCTACCTCCTCCGAGGATTGCTGGATGTTTTCCTGCTACTATCCAAGTTCTATGACTCCCGTTAAAACAAAGCTTCAGGTGATAAATGATGGATGAGGTAGTGGCAAAGGAGAAAGAGCAGGAGGAACAGGGACCATTCACATCAATATCAGGCAAGTCAACCAGATAAGTCTTGTAGGATATGTTTCTGTAACAAAAGGAGTGGTTCGGCTACACAGTTATAGGGCATACAGTGAGTGCAATGCCTACCAAAAATTTCGAGGCACTCCAATGCCCCTTGGAAATGACATGGAGGTCAGAGGGTGTTAACTAAACCTTTTTTTCCATTTATAGCAACTGGGTCTCCTGTGCACTGTTGGCCTAAGCAGTGAATGGAAGGCTTTCCAAAAATTATGAGGAACTGCAATGCCCCTTACAAGAGCCATGTGTGGCACCCCAGGGGGTCTGGTCACCACAGTAATAGAGATATTACGTCGGAGAGCAAGTGAGAGGTTTCCTGGTCAGGATTCCTTAAACATGCAACATCCTCCTGCCCCAGTCCTGGGAGGGGAGAATTCTGCTCTTATAAACTGGATCTGGGGCGGGGTTGAGTGAGTCAGAGAACAGAGAACAGTCAGAGTCAGAGTGAGAGCAAGGGAAAGTAACAGCAAGGAGCTTTGTAGGAGCTAGGAGCTAAAGACCAGGGGCTGGAAGCTGAGCAGAGCTCGCCCAGGCAGAAGACAATAGGAACCGGACACAGGAGTCCGAGGCTGTGAGGACTTATATATCCAGCAGCAGAAACCAGCCGGCAGGGGATTTCAGGTCCTCTGGCCATAGAAGCCCGGAGGCTCAGTCACAAGCAAGGGACCAGCACCACCGTCGTGGAGCGGAGGCTAACAGAAGGCCCCAAGTCACCAGCCATACGGGTGAGCACTACACGGTACACTCAGGGACGTGGGCTACTTCTACCCGCTTACAGCAAGGTAGCCAGGAAGAGTGCAGACAGACATGGAGGCCTACAACTCCACCTGGCCAGGGGAACTCCTGCTTGCTCACAGACTGACCAGGCCTTTTATGCTAGCCAGTACTCCCGGGAGGGTTTACCTTATAATCATCAGTAAAGACCCTGAACTGCACTGCAAAGACTCTGAGTGGTTCCTGCTGTGCTCGTGCACCATCACCCCCATCATCCACACTCACTGCCCTGAGGCTATACTCCTCCTGTGGGGAGTTATCCCATTCTCTGCTGCGCACACAACACCAGCCTCAGCGGTCTGCCTCGCAGCGGTGGTACTCCCTGACCGCAATCCACGGGTGGCGCAGTCGGACAATTAACCTGAAAACCTAAGAAAGACTGCCATTGGTTTGACCAGCCTGAGCCACGGGACCGGGTCACCGCCACGGAGACTACAGACCCCAGAGACCCGGCACCGGGTATCCCACACACGTGTACACACGGCCCAGGGGGCGCGTCACATGCAGTACAGCATATTACAAACATAAGTCCCATTGACTCACCCCCTGGGCCGCACGGGGAACCCGGAACCAGGCCTGTTGTAGGATGCTGGGGGTTGTAGTCTCCGTGTGGCGGTGACCCGGTCCGTGGCTCAGGGTGGTCAAACCAGTGGCAGTCTATTGGTATTGTAATTGTCCGACTACGCCACCCGTGGATTGCGGTCAGCGGGGACCGCCGCTGCGCTGCAGACCGCTGAGGCTGATGTTATATGCGCAGCCAAGAATGGGATGACTCCCCACGGGAGAAGTATTGCCTCAGGGCAGCTAATGTGGATGATGGGAGTGATGGTGTGAGAGTCCCAGTACTAATGGTGCTGGTGCGGCAAGGAATCACAGAGACGTGTGGTGCAGTTCAGGGTTTTTACTGATGGTATAAGCAGACCCTCCCGGGAGTACTGGCTAGTATAAGGGGCCTGGTCAGTCTGCGAACAAGCAGGAGTTCCCCTGGTCAGGTGGAGTTGTAGGCCTCCCCGTTTATCTGCACTCTTCCTGGCTATCTTGCTGTAAGCGGTTACAAGTAGCCCACGTCCCTGAGTATACCGTGTGGTGCTCACCCGTATGGCTGGTGACTTGGGGCCTTCTGTTAGCCTCCGCTCCTGGATGGCGGAGCTGGTCCCTTCTTTGTGACTGAGCCTCCGGGCTTCTATGGCCAGAGGACCTGGAATCCCCTGCCGGCTGGTTTCTGCTGCTGGGTGTATATCAGTCCCCACAGCCTCGGACTCTGGTGTCCGGTTACTAAGTTGCTCTGCCAGGGCGAGCTATATCTCTGCTTCCAGCCCCTGGTCTTCTGCTTCTGCTCCTACAGAGCTCCTGTTCTCACTTTTCCTGTGTCTGCTGTCCTCCAGACCAGACTGCGTCTCTGTCTGGGACTTCACTCTAGGCTCTGACTAACCTAATCCCGCCCCAGACCCAGTTTATAAGGGCAGATTCCTCCCCTCCCAGGTCTGGGTGGGCCGTGTTGCATGCTTAGGGCTCCTGACCAGAGAAACCTCCCACTTGCTCTCAGACATAATATTTCTATTACTGTGGCAACCAGACCCCTGGGGTGCCACATTCCCCCCTAGTAAACTTTAGTACTCCGGGACTAAACACATTTTTAAAGAAACATAAATACAAGGTATAACAATAACAAGACAACATATTTACAAGAAACTTTAGTCTGTAGAGGTCACGGCGTGTCCATAACCGGGTGTCCTTATCACCCAAGGTGAAGTTTGTGAAAGGCGAAGTAGGGGACCTGTCCAAAGCAAACCCCTTGCGTTGGCCTTGGGCGTGGCTGCAAGGCTGGAGCTAGCTACTTTGGGCCGCAAGGAGGCCACGCCAGACAGGTTTTCTCTTCCGCGGCCATCTTCGCAAGAGGCACCAAGGTGCAACTATCTACAAAACTGTTCCGGTTATCCAGCGTCCATAACCTGTTAGTCCAAATAAATCTGCAGGGTAACTGAGAAACATAATTAGTAACAGGCAACAGCAAAAACCATAAACAGTTAAACAGATAAATTCACAGTGCATTAGTTTAGATTCTCCAGCGAGCGGGCATCTGACCTCTAGTGACTCTAGTGGACCTACGGAGCTCACTAACTGGTTCTGAACTACAGGGTGTAGGGGAGGTTGTAGGTAAGCTGGGCAGCTGTCTGCGCACTCTTTGGCTCACTAGGGGCACGGCAGGCTCACTACTAGCAGAGGGTTGATCCTCCTGGACTGCTGGTGTGGACTCTTCTGCCTCTTGGGCCGGCTGCTCTTCCAGGTCTACCGGTTCCTCTGTAGGCACTTGCGGGGCTGGCTGGAGAAAGGTGAGGACGGGTACCTCGACAGCGCCGTTTACTTGTGTCCAAGACCGGGAGAAGTCTCCGAGTATGGTACTGATCATTTCTTCCCTTTCCTCTGCGGGTTGAGGGTTTTCTTGATCTTCTTCAGGGCTTTGCAGCTGCTCGGGACACTTCTTCAGGTGGTCTCTGGAGACAATGGCTGTGGTTTCTCCTCCATCCTTACTGATTACGCAGATTTTGGGGTTCTCATGGCTTGAGGGCAGTACGGTGTACGGGTCCTTCTCCCACTGGTCGTCCAACTTGTGGAGCCGCCTCTTCCTCTTCAAGACCTGCTCTCCAGGTACCAGGGGAACAGCGGGAGCATACTGGTTATAAGCCTTCTCTTGTCTTTCTCTAGCTTGAGACAGACTTCGCTCGACGCTCTCCTGTACTTTCCGATACTGCTGCTGCCGTTCTGTATCCCAGTCTGCCTCTGGCGAGCTGTCCTCAGGTGTCAGGACTCCCATATCCAGGTCAATAGGCAGCTTACCAGGTCTTGCTCTCATTAGGTAAGCCGGGGTACAGTTGGTGGAACCTACAGGGATGTGATTGTACAAGTCCACCAAATCGGGCAGTTTCTCAGGCCACAGACTGCGTTCTTCCAGGGGCAACGTTTTTAACAAGTCTATCACCACCTGGTTCATCTTCTCACAGAGTCCATTGGTTTGAGGGTGATAGGGCGTTGTTCTTATCTTCTTGCAGCCATACAGGTTGCAGAACTCCTGGAAGACCTCCGCTTCGAAGGCTGGTCCTTGGTCTGTCAACACTTGGTCCGGGTACCCGTGTGGATGGCAGAAGTGCTGCTGTAAGGCTCTAGCTGCTGTTTGAGCCGTTAACTTGACCGGGACCACCACCAGGAATCGGGAGCAATGATCTACGATTGTGAGGGCGTAGACATACCCAGATCTGCTTGGAGCCAGTTTCACATGGTCCAGGGCTACCAGTTCCAGAGGCTGTCTGGTGATGATGGGCTGCAGGGGAGTCTTCTGGCTGGCACGGTCTTTTCTTCTCAGGTGGCACGGGCCACAGTCTCTGCACCACCTCTCGATGGCTCCTCTTGACTCGCCCCCTGGGCCTGTGCTGGTGCAGGGGATACCCGGAGCCGGATCACTGGGGGTTGTAGTCTCAGTGTGGCGGTGACCCGGTCCGTGCCCAGGGCGGTCAAACCAGTGGCAGTCTTAGGTAATAACAATGTCCGACTACGCCACCGTGGATTGCGGTCAGTGGGGACCGCCGCTGCGCTGCCGACCGCTGAGGCTGATGTTGTTTGCGCAGCTGAGTATGGGATAACTCCCCACGGGAGAAGTATTGCCTCAGGGCAGCTAGTGTGGATGATGGGAGTGATGGTGTGAGCGTACCAGTAGTAATGGTGCTGGTGCGGCGATGAAACACAGAGACGTGTGGTGCAGTTCAGGGTCTGTACTGATGGTATAATGCAGACCCTCCCGGGAGTACTGGTTAGCAGTAGGGGCCTGGTCAGTCTGTGAGCAAGCAGGATCTCCCCTGGCCAGGTGGAGTTGTAGGCCTCCCCGACTATCTGCACTCTTTCCTGGCTACCTTGCTCTATGCGGGTAGAAGTAGCCCACGTCCCTGAGTATACTGTGTGGTGCTCACCCGTATGGCCGGTGACTTGGGGCCTTCCATTAGCCTCCGCTTCACGATGGCGGTGCTGGTCCCTTGCTTGTGACCGTGACTTCGGGTTTCTAAGGCCAGAGGACATGGAATCCCCTGCCGGTTGGATTCTGCTGCTGGACCTGGATGTCCCCACAGCCTCGGACTCCGTGTCCTGGTTAGTGTCTTCAGCCAAGGCGAGCTTCCTAGCTTCCAGCCTCTGGCACTCACTCCTGCTCCTACAGAACTCCTGTTGTAACTCTCCCTTTCCAGGCTCCGACTGCTCTGCTTGTTCTGCAGGCTCTGTCGCTGTCTGGGACTTCACTGTCTAATCCCGCCCCAGACCCAGTTTATAAGGGCAGATTCCTCCCCTCCCAGGTCTGGGTGGGCCGTGTTGCATGCTTAGGGCTCCTGACCAGAGAAACCTCCCACTTGCTCTCAGACATAATATTTCTATTACTGTGGTAACCAGACCCCTGGGGTGCCACATTCCCCCCTAGTAAATTTTAGTACTCCGGGACTAAACACATTTTTAAAGAAACATAAATGCAGGGTATAACAATAACACAATAACATATTTACAAGTATCTTTAGTTCTTTAAAGGTCACGGCGTGTCCGTAACCAGGTGTCCATATCACCCAAGGTGAAGTCTTAAGCGAAGTAGGGGACCTGTCCAAAGCAAACCCCTTGCGTTGGCCCTGGGCATGGCTGCAAGGCTGGAGCTAGCTACTTTGGGCCGCAAGTAGGCCACGCCAGACAGGTTTTCTCTTCCGTGGCCGTCTTCGCAAGAGGCACCAAGGTGCAACTATCTACAAAACTGTTCCGGTTATCCAGTGTCCATAACCTGTTAGTCCAAATAAATCTGCAGGGTAACTGAGAAACATAATTAATAACAGGCAACAACAAAAACCATAAACAGTTAACAGATAATTCACAGTGCATTAGTTATATTCTCCAGCGAGCGGGCATCTGACCTCTAGTGACTCTAGTGGACCTACGGAGCTCACTAACTGGTCCTGCACTACAGGGTGTAGGAGGTGTTATTGACTCGCCCCCTGGGCCGTGGGGCACTCGGATCCGGGCAGTAGGGGAACGATGGGAGTAGTAGTGGCAACCCGGTTCCGTGGCTCAGGGTGGTCAGGCCAGTGGTAGTCCGTTATGTGCTGATGATTATGTCCGACTACGCCACCCTTGGATTGCGGTTATTAGGAAACGCCGCTGCATGCAGACCGCTGGGGCTGATGAGGTGTGCAGCTAGGGTGGTGTGACTCCCCACGGGAAGAGTGCGGCCCCAGGGCAGTATAGTGGATGTTGGGAGTGATGGTAGTGAGAGTCCCAGTGCTGATAGTGCTGGAGGAGCAAGGAGCACGCAGACAACAGGTTGCAGTCCAGGGTCTTTACTAGAACAGGTAAATTGACCCACAAACAGTCCCAGCTAGGAGGGGACCTGGATGTCTGAGAGCAACGGGGAAATTGGCCCTGGTCAGGGTGAGGGTGTAGGCCTACCGTGCTTTCTGCGCTCCTTCTGGCTATCTCCTCCTTATAGGGTAACAGCCCACGTTTCCGAGCTTTCCGTGTATTCTCGCCTGTATGACCTGCGACGTGGGTTCCTTTCTGCTCCCAGCCTTGTACGGCTTTACTGGTCCCTTCGGTTGTGGCAGGGCCTCCAGGCTTCTTAGGCCAAGGAATATACAGTCCCTTGCGGACTGGTTATCTGCTGGAGGATGTGGAATCCTCCCAGCCTCAGACACCAAAGTCTGGTAAATTAAGTCCGTTATCTGCCAAGACAGGCTCACTTTGCCTCTTGTCTCTGGCTTGTGGCTCTCCTACTGCCACACTTCCTCTTAGGTGCAATACAACTGTCTGTCCCTGCTCTGCTCTGGGACAAGTCTCAGTCCTGAGACAGGCCTTCAAGTTCTCTCTAACCCTGGCCCCAGTACCAGCTTTTATAGGGGCAGCCTGCTCCCCCTACTGGCCTGAGACAGGAGGCATTGCATGCTAATGTTCCCCTGACTAGAGAACCTCCCCCTTGCTCTCAGACACAGCTTTATTACATTTTGTGGCATCCAGGCCAGGGTGACACATTCCCCCCTAGTGAAATTTAGTACTCCGGGACTAAGCAATAAACAAAGACAATATGCATAACCATAAAACATTAACAGACAGACGACGCACAGATTGAGTTCTTAAGGTCACAGTGTGGTCTGTGACCGGGTGTCCATATCACCAATACAACGGGGAGCCTTAACCAGGTGGGGGTCTGTCCTACCCCAAGTCCTTTACAGTCTTTACAGTTCATTCCTTGGTTAGGCTCCGAACGCAGTCCATACAAGGTCCCGGTTATAAAAAGTCCATAACCTTTGAGTCCTTACGGTAGCTGCAAGAAACTGAAACACAGAATTACCAAACATGCATGTAACTTTGCAAACATTTCAACATACGGCAACAGGGTTATTTACAATTTTAGTACTCTCTATATTCTCCAGCGAGCGGGTATCTGCCCCTTTGTGCTCCTGGTTGACCTACGTAGCCCACTGTCTGGTGGTGGACTGACTTGGCTTTCCCCACTAGCGTTAGGGGTACAGCTACCAGCTGGGTGTACAGGTAGGGCAGGCAGCTGTCTGTGGGTCCTTTGGCTTACCGCAGGCATGGCAGGCTCACTGTCAGCAGAGGGTTGACTCTCCTGGGCTGCTGGTACAGGCTCTTCTGCCTCTGGAATCGCTTGCTCCTCTTCACCTTCCGGCTCTGGTGTTGGTTGTTGCTGTGCCGGTTGCAGGAAATGAAAGACGGGTACCACTATGGCATCATTTATGCGAGTCCAGGACTGAGGGAACTCTCCATTAACGGTGCTGATCATTTCTTCCTTGTCCTCTGCGGGTTCAAGGTCACTCTGATCCTCTTCTGCACTATGGAGTTGCTCGGGGCATCTTTTGAGGTGGTCTCTGGAGACGGTGCTAGTGGTTTCTCCTCCGTCCTTGGTGATTACGCACACCTTTGGGTTGTCGTGGTCAGACTGCAGTACGGTGTAGGGTTCCCTTTCCCACTGGTCGTCCAACTTATGTAACCTTCTTTTTCGCTTTAGGACTTGCTCACCAGGTTCTAGGGGGCCAGCAGGGGCGTGTTGATTGAAGAGTTTTTCTTGCCTCTCTCTCACCTGGGCCAGGCTCTTCTCCACACTCTCCTGTACCTTATTATACTGCAGTTGCCTTTCCGTATGCCAGTCCGCATCCGGGGAGGTGTCCTCAGGTATTAGGATTCCCATCTCCAGGTCAACGGGCAGCTCACCTGGTCTGGCTCGCATCAGGTAAGCCGGGGTGTAGTTTGTAGCATTCACCGGGATATTGTTGTATAGGTCTATCAGGTCCGGCAGTTTTTCTGGCCACAGGCTGCGTTCCTCCAGGGGCAACGTCTTCAGGAGATAAATGACTATATTGTTCAACTTCTCACGCATCCCGTTGGTTTGGGGGTGGTAAGGCGTTGTACGAATCCTCTTACAGCCATAGAGGTTGCAGAACTCCTGGAAGATTTCAGCCTCGAACGCTGGACCATGGTCTGTCAGGACCTGTTCCGGATACCCGTGTGGACGGCAGAAGTACTGCTGGAAGGCTCTGGCCGCTGTTTGGGCTGTCAAGTCCTTTACCGGGACCACCACTAGAAAACGGGAATAGTGGTCCACGATTGTCAGGGCATAGATGTATCCTGACCGGCTGGGAGCCAATTTGACGTGGTCTAGAGCTACCAGCTCAAGGGTGTCTTCTGGCTGGCACGGTCCTTCCTCCTTAGGTGACAAGGGCCACAGTCTCTGCACCATTTTTCTACGGCTCCTCTCATGCCGACCCAAAAGAACCTTCCTCTTAGCAGGAACTCCAGTTTCTTCCAACCGAAGTGTCCCGCTCTGTCATGGTAAGCCCCCAGGACCATAGCTGCATCCCGCCTTGGGACCACGACTTGCCAGGTCAGCTCGTGCGTCCGGTGGTTGACAATCCTTCTGCACAACTTGCCTTCGTAGAGGAACAGCTTGCTCTTCTCTTTCCATAGCTGCTTGGCTTCCTCTGGAGCATCCGGATCTATGCGGGCATCTTCCTGGGTCAGCAGATCTTTCACCAGGCGGATGGCAGGGTCACTATCTTGGGTCTCGGCCCAGCTGTGGTGAGGTAGGGGATTTATCATCACGGTTGTTAGATCCTCCTCTTTCACGCGGTGGGAGTATTGAGCGGCTCCATACCGGTGAAACGCGGGGAGTTCTACCTCCTCCAGCTCTTCTGGGTCTTCGTCACCTTCAGGTAAGTGAGGCATCCTCGATAGGGCGTCAGCGTTGGCATTGGTTTTGCCGGCCCGGTACTTGATCACGAAGTCATAGTTGGAGAGACGGGCCATCCACCGCTGTTCTAGGGCACCCAGTCTTGCATTGTCCAGGTGTGTCAACGGGTTGTTGTCCGTGTACACGGTGAACTTAGCGGAGGCCAGGTAATGCTTGAAGCGTTCCGTCACGGCCCACACCACTGCCAAGAATTCTAGCTTGAAGGAGCTGTAATTCTCCCGGTTCCTCTCGGTGGGCCTCAGCTTCCGGCTGGCGTAAGCGATCACCCTTTCTCTGCCCTGTTGGTTTTGGGACAGTACGGCTCCCAGTCCCACATTACTGGCGTCCGTGTGGAGAATAAAAGGCTGACCATAATCAGGGTAGGCAAGGATCTCATCCCCCGTGAGGGCCATCTTCAACTGGCGGAAGGACTCCTCTTCCGGTTTATCCCACTTGAAGGGCAGCTTTTGGCTCCTGGACTTAGACTGTCCGATTAGGAGGTCCTGCATAGGAGCTGCCATCCTAGTGAACCCGGGGATGAACCTTCGGTAGTAGCCTACCAATCCGAGAAACTGTCTCACCTCTTTGATGTTCGAGGGGCTTGGCCAGCTCTTGATTGCCGTGACCTTGTCAGGGTCGGGGGCCACTCCTTCCGCGCTTACCATGTGCCCTAGGTACTGGACCTTTGGTTTCAGCAGGTGACACTTCGATGGTTTCACCTTCAGGCCATAGCCTGCCAGGGCTTCGAACACCTCGGCCAGGTGCTTTAGATGGTCCTCGTAGGTTTTCGAATAGACGATTACGTCGTCCAGGTAAAGGAGGACCGTCTCGAAGTTTTGATGCCCTAGACAGCATTCCATCAGCCGCTGGAAGGTCCCTGGTGCATTGCAGAGCCCGAAGGGCATACAGTTGAACTCACTCAGTCCCATCGGGGTGGTGAAGGCGGACTTCTCCTTGTCAGCCTCTGCCACAGGAACCTGCCAGTACCCGCTAGTAAGGTCCAAAGTAGAAAAGAAGTTAGCTGATTTTAGTGCGGCTAAAGACTCCTCTATTCCACGCAGCGGATATGCATCTTTGTGGGTGATACGGTTGATTTGTCTATAGTCGACGCACATTCTCATGGTGCCGTCCTTCTTTTTCACCAGAACCAAGGGGGCTGCCCAGGGGCTACAGCTATCTCTAATGACCCCAGCTTCCTTCATTTCTCTTAGCATGCCCTTTGCGTTCTGATAATGTGCAGGGGGTACAGGTCGGTGTCTTTCTTTTATCGGTGGGTGGCTCCCTGTGGGGATGTGGTGTTCTATCCCTTTTACTCTGCCGAAGTCTAGCG
Organism: Phyllobates terribilis; assembly: GCF_046119375.1. Lineage (NCBI taxonomy): Eukaryota > Metazoa > Chordata > Amphibia > Anura > Dendrobatidae > Phyllobates > Phyllobates terribilis. Next base: position 564,601 of record NW_027363269.1, read on the forward strand.
GGTGCTTACTAAAGACTCTCTCGTACTCCTGTACCACCCGGTAGACTCCTTGTTTTTGGTGCAGGGGAGTGGAGTCAGCGCCCACATGGAGTTTCTGGCACCAGTCCTCCTTTTGTTTCTGGGAGCCATTACCCTCCGCCTGTGGAGATGGAGGCAAGGGTTCCACGGCCCTGATAGCTTTGTGTTCGACAACAAACAGTTTGGCAAGTGTAGCGTACCTGGGTAAGTGTACCTCCCTCTCCCCAATGTTGAGGATGCGGATGGGCACCCTCCCATGACGGACATCAACCACCCCCCGGGCGGTCAAAATGGTGGGCCTGCTGTCTGAGTACACGGGTTCTACCATGGCTTGGTAGTCTCTACCTCTCAACCCGATTGCAGTCCGACACCAGATCATCATTTCACTTTTGGGAGGCATGGAAATGGGGAATGGGTCACTCAGTCTTACGCTACCGATCTCACCACCAGACAGTTCTACCTGCTGCCGTCTCATCAGGGCTTTTATCTCCTTGTTGAGGACTCTCTGTTGGCTGGAACTAGCATTCACCGCCACCTGTTGTAGAATTACAATTACCTCTGAAAGACAATTTTCAATCACGTTAGTACCCACAGTTATTTTAGGGTGACTCTCACGACGGTCAATGTCCACAATAATTACTCCCTGTGCTGGTAGTTCGACTTTACCAATTTTAATGGTCATCTCCTTGAACCCCAACTGCGGCACGGGTAAGCCATTACTGGCGATGATGCTCAAGTTACTGTCTGGATACCGTGTGATATCAGCATCAGTCCAATACTGCTTAAAAAGTACATAAGGGATAGTGGTTACTTGCGACCCAGTATCCAGCAAGGCGCTCATGGGGATACCGTCCAGCACCACGGGTAAAACTGGGCGCCCCCCAACGTACTTATCACGCCAATTATAAGGGCCTGGTGATCTTATGCCTGGGGGTTGGCCCTCTGCCCCAGGTTGGACCCGTTTAAATTACAGTACCTGGAAATGTGTCCGGGCTGGTTGCATCGACGGCAAATGGGCTGTCCATTCTCTGCGTAGCGGTCTGTGGACCTCCCTCGGAACGACGGGATCCTCCTCTGTCGACGCCACGGGACATCCTCCGGACTTGAAGCCAGCTCGATGGGTCTTGACGGGTCCACTTGTAACGCCTGGACGGTCCTGGTCAACGCCGCGACGCTCCTGGTCAGCTCCTGGACTTGGTGGTGCAGGTATTTCGACGGGGCTTGGTTCAGGGCCTGTGCATCAGCCCCCACGGGGTCCATAGAGGAGGGCGCCGCCTCCTGGTGGTAGGTGAGAGCAGGGCGCCGGGGGTTTATAGCGCCACTGGTTGCAGATTCACGGAGCACCATTATGGCCCTGTCCTTAAATTGGGCAAAGGTCAGGTCGGGGTTCTGAAAGAACATGAGGCGCAGTTGGGCTCTGTGGGCGCTAGACAGCAGACCTTCTATGAATTGTTCTGTTAGCAGCTTATCCGTTTCCTGCACACTGCCAGGGTCAGTTTGTTGAATAGCCCTCAAGGCTTCCTGCAGATTTAGGGCATAGTCTCTGATGCTGTCCTGTGCTCGCTGCTTACATCCATAGAACCTCATTTTAATCTCAGCGGAGGTACGTGTGTCAAAGGTACCCCGCAGCCGGGCCAGAATACCCTTCACAGTCCTTTTCTCCTCAGTGGGCCATGATTTTACCTCCCTTTGGGCTGCGCCAGTTAACTGCCCTGTTAGTATGCTGACCTTCTGTTCCTCTGTCAGGGGGTAGACTTGGAACAAACTGTACAGCCTTTCCTTGAAGTCAGTTAGGGCATGGGGCTCCCCTGAGTACTTGGAATCCTCCCAGCCTCAGACACCAAAGTCTGGTAAATTAAGTCCGTTATCTGCCAAGACAGGCTCACTTTGCATCTTGTCTCTGGCTTGTGGCTCTCCTACTGCCACACTTCCTCTTAGGTGCAATACAACTGTCTGTCCCTGCTCTGCTCTGGGACAAGTCTCAGTCCTGAGACAGGCCTTCAAGTTCTCTCTAACCCTGCCCCCAGTACCAGCTTTTATAGGGGCAGCCTGCTCCCCCTACTGGCCTGAGACAGGAGGCATTGCATGCTAATGTTCCCCTGACTAGAGAACCTCCCCCTTGCTCTCAGACACAGCTTTATTACATTTTGTGGCATCCAGGCCAGGGTGACACATTATGGGCAAGCTGGGCAGCTGTCTGCGCACTCTTTGGCTCACTAGGGGCACGGCAGGCTCACTACTAGCAGAGGGTTGATTCTCCTGGGCTGCTGGTGTGGACTCTTCTGCCTCCTGGGCCGGCTGCTCTTCCAGCTCTACCTGGTCTTCTGTAGGCACTTGAGGGGCTGGCTGGAGAAAGGTGAGGACGGGCACCACGATAGCGTTGTTTACTTGTGTCCAGGACCGGGGAAAGTCTCCGAGTACGGTGCTGATCATTTCCTCCTTTTCCTCTACGGGTTGAGGGTCTTCCTGATCTTCATCCGTGCTTTGCAACTTCTCGGGGCACTTTTTCAGGTGGTCTCTGGAGACAGTGGCTGTGGTCTCTCCTCCATCCTTGCTGATGACGTACACCTTTGGATTATTGTGGCTTGAGGGCAGTACGGTGTACAGGTCCTTTTCCCACTGGTCGTCCAACTTATGGAGCCACCTTTTTCTTTTCAAGACCTGCTCTCCAGGTACCAGGGGAACAGCGGGAGCATGTTGGTTATAAGTCCTCTCCTGCCTTTCTCTTGATTGACAGAGACTTCGCTCGACGCTCTCCTGTACTTTCCGGTACTGCTGCTGCCGTTCTGTATCCCAGTCTGCTTCTGGCGAGGTGTCCTCGGGTGTCAGGACTCCCATATCCAGGTCAACAGGCAGCTTACCAGGTCTTGCTCGCATTAGATAAGCCGGGGTACAGTTGGTGGAACCTACCAGGATGTGGTTGTACAGGTCCACCAGATCGGGCAGTTTCTCAGGCCACAGACTGCGTTCTTCCAGGGGCAATGTTTTTAGCAGATCTATCACCACCTGGTTCATCTTCTCACAGAGTCCATTGGTTTGGGGGTGATAGGGCGTTGTTCTTATCTTCTTGCAGCCATACAGGTTGCAGAACTCCTGGAAGACCTCCGCTTTGAAGGCTGGTCCTTGGTCTGTCAGCACTTGGTCCGGGTACTCGTGTGGGCGGCAGAAGTACAGCTGGAAGGCTCTAGCTGCTGTTTGTGCTGTTAAGTCTTTGACGGGGACCACCACTAGGAATTGGGAGTAGTGATCCACGATGGTTAGGGAGTAGACATACCCGCTTCTGCTTGGAGTCAGTTTAACATGGTCCAGAGCGACCAGTTCCAGCGGCTGCCTGGTGATGATGGGCTGCAGGGGAGTCCTCTGGCTGGCACGGTCCCTTCTTCTTAGATTGCACGGGCCACAGTCTCTACACCACCTCTCAATGGCTCCTCTCATGCCTATCCAGTAGAACCGTTCACGCAGCAGGAACTCCAGCTTCTTCCATCCGAAGTGCCCTGCCCCATTGTGGTAGGCCTCCAGCACCATAGCTGCGTCCCGTCTCGGTACCACCACCTGCCAGATCAGCTCATGTGTCCGGGAATTGACCATTCTGTGGCACAACTTCTCCTTGTAGAGGAAAGTCTGCTCTTCTCCGTCCACAGTTGCTTGGTCTCTTCCGGAGTGTCTGGGTCCAGGCGGGCGTCAGCCTGGGTCAGCATTTCCTTCACCAGACGGACTGCGGGGTCCCTGTCTTGTGTCTCTGCCCAGTTGTAGTGGGGCAAGGGGTTGAATGTAGCGGATCGCTGGCCCCTCACACGGTGGGAATACTGGGTAATCCCATGATGGTGAAACGCAGGGAGTTCGATCTCTTCCAATTCTTCTGGATCCTCCCCTTCGTCCGGTAGGTTTGGCATCCTGGACAGGGCGTCCAAGTTGGAATTGGAGCGTCCTGCCCGGTACTTGATTGTGAACTCAAAATTGGACAGGCGGGCCATCCATCTCTGCTCCAGGGCACCCAGTCTTGCAGTGTCCAGGTTTGTCAACGGGTTGTTTTCCTTGTACACGGTGAACCTGGAAGAGGCAAGGTAATGCTTAAAACGCTCGGTTACTGCCCACACCACTGCCAGGAACTCTAGCTTGAACGAGCTGTAATTCTCAGGGTTTCTTTCCATGGGTAGCAGTTTTCGGCTAGCGTAAGCAATTACCCGTTCTCTCCCCTGCTGGATCTGGGACAGTACGGCTCCTAGCCCGATGTTGCTTGCGTCCGTGTAGAGGATAAAGGGCTGGCTGTAATCAGGGTACGCCAGGATTTCATCCCCCGTGAGGGCCATCTTCAGCTGGCGGAAGGACTCCTCTTCCAGCTTTTCCCATTTGAAGGGTGGCTTCTGGCTTTTGGCCTTCCTGGACTGGCCTATCAGGAGGTCCTGCATAGGAGCTGCCTTCTTGGTAAAACCGGGAATGAATCTTCGGTAGTAGCCTACCAACCCGAGGAACTGCCGCACTTCTTGGTCTTGGCCAGTCCTTAATCACGGTGATCTTGTCAGGGTCGGGGGCTACTCCGTCAGCACTCACCACGTGTCCCAGGTACTGTACCTTTGGCTTCAGTAGGTGACACTTTGAGGGTTTTACTTTTAGGCCATAGTTTGCCAGGGCTTCAAACACTTCTGCCAGGTGTTCCAGATGGTCCTCACAGGTCTTGGAATAGACAAAGACATCTTCCAGGTATAGTAGGACCGTCTCGAAGTTCCGGTGTCCCAGACAGCATTCCATCAACCGTTGGAAGGTTCCTGGTGCGTTGCAGAGCCCGAACGGCATACAGTTAAATTCGCTGAGTCCCATCGGGGTGGTGAATGCGGTCTTCTCCCGGTCCACCTCTGCTACAGGAACCTGCCAGTACCCGCTAGTGAGATCCAAAGTAGAGTAGAAGTTAGCAGATTTTAATGCAGCTAAGTACTCTTCTATCCTTGGTAACGGGTACTCATCTTTGTGTGTGATACGGTTGACCTTCCTGTAGTCTACACACATTCTCATGGTGTTGTCTTTCTTTTTCACAAAGACTAATGGAGCTGCCCAGGGGCTACAGCTGTCCTTAATTACCCCAGCCTCCTTCATGTCTTTTAGCATCCCCTTGGCGTGCTGATAGTGTGCAGGGGGTACAGGTCGGTATCTCTCCTTTATGGGAGGATGGTCTCCCGTGGGGATGTGATGTTCTACCCCCTTTACTCGCCCGAAGTCTAGCGGGTGTTTACTAAACACTCTCTCGTACTCTTGAACCACCCGATAGACTCCCTGTTTTTGGTGTGAGGGAGTGGAATCAGTACCCAAATGCAGTTGCTGACACCAGTCCTCCATTGGTTTCTTAGAGCCGTTACCTTCCTCTGGTTGAGATGGAGGCAAGGGTTCCACGGCCTGTACAGCATTCTGGTTTATGGTGAACAATTTGGCTAGCGTGGCATATCGGGGCAGGTATACTTCTCTTTCCCCAATATTGATGATGCGGACGGGCACCCTCCCATGGCGTACATCGACCACCCCCCGTGCTGTCAAAATGGTGGGCCTACTGTCTGAGTAGACGGGTTCTACCATTGCTTGGTAGTTTCTACCTCTTAGACCAATAGCTGCCCGGTACCAAATCATCATCTCACTTTTCGGGGGCATGGCAATAGGGAACGGGTCACACATTCTCACACTACCTATCTCACCACCAGATAGTTCCACCTGTTGCTGCTTCATCAGTGGCCGGATCTCTTTTTGGAGGACACGCTGCTGGCTGGAACTGACGTTCTTGGCAACCTGTTGCAAAATAAGAATCACCTCTGCAAGACAGTTTTCAATTACGTTAGTACCTAGGGTTATTTTTGGGTGACTCTCGCGACGGTCAATGTCCACAATGATAAGTCCTTGTGCCGGCAGTTCAACTTTACCGACCTTGATGGTCACTTCCTTAAATCCTATCTGTGGCACGGACTGACCATTGCTGGCGATAATGCTCAGGTCGTCATCTGGGTAGCGGGTTATGTCCGAGTCATTTCAGTACCTCTTGAAGAGCACGTACGGGATGGTGGTGACCTGTGACCCGGTGTCTAGTAGGGCACTCATAGGAATGCCATCCAGTACCACAGGCAAGACCGGACGTCCCCCTACGTATTTGTCACGCCAGTTTTATGGGCCTGATGATCTTAAGCCTGGGGGTTGGCTCTCTACCCCAGGTTGTGCCCGTTTAAATGACAGTACCTTGCCATATGTCCGGGTTGATTGCAGCGGCGGCAGATGGGTCGTCCGTCCTCGCTGTATCTGTCGCTGGGTCTTCCTCTGGCCGGTGGGGTCCTCCTCAGTCGGCGCCACGGGACGTCCTCCAGTCCGGATGCCAGCTGGATCTTTCCTGGAGAAGAAACCTGTAAAGACTGCACAGTTCTGGTTAGCGCGACAACGCTCTTAGTCAGCTCTTGGTGCAGGTCTGTAGCCGGGTTATTGTTCAAAGCCTGCGCATCAGCTCCCACAGGCCCTGCAGACAAGGGCGCCATCTCCTGGTGATAAGTGATAGTAGGGCGCCTGTGGGTCACAGCGCCACCTGGTGCCGGTTCTCGGAGCACCCGGATGGCTCTGTCCTTGAACTGTGCAAAGTCCAGTTCAGGGTCCTGTAAGGCCATTGCCCGCAACTGGGTTCGGTGGGCATTGCACAGTAGACCCTCAATAAATTGTTCGGTCAACAGCTTGTCTTCATTTTCCACGCTGTCAGGGTCTTCCTGCTTAATGGCTCTCAGGGCCTCTTGTAGGTTTAGAGCATAGTCTCTTATACTTTCATGTGCCCGTTGTTTGCACCCGTAAAATCTTAGTTTTATATCGGCTGAGGTGCGGGTGTCAAACGTGTCTTTCAGCCGGGCTAGTATCTCTCTGACAGTCCTCTTCTTCCCAGGTGACCAGGACTTTACCTCCCTTTGGGCTGCCCCGATTAACTGGGCCACCAGGATGCTCACTTTTTGCTCTTCTGTGAGGGGGTATACCTGGAAGAGGATATCAAGTCTTTCCCTAAAGTCACTCAGGGGTAGCCAGATTGCCCCCGGGATATAGGGCATGGTGAATGGCATGACTGCTGCAGCGGTTGCGCTGGCGGTGGCTGTGGCAGTGGAGCTCCCCTCGGTGTCCGACATCCTCCTTCCCCCCTAGTGGACCGTGGCCTACCTTGCGATGCTCTTCTTCCGTAGGCCGCGGCTCCGCAGTCGATCGTCGGGGTTGAGGACCTGGCGTCGCGCTCCGATGACGTCAGCGTCGCTCTTCCTCCCTTCCAGGACCTTACGCAGCGTCGGAGCATGGGGCGGAGCTTCGGATCTCGCGCGCTTTCGGCGTCCACGCCCCTCTTCTTCCCGCACGGCATCCTGAAGATGGAGTCCGAAGGCGGGAAGCAGCTGCGGATGGCGGGAAGAAGGCAGAAGACGACGGGAAACGGTCCAAGATGGCGTCTGATGGCGGGAAACGACTCCGGACGGCGGGAAACTTCGCCACAGGTAAGTTCAAAAGTCTTTTTCAGGCACGCAGTACCCGGTGGTTGCGGGCACGAAATCCTGCCGACTACACCCAAGTTGACTCGCCCCCTGGGCCTGTGCTGGTGCAGGGGATACCCGGAGCCGGATCGCGGGGGGTTGTAGTCTCAGTGTGGCGGTGACCCGGTCCGTGCCCAGGGTTGTCAAACCAGTGGCAGTCTTAGGTAATAACAATGTCCGACTACGCCACCCGTGGATTATGGTCAGTGGGGACCGCCGCTGCGCTGCCGACCGCTGAGGCTGATGTTGTTTGCGCAGCTGAGTATGGGATAACTCCCCACGGGAGAAGTATTGCCTCAGGGCAGCTAGTGTGGATGATGGGAGTGATGGTGTGAGCGTCCCAGTAGTAATGGTGCTGGTGCGGCGATGAAACACAGAGACGTGTGGTGCAGTTCAGGGTCTTTACTGATGGTATAAAGCAGACCCTCCCGGGAGTACTGGTTAGCAGTAGGGGCCTGGTCAGTCTGTGAGCAAGCAGGATCTCCCCTGGCCAGGTGGAGTTGTAGGCCTCCCCGACTATCTGCACTCTTTCCTGGCTACCTTGCTCTATGCGGGTAGAAGTAGCCCACGTCCCTGAGTATACCGTGTGGTGCTCACCCGTATGGCCGGTGACTTGGGGCCTTCCATTAGCCTCCGCTTCACGATGGCGGTGCTGGTCCCTTGCTTGTGACCGTGCCTTCGGGTTTCTAAGGCCAGAGGACATGGAATCCCCTGCCGGTTGGATTCTGCTGCTGGACCTGGATGTCCCCACAGCCTCGGACTCCGTGTCCGGGTTAGTGTCTTCAGCCAATGTCGAGCTTCCTAGCTTCCAGCCTCTGGCACTCACTCCTGCTCCTACAGAGCTCCTGTTGTAACTCTCCCTTTCCAGGCTCCGACTGCTCTGCTTGTTCTGCAGACTCTGTCGCTGTCTGGGACTTCACTGTCTAATCCCACCCCAGACCCAGTTTATAAGGGCAGATTCCTCCCCTCCCAGGTCTGGGTGGGCCGTGTTGCATGCTTAGGGCTCCTGACCAGAGAAACCTCCCACTTGCTCTCAGACATAATATTTCTATTACTGTGGTAACCAGACCCCTGGGGTGCCACACTCTCATGCCTACCCAGTAGAACCGTTCACGCAACAAGAACTCCAGCTTCTTTCATCCGAAGTGTCCTGCTCCGTTGTGGTATGCCTCCAGAACCATAGCCGCGTCTCGTCTTGGGACCACTACCTGCCAGGTCAACTCATGTGTTCGAGAGTTAACCATTCTCCGGCACAGCTTCTCCCTGTAGAGGAACAGCTTACTTTTCTCCTTCCACAGTTGCTTGGTCTCCTCCGGAGCATCTGGGTCAAGACGGGCATCGGCCTGGGTCAGCATTTCCTTCACCAAACGGACTGCGGGATCTGTTACAACTCTCCTGTTAGGTTTTTTTTAGTTTGCTGGTCACATGACCATTTTGCCTATTTAATCCGGCTCCGCACTCCTGGCTTTGCTGGACTTCATTTGTATTTACTACTGTTGAGCTAGCTTGTTGCTCTGTTGCCGTTCTCTGTTAGTTTTGCTAGGTCTTCTGACCCCTATGCCTTTTTGTTGTGTGTTTGTCTTTGACTGCTACTATTTCTGCTAGGAGGTGTCCAACTTTTCCCAGTCCCTAGATCTTGTAGGGATCCCTCCCTCACATCTATAGGTCTGCGTTCAGACTAGCCGAGGACTTTAGCGGGTCTGATCGCAGGATCATGTTCCCCGTTACATCGTAGGGATCTAGTTTAGTTCTATTGTAGGGACAGATCTCATGTCTTTCCTTAGTCTCTGTAGCAGATCATAACAGTAAGTCCAGCCATAAAAAAAAAAAATAATAATTTCTCTAAGGAAAGACCTCCAGTTTTCCATCATGGTCTCGGTGCAAGATTTGGCTCAACGCTTGCAGGGACTCTCTCTGGAGGTGACCAAGCTCCAACAACACGTGAGTAGCTGTTCTGGAGCGCATTTTGTGGAACCTAAGGTACGTCTGCCTGATCTATTTTTTGGCGAACAACAAGATTTTTTTTCTTTTAAAAATGCTTGTCTATTATATTTTCGTTTGAGACCCGGATCCTCTGGTGATGAATCACAGCGCATAGGGATCATAATGTCACTTTTGCGCAAAGATCCTCGGGGATGGGCCTTCTCTCTCCAACCTAGTGATCCGTGCTTTAGATCAGTGGATAGTTTTTTTTCTGCTTTGGGTTTGTTGTACGATGATCCTGATCGTGTCTCATCTGCTGAGTCTGAATTAAGACGTTTGAGGCAGGGATCAGGTAATGTGGAAAAATATTGTTCTCACTTCCGTCGGTGGTCTGCCCAGGTGGGGTGGAACGATTCAGCTTTGAAAAGCTTGTTTCTTGCAGGGCTATGTGAAAGGGTAAAGGATTTACTGATTGCTTATCCCACACCTGGAAACTTGCAGGAGGCAATGCAATTAGCTATACGGGTGGACAGGAGACTGCGTGAAAAGGTTAATGAGAGCAAATCCTCTGCTATGTCAGCTTTGAGTCCTGAGAGGTTCTGTGCTGACAATGGAGAGCCGATGGAAATTGGGGCGATGGCACCCCGCTCTCAGGAAAAAGACCGCCGACTTTCTGAAGGCTTGTGTTTCTATTGCGGAAATTCTGGTCATTTTATTAAGAACTGTGTGCTTCGTAAGAAGAAAGAAAAAAAAATGGTCAGTCATGCTCGTATTGCCTGTTTAAATTCTAAGGGAGTATTCCTATCTGCCACTACTGCTGCTCAGGATGAATTAATTGAATTTCGGGTATTTGTGGATTGTGGATCTACTCTGAATGTGATTGATGGGGGATTCTTGGAAAAACTTAGATTAGAACCTAAAACTTTGTCATCCCCTATTGCTGTGATTTCTGTTGATGGCTCTCCCTTGAAGAGTGTTACTCATAAGGTCTGTGAATTTCCCCTCACTATTAATGGTATTCATCAAGAGAATTTGGATTTGGTGGTATTGGATAATTTGCCTTCTCCAGTAATATTGGGGTTACCCTGGTTAAAATTGCACAATCCTGTACTGGATTGGTCTACCAATGAAATCAAGTCCTGGAGCCCTAAGTGTTATGACAAGTGTTGTAACGGGCGCATTGCTGCTGTGGATAGAGGGGAATTGCCTGTACCTATTCAGGATTTTTGGAGAGTTTTTTCTGAGGAGGAGTCGCAGGTTTTGCCTCCCCATAGAGACTATGATTGTACCATTGAATTTGTCCCTGGCGCGACTCTTCCTAAGAGTCGTTTATTTAATCTTACTATTCCTGAAAGAAAGGCTTTGGAAGAATACATACAGACAAGCTTGGCCGCCGGTCACATTAGGCCTTCCAAGTCTCCTGTGGCTGTTGGATTTTTTTTTGTAAAAAAAAAAGATGGCGGTTTACGTCCTTGTCTGGACTTTCGTGAGATTAAAAAAATTACTGTACGCAATCCTTACCCACTGCCATTGATTCCTGATTTATTTAACCAGTTAGTGGGGGCCAAGTGGTTCTCTAAAATTGATCTCCGGGGGGCATACAATTTGTTGCGCATGAAGGAGGGTGATGAATGGAAGACTGCTTTTAACACTCCTGTGGGTCATTTTGAGAATCTGGTTATGCCTTTTGGTCTCACCAATGCTCCAGCATTTTTTCAGAATCTTATTAATGATATCCTTAGACCTTTAATCGGCAAAAATGTGGTTGTGTATTTGGATGACATTTTGATTTATTCGCCGGATCTGGAGTCTCATTGGCGGAGCGTACGTGAGGTATTACAGTTATTAATGGACAATTCGCTTTTTGCTAAGCTGGAGAAATGTGAGTTCGCTGTACAGAGAATTAGTTTTTTGGGCTACATTATCTCCAGTGAAGGTTTTGAGATGGACCCGGTTAAAGTTCAAGCTGTGCAGGAATGGCCTAGGCCTATTGGTTTGAAATCGATACAGAGGTTTTTGGGTTTCGCCAATTATTACAGAAAATTCAGAAAAAATTTTTCTATTATTGTCAAACCGCTGACCGATCTCACCAGGAAAGGTGCTAATGCGGTTCAGTGGACTTCTGAGGCCATTGAAGCTTTTGTGTTTCTAAAGGAGAGGTTCACCTCTGCTCCCATCCTTATGCAGCCTGATGTGACTAAGCCGTTTTTGGTTGAGGTTGATGCTTCTTCGGTGGGGGTTGGTGCGGTGTTGTCTCAGGAAAACAAGGATGGAGTACATCCCTGTGCCTTTTTTTCAAAAAAATTTTCCGAGACTGAACTTAATTACGATATTGGTAATTGGGAATTGCTGGCGATTAAACTCGCATTTGAACACTGGCGTCATCTCTTGGAAGGTGCTGAATTTCCCATTCAGGTTTTCACTGATCATAAAAATCTGATCTATCTTGATGCTGCCAAGCGCTTGAATGCCCGTCAGGCTAGGTGGGCACTTTTTTTCTCGCGGTTTAATTTTTCCGTTACTTACATCCCGGGTACCAAGAATGTTAAAGCGGATGCTTTGTCTCGCAGCTTTTCTCCCATGGTCGGTCTTGAGGAGGAAGAGGAGACCATTTTACAAGAAGGTGTTGTGATTGCTGCTTTGGACTCCGTTTTGGAGGATGAGATTCTTAAAGCACAGGAGAATGCCCCATCTAACACTCCCCATGGGAGGTTGTTTGTGCCTAGGACCTTTAGGAGAGATTTGTTTGTTGAGTGTCATGAGTCTCGGTTGGCAGGTCATCCAGGAATTTCTGAGACCAAGAGACTTGTGGGTCGCAGTTTTTGGTGGCCTGGATGGCAGAAGGAAGTCATTAAGTGGGTGCGCCAATGTACTGTGTGTGCAAGATCCAAGTCTTCGCATGTTCCTGCTGCGGGGTTGCTTTGCCCTCTGGAGGTTCCTAGTGCTCCTTGGACGCATCTTGCTATGGATTTTATTACTGACCTTCCTCCCTCTGAAGGTTTCACGGTCATCTGGGTGGTCGTGGACCGTTTTAGCAAGATGTGTCACTTGGTTCCCTTCCTCAAACTGCCTTGCGCTAAGACACTCGCCAAGACCTTTGTCAAGGAAATTGTCAGACTACATGGTGTTGCTACTGACATTGTTTCTGATAGGGGACCTCAGTTCGTGGCTCGTTTTTGGCGTGCCTTTTGTGACAGGTTGGGAGTTCATTTGTCGTTTTCATCCGGATATCATCCTGAGTCTAATGGCCAGACAGAAAGGAAGAACCAGGATGTTGAGCAGTTCTTGCGTTGTTTTGTGGCAGACAATCAAGAGGGGTGGTCTGAGTTTCTGCCACTTGCTGAATTTGCTCTTAACAACCATACATCCTCTTCTGCTGGGTGTTCGCCTTTTTTTTGTTGTTCTGGGAGACATCCGTCTTTTGGGTCATTTTACAAATTGGTTTCGGCTGTGCCTGAGGAGGAGAGTTTTTCCGGTGATTTGGAGAGAGTTTGGACGGATGTGCGTGGTAATATTCAGGAGGCTAACAAGAAATCTAAGAGGTACTTTGATAGGAAACGGCAAGAGGTTTTGTTTGCTGTTGGTGACATGGTTTGGTTGTCCTCTAAGAATCTGCGATTGAGGATTCCTTCTAAAAAATTGGGTCCCAAGTTCGTAGGGCCCTTTAAGGTACTTCAGATAGTTAACCAATCTGCTGTTAGGCTGGAGGTTCCTACGTCCTGGAGGATTAATCCGGTGTTTCATGTTTCTCTGTTGAAAAAAGCTGATGTGTCGGATGGTGACGCCTCTGCCACTGTTCCTCCGGTGGTGGAGGACGGGGAATATGAAATTTCCCGCATCCTAAATTCTAGACGGTATAGAGGGAGTTTGCAGTATCTCGTCGCTTGGAAGGGTTTCGGACCTGAGGATAACTCATGGGTGAGGGCGGATGATGTTTCTGCTCCCAGACTTGTCCGAGTGTTTCACAGGAGGTTTCCTGGTAAGCCTGGGCCTAGGGGGTACTGTTAAAACTCTCCTGTTAGTTTTTTTTTAGTTTGCTGGTCACATGACCATTTTGCCTATTTAATCCGGCTCCGCCCTCCTGGCTTTGCTGGACTTCATTTGTATTTACTACTGTTGAGCTAGCTTGTTGCTCTGTTGCCGTTCTCTGTTAGTTTTGCTAGGTCTTCTGACCCCTATGCCTTTTTGTTGTGTGTTTGTCTTTGACTGCTACTATTTCTGCTAGGAGGTGTCCAACTTTTCCCAGTCCCTAGATCTTGTAGGGATCCCTCCCTCACATCTATAGGTCTAGACTAGCCGAGGACTTTAGCGGGTCTGATCGCAGGATCAGGTTCCCCGTTACATCGTAGGGATCTAGTTTAGTTCTATTGTAGGGACAGATCTCCTCTCTTTCCTTAGTCTCTGTAGCAGATCATAACAGGATCACTGTCTTGCGTTTCCGCCCAGTTGTAGTGGGGCAAGGCATTGAACGTCACGGAGCGCCTGTCCTTCACACGGTGGGAATACAGGGTAATCCCATGACGGTGGAATGCAGGGAGCTCGACTTCTTCCAGATTTTCTAGATCTTCCCCTACGTCTGGTAAGTTTGGCATTCTAGACAGGGCATCCGCGTTGGCATTAGAGCGTCCCACCCGGTATTTGATGGTGATTTCAAAGTTGGACAGGTGGGCCATCCATCTCTGTTCCAGGGCACCGAGCCTTGCAGTGTCCAGGTGTGTCAACGAGTTGTTATCAGTGTACACGGTGAATTTGGAGGAGGCAAGGTAATGCTTGAAACGTTCGGTCACTGCCCACACTACTGCCAGGAACTCCAGCTTGAATGAGCTATAATTCTCAGGGTTCCTCTCCGTGGGCCGCAGCTTTCGGCTGGCGTAAGCAATTACCCGTTCCTTCTCCTGCTGGATCTGGGACAGTACGGCTCCTAGCCCGATGTTGCTTGCGTCTGTGTTGGATAAAGGGCTGGCTGTAGTCTGGATATGCCAGGATTTCATCCCCCGTGAGGGCCATCTTCAGCTGGCAGAAGGACTCCTCTTCTAGCCTTTCCCACCTGAAGGGCGGCTTCTGGTTTTTGGCTTTCCGAGATTGACCTATCAGGAGGTCCTGCATAGGGGCTGCCATTTTGGTGAAACCGGGAATGAATCTTCAGTAGTAGCCTACCAACCCGAGGAACTGCCGCACTTCCTTTATGCTGGAGGGTCTTGGCCAGTCTTAATCACAGTGATCTTATCAGGGTCGGGAGCCACTCCGTCAGCACTCACCACGTGTCCCAGGTACTGCACCTTTGGTTTCAGTAGATGACACTTTGATGGTTTCACCTTTAAGCCGTAGTTTGCCAGAGCTTCAAACACTTCTGCCAGGTGTTTCAGGTGGTCCTCGTAGGTCTTGGAATAGACGATGACATCGTCCAGGTATAACAGGACCGTCTCGAAGTTCCGGTGTCCCAGACAGCACTCCATCAACCGTTGGAAGGTTACTGGTGCGTTGCAGAGCCCGAACGGCATACAGTTAAATTCGCTGAGACCCATCGGGGTGGTGAATGCGGTCTTCTCCTGGTCCGCCTCTGCTACAGGAACCTGCCAGTACCCGCTAGTGAGATTCAAAGTAGAGAAGAAGTTAGCAGATTTTAATGCAGCTAAGGACTCTTCTATCCTTGGTAACGGGTACGCATCTTTGTGTGTGATACGGTTGACCTTCCTGTAGTCTTTCTTTTTCACTAAGACTAGTGAAGCTGCCCAGGGGCTACAGCTGTCCCTGATTACCCCAGCCTCCTTCATGTCTCTTAGCATCCCCTTGGCGTGTTGATAGTGTGCAGGGGGTACGGGTCGGTATCTCTCTCGTACTCTTGAACCACCCGATAGACTCCCTGTTTTTGGTGTGAGGGAGTGGAGTCAGTACCCAAATGCAGTTGCTGACACCAGTCCTCCATTGGTTTCTTAGAGCCGTTACCTTCCTCTGGTTGAGATGGAGGCAAGGGTTCCACGGCCTGTACAGAGTTCTGGTTGATGGTGAACAATTTGGCTAACGTGGCATACCGGGGCAGGTATACTTCTCTCTCCCCGATATTTATGATGCGGACGGGCACCCTCCCATGGCGTACATCGACCACCCCCCGTGTTGTCAAAATGGTGGGCCTACTGTCCGAGTAGACTGGTTCTACCATTGCTTGGTAGTCTCTACCTCTTAGACCAATAGCTGCCCGGCACCAAATCATCATTTCACTTTTCGGGGGCATGGCAATACGGAGCGGGTCACACATTCTCACGCTACCTATCTCACCACCAGATAGTTCCACCTGTTGCCGCTTCATCAGTGCCCGGATCTCTTTTTGGAGCACACGCTGCTGGCTGGAACTGGCGTTCTTGGCAACCTGCTGTAAAATGAGAATCATCTCTGCAAGACAATTTTCAATCACATTAGTTCCCAAGGTTATTCTAGGGTGACTCTCATGACGGTCTATGTCCACTATAATCAGTCCTCGTGCCGCCAGTTCGACTTTACCGATCTTAATGGTCACCTCCTTGAATCCCACCTGCGGCACGGGCTGACCATTGCTGGCGATGATACTCAGGTCGTCATCTGGGTAGCGGGTTATGTCCGAGTCATTCCAGTACTGCTTAAAGAGCATGTACGGGATGGTGGTCACCTGTGACCCAGTGTCCAGTAGGGCACTCATAGGAATGCCATCCAGTACTACAGGCAAGATTTGATGGGCCTGATGATCTTATGCCTGGGGGTTGGCCCTCTACCCCAGGTTGTGCCCGTTTAAATGACAGTACCTTGCCATATGTCCGAGTTGATTGCAGCGGCGGCAGATGGGTCGTCCGTCCTCGTTGTATCTGTCGCTGGGTCTTCCTCTGGCCGGTGGGGTCCTCCTCAGTCGGCGCCATGGGACATCCTCCGGTCCGGATGCCAGCTGGATCTTTCCTGGAAAAGAGACCTGTAAAGACTGCACAGTTCTGGTTAGCGTGGCAACACTCTTAGTCAGCTCTTGGACCTGATGGTGCAGGTCTGTAGCCGGGTCACTGTTTAAAGCCTGCGCATCAGCTCCCACAGGCCCTGCAGACAAGGACGCCGTCTCCTGGTGGTAAGTGATAGCAGGGCGCCTGTGGGTCACAGCGCCACCTGGTGCCGGTTCTCGGAGCACCCGGATGGCTCTGTCCTTGAACTGTGCAAAGTCCAGGTCAGGGTCCTGTAAGGCCATTGCCCGCAACTGGGTTCGGTGGGCATTGCACAGTAGACCCTCAATAAATTGTTCGGTCAACAGCTTGTCTTCATTTCCCACGCTGTCAGGGTCTGCCTGCTTAATGGCTCTCAGGGCCTCTTGTAGGTTTAGAGCATAGTCTCTTATACTCTCATGTGCCCGCTGTTTGCACCCGTGAAATCGGAGCTTTATTTCGGCTGAGGTGCGGGTGTCAAATGTGTCTTTCAGCCGGGCTAGTATTTCTCTGACAGTCCTCTTCTTCCCAGGTGACCAGGACTTTACCTCCCTTTGGGCTGCCCCGATTAACTGGGCCACCAGGATGCTCACTTTTTGTTCTTCTGTGAGGGGGTATACCTGGAAGAGGCTATCCAGTCTTTCTCTAAAGTCATTTATGGTATGTGACTCCCCTGAGTACTGGGGTAGCCAGGTTGCCCCCGGGATATAGGGCATGGTGAATGGCATGACCGCTGCAGCGGTTGCGCTGGCGGCCGGTGTGGCGGTGGAGCTCCCCTCGGTGTCCGACATCCTCAATCCCCCCTAGTGGACCGTGGCCTACCTTGCGATGCTCTTCTTCCGTAGGCCGCGGCTCCACAGTCGATCGTCGGGGTCGAGGACCTGGTGTCGCGCTCCGATGACGTCAGCGTCGCTCTTCCTCCCATCCAGGACCTTGCGCAGCGTCAGTGCGTGGGGCGGAGCTTCGAGTCTCGCGCGCTTTCGGCGTCCACGCCCCTCTTCTTCCTGCTCGGCGTCCTGAAGATGGCGTCCGATGGCGGGAAGCAGCTGCGGATGGCGGGAAGACGGCAGAAGACGGCGGGAAACGGTCCAAGATGGCGTCTGATGGCGGGAATCGGCTTCGGATGGCGGGAAACGACTCCGGACGGCGGGAAACTTTGCCACAGGTAAGTTATAAAAGTCTTTTTCAGGCACGCAGTACCCGGTGGTTGCGGGCACGAAATCCTGCCGACTACGCCAAAGTTGACTCACCCCCTGGGCCGCACGGGGAACCCGGAACCGGGCCTGTTGTAGGATGCTGGGGGTTGTAGTCTCCGTGTGGCGGTGACCCGGTCCGTGGCTCAGGGTGGTCAAACCAGTGGCAGTCTATTGGTATTGTAATTGTCCGACTACGCCACCCGTGGATTGCGGTCAGCGGGGACCGCCGCTGCGCTGCAGACCGCCGAGGCTGATGTTATATGCGCAGCCAAGAATGGGATGACTCCCCACGGGAGAAGTATTGCCTCAGGGCAGCTAATGTGGATGATGGGAGTGATGGTGTGAGCGTCCCAGTACTAATGGTGCTGGTGCGGCAAGGAATCACAGAGACGTGTGGTGCAGTTCAGGGTCTTTACTGATGGTATAAGCAGACCCTCCCGGGAGTACTGGCTAGTATAAGGGGCCTGGTCAGTCTGCGAGCAAGCAGGAGTACCCCTGGTCAGGTGGAGTAGTAGGCCTCCCCGTTTATCTGCACTCTTCCTGGCTACCTTGCTGTAAGCGGTTACAAGTAGCCCACGTCCCTGAGTATACCGTGTGGTGCTCACCCGTATGGCTGGTGACTTGGGGCCTTCTGTTAGCCTCCGCTCCTGGATGGCGGCGCTGGTCCCTTCTTTGTGACTGAGCCTCCGGGCTTCTATGGCCAGAGGACCTGGAATCCCCTGCCGGCTGGTTTCTGCTGCTGTGTGTATATCAGTCCCCACAGCCTCGGACTCCGGTGTCTGGTTACTAAGTTGCTCTGCCAGGGCGAGCTATATCTCTGCTTCCAGCCCCTGGTCTTCTGCTTCTGCTCCTACAGAGCTCCTGTTCTCACTTTTCCTGTGTCTGCTGTCCTCCAGACCAGACTGCGTCTCTGTCTGGGACTTCACTCTAGGCTCTGACTAACCTAATCCTGCCCCAGACCCAGTTTATAAGGGCAGATTCCTCCCCTCCCAGGTCTGGGTGGGCCGTGTTGCATGCTTAGGGCTCCTGACCAGAGAAACCTCCCACTTGCTCTCAGACATAATATTTCTATTACTGTGGCAACCAGACCCCTGGGGTGCCACACCATTATTGGGGAGTGGGTCTCCCATAGTATTTGCTTATGCCTTGCAAGCAAAAGCTGCCAAAAATTAGGACGGAGCAACTTGCAATGCCCCTTACAAGAGCCATGCAGTATAGCATATTACAAACATAAGTCCTATTATTGGGGAGTGGGTCTCCCATAGTATTTGCTTATGCCTTGCAAGCAAAAGCTGCCAAAAATTAGGACGGAGCAACTTGCAATGCCCCTTACAAGAGCCATGCAGTACAGCATATTACAAACATAAGTCCCATTATTGGGGAGTGGGTCTCCCATAGTATTTGCTTATGCCTTGCAAGCAAAAGCTGCCAAAAATTAGGACGGAGCAACTTGCAATGCCCCTTACAAGAGCCATGCAGTACAGCATATTACAAACATAAGTCCCATTATTGGAGAGTGGGTCTCCCATAGTATTTGCTTATGCCTTGCAAGCAAAAGCTGCCAAAAATTAGGACGGAGCAACTTGCAATGCCCCTTACAAGAGTCATGCAGTACAGCATATTACAAACATAAGTCCCATTATTGGGAAGTGGGTCTCCCATAGTATTTGCTTATGCCTTGCAAGCAAAAGGTGCCAAAAATTAGGACGGAGCAACTTGCAATGCCCCTTACAAGAGCCATGCAGTACAGCATATTACAAACATAAGTCCCATTATTGGGGAGTGGGTCTCCCATAGTATTTGCTTATGCCTTGCAAGCAAAAGCTGCCAAAAATTAGGACGGAGCAACTTGCAATGCCCCTTACAAGAGCCATGCAGTACAGCATATTACAAACATAAGTCCCATTATTGGGGAGTGGGTCTCCCATAGTATTTGCTTATGCCTTGCAAGCAAAAGCTGCCAAAAATTAGGACGGAGCAACTTGCAATGCCCCTTACAAGAGCTATGCAGTACAGCATATTACAAACATAAGTCCCATTATTGGGGAGTGGGTCTCCCATAGTATTTGCTTATGCCTTGCAAGCAAAAGCTGCCAAAAATTAGGACGGAGCAACTTGCAATGCCCCTTACAAGAGCCATGCAGTACAGCATATTACAAACATAAGTCCCATTATTGGGGAGTGGGTCTCCCATAGTATTTGCTTATGCCTTGCAAGCAAAAGCTGCCCAAAATTAGGACGGAGCAACTTGCAATGCCCCTTACAAGAGCCATGCAGTACAGCATATTACAAACATAAGTCCCATTATTGGGGAGTGGGTCTCCCATAGTATTTGCTTATGCCTTGCAAGCAAAAGCTGCCAAAAATAAGGACGGAGGAACTTGCAATGCTGGCACCCTGGTGGTATAGTGGTGGTGGAGGCTGAGGATAAGGAGAAGAAGATAAAACAGCCGAAACGAGGAAGCATATACCCATGTGTGGGTGTGAAGCGGTGCATGTGAATACACCTCCCGAAATAACACAGTGGATTTGACTTTATGTTACTCTGCTGTCATTTGGTGGTGATGAGAAGTCTGGCCCAATCCAGCCCTTGTTCATTTTGATAAGGGTCAGCTTGTCAGCATTGTCAGTTGACAGGCGAGTGTGCTTATCAGTTATAATTCCCCCAGCGGCACTAAAAACGCGCTCCGATAACACGCTAGCGGCAGGGCAGGCCAGGACCTCCAAGGCGTACAGAGCGAGTTCATTCCAAGTGTCCAGCTTGGATACCCAATAATTAAAAGGCACAGAGGAATCACGGAGGACGCTGGTACGGTCGGCAAGGTACTCCCTCACCATCTTTTGAAACTTTCCACTCCTTGTGAGAGTACCCCGTGCCTCAGGGCCTGTAAGCTGGGCGGGTGTCAGAAAACTGTCCCAGAACATTGACAGTGTTCCCCTGCCTCTGCTGGATTGGAGTTGCATCTCTCTCGCCTGTACGCCTTGGTTGGGCAACGAACTGTGACCTCTGCCGCTAGCGTGTTCAGATGGGAATTTTTTTAAGAGTTCTGCAGCAAGGGCCTTCTGGTACTGCCCCATTTTTGTAGACCTCTCCACCTCAGGAATAAGAGAGTGAAAGTTCTCCTTGTTGCGGGGGTCTACAAGTGTCACCAACCAGTAATGACTGTCACCCAACATTTTGACAATGCGAGGGTCACGGTTAAGGCAGCGTAACATAAAGTCAGCCATGCGTGCCAGACTGGTAACGGGCAAGGTTTCCGTGTCCTCACCAAGATAACGACTGACCATGCTCTCCTCCTCCTCCTCCTCTTCCTCCTCCCCCCTGTCCTCAGGCCACCCACGCTGAACCGACGGTATGACACTTGTACAGGTACTACCGACTACAACGCATGATAGCAGCTCCTTTTCTTCCTCCTCCTCCTCCTCCTCCTCCTCCTCTCCCTCATTGTCCCCCAATGCACGTTGGGATGAGATGAGGCTGGGCTGTGTGTAATCGCCCGCTACGGCTTCTTGATCCATCTCATCATACTCTGGCTGCAATGCCTCCTCTTTAATTCTCTGCAGAGAGCGTTGCAAAAGACAGACAAGTGGGATGCTGACACTAATGATGGCGTCATCGCCACTCACCATCTTGGTGGCCTCCTCAAAGTTTGTCAGGATGGTACATATGTCAGACATCCAGGTCCACTCCTGAGGTCTTATGTGTGGAGTCTGACCTGAATATCGACGGCCTTGTTGCAGCTGGTACTCTACAACTGCTCTCTTCTGCTCACAAATCCTTTGCAACATGTGGAGGGTAGAGTTCCAACATGTGGGGACATCACACACCAGTCGGTGTGCCAGAAACTGCAAACGCTGCTGCAACACAGCAAGGGCGGCGGAAGCTGTAGCCGACTTGCGAAAATGAGCTGACAGGCGGTGTACTTTCACGAGCAGATCTGGCAACTCGGGGTACGATTTAAGAAACCGCTGAACCACGAGGTTAAGTACATGAGCCAGGCATGGTACGTGTGTGATCTCACCTCGCCTCAGAGCCGCCACCAGGTTACGGCCATTGTCACACACGACCATGCCGGGATGTAGGTTCAGCGGTCTCAGCCACAGATCTGCCTGCTCTTTCACAGCTGTCCACAACTCACAAGCAGTGTGAGGTTTATCACCTAAGCTTATGAGTTTCAGCTTGGCGGAGGCAGTACTGCAATGCTTCCAGCTTGTAACTGATGTGGTGATATCTGAGATGGAGGCTGAACATGAGGAGGAGGAGGAGGATGCGCAGGAGCTGTACACTGTGGGGGCAACTCTGACTGACATAGGGCCCGCAATCCTCGGTGTGGGGAGGATGTGTTCCGTCCCAAGGTCCGACTGGGTCCCGGCTTCCACTATGTTTACCCAGTGTGCCGTCAGAGAGATGTACCGTCCCTGGCCACAAGCACTTGTCCACGTGTCCGTTGTCAGGTGGACTCTCCCAGTAACTGCGTTGTTGAGGGCACGGCAGATGCTTTGGGACACGGGCTTGTGTAGTGCGGGGATGGCACACCGGGCAAAATAGTGTCGGCTGGGGACCGAGTACCGAGGGACGGCCACCGCCATAAGATTGCGGAAGGATTCCGTCTCCACCAGCCTAAAAGGCAGCATTTCCAACGCAAGCAGTCGTGAAATGTGCAAATTTAGGACTGTGGCCTGTGGGGCGTTAGCTGTGAATTTCCGCTTTCGTTCAAAGGTCTGGGATATGGACAATTGAACGCTGCGGTGGGACGTGGACGTGGACGTTGATGCTGTTTCTTGAGAAACTGCCATAACAAGTGAAGACTGAGAGGAGGGGGCATCTTTACATGCAGTATGGACAGGGGATTGCCTTGCACACACAACAGGGGGTTCTATTGCACGCACAACAGTGGAAGAAGCAGTGGTGACACCTGCTGACACTGGTCGTGGACCCTGGGTTTTGCCCCACAAAGTCGGGTGCTTTGCTGCCATGTGCCTGATCATGCTGGTGGTGGTCAGGCTGGTAGTTTTGTCACCCCTGCTGATGCTGGCATGGCAGGTGGAACATATGGCCTTTTTGGGGTTATCAGCAGAGTCTTTAAAAAAATTCCAGACTCTGGAAGACCTACCGCTTGTACTGGCAACGTCCCTCATGTTGGTGTTACGGGGAATGGTTGCCTGCCTTCTGTCTGCGGCCACCACACTGCTTCTTCCTGCCTGTTGTTGGGGTACTCTGCCCCCCCCCCCCTGTGTGCTGCTGGCCTCATTCTGCATGTCCTCCTTCCACGTTGGGTCAGTTACTAGATCATCCACCAACATAAATAATTGTGTTTTGTACTTGTATATATATACTGACTGTATGCCCATATTTAGAATGACGTCCATTTTGGCCGGAGCCGTGCAGTGTACATCTTGCGCAATGTATGCATTCCGTGAGCAACCGCTCGAGGATCCATACTGCTGCGAGAGATGTGAGCATATCGTGCACTTGGAAGCCCAAATTCTGGATCTAAGTGCTCAGATAGCGGTACTGAGGAGCATCGACAACATGGAACGGAGTTTGCTGCTCACCGAGCAGACACTCAATGGGTCAATACTGGGGGGGAGCATAGAGGGGAAGTGCAGGCTGAACAGGCAGGGAGCTGGATAACAGTTAGGAGGGATAGAGGGAAGACGTATAGGAAGGCTGGTTCAGAACCGGCATTATTGGAGCGCGACAGATCCTCTGACCGCCGGGGGAGTGTATGCTCCAGTAATGAGGGGGAGGGGGGAAGTGTAGGGCAGGCAAGACAGGTTCTGGTAGTGGGTGACTCTATTATTAGGGGGACAGACAGGGCAATCTGTCACAAAGACAGGGATCGCCGAACGGTGTGCTGCCTCCCTGGCGCTCGAGTCCGGCACATCGCGGATCGGGTTGACAGGTTACTGGGTGGGGCTGGCGAAGACCCAGCGGTCATGGTCCACATCGGCACCAATGACAAAGTGAGTGGTAGATGGAGGGTCCTTAAAAATGATTTCAGGGACCTAGGTAGGAAGCTTAGGGCAAGGACCTCCAAGGTAGTTTTCTCAGAAATACTACCAATCCCGCAAGCCACACAGGAGCGCCAACGGGAAGTTAGGGAGGTGAATAAGTGGCTAAAGAGTTGGTGCAAGGCAGAAGGGTTTGGGTTCATGGAGAACTGGGCCAACTTCGCGGTCGGCTACAGGCTCTACCGTAGGGACGGGCTGCACCTCAATGGGGAGGGTGCAGCGGTGCTGGGGAAGAAGATGGCTAATAGGTTGGAGGAGTTTTTAAACTAGAGACGGGGGGGGAAACCAAGGAAATAGGTGGGATGTGAGGCAAACAAGGGGGAAGGGGAGAAGTGAATATAATGAGGGTGGAGAGGGGGGTGGGGATAGTACAGTTAGATCGTTAGAGTAAAATAGGATGCTAAATAACCCCAAAGTTTTATCTTGCATGCTGACCAACGCAAGAAGCCTGACCAATAAGGCGGATGAGCTGCAGGCGCTTATATCGGAGGAGAGGTATGACATCGTAGGTATAACAGAGACTTGGCTAGACGATAGCTACGACTGGGCGGTAAATTTATTAGATTATAGTTTATTTAGAAGGGACCGGAAACAGGGGAAAGGCGGAGGAGTCTGCTTATATGTAAAGTCATGTCTAAAACCCAGACTAAGGGAAGATATAGGAGAGGGAGAAGAGGGGGTCGAGTTCATGTGGGTAGAGATAGAGGGAACTAAAAATAATAATAAAATATTACTGGGGGTCTGCTATAAGCCACCCAATATAACAGAGGAGAATGAGAATCTGCTATTAGGACAAATAGACAAAGTAGCAAAACATAATGAAGTGATTGTAATGGGGGATTTCAACTACCCGGATATTGACTGGGAAACAGAAACCTGTAGATCTCAGAAAGGAAAAAGGTTCTTGACAAATATTAAGGATAACTATCTCTCCCAACTAGTGCAGGAACCAACGAGAGGAAAGGCCGTGTTGGACTTAATATTGACTAATAGGCCTGATAGAATAACTGAGGTACAGATAGGGGGGCACCTAGGTAATAGCGACCATAATATTATCGACTTCAAAATGCCCTTCAGTAGGGTTATCAATAAGGGAACAACAAAAACATTAAACTTTAGGAGGGTGAAGTTTGATCAGCTGAAAGAAAGCCTTCAACTTATTGACTGGGACAAAGTTCTTAATCAAAGGAATACGAATAGTAAATGGGAAACCTTCAAAAGAATTCTGAATACTCAGTGCGAGAGATATATACCGTATGGGAATAAAAGGGCCAGAAATAAGAGGAAACCAATATGGTTGAACAAGAACGTAAAAGGGGCGTTAAATAGCAAAAAAGAGGCATTCAAGAGATTAAAACAGGAAAACAGTAAGGAGGCACTAATGTGTTACAAGGAAAAAACGAGAACCTGTAAAAAAAAAATAAAAATAGCGAAGGAGGAAACAGAGAGACGTATTGCTAGGGAAAGTAGATCAAATCTCAAACTGTTCTTTACGTATATAAATAGTAAAAGGATTAAATCGGATAATATTGGACCGATAAAAAGTGAGGAAGGCAAAATCATAGAGAAAGATGAGGATAAAGCTAATCTATTAAATAATTTTTTTTCGACAACTTTCACAAAGGAAATCGAACTAACAGGAGAAATGAGAAGTGACAAACTTAATCCTCCACTAAGTATGACAAATCTAACCCAAGCTGGGGTACAGAAACGCCTCAGTAACATTAAAATAAACAAATCACCAGGACCTGATGGCATACACCCACGGGTACTAAGGGAACTAAGTAATGTGATAGACAGACCGTTATATCTTATATTTAAGGACTCTGTTGAGACTGGGTCTGTGCCACTTGATTGGCGACAGGCGAATGTAGTGCCAATATTCAAAAAGGGAGCGAAAAGTGACGCCGGAAACTATCGGCCGGTGAGTCTGACGTCCGTTGTGGGCAAAATTTTTGAAAGCTTCATTAAAGAGGCAATTACGGAGCATCTTGATGCTAATAATCTATTAACCCCGAACCAACATGGATTCATGAGGAATCGCTCCTGCCAAACAAACCTGATTGACTTCTACGAGGAGGTTAGCTCTCGAGTAGATCAGGGGGAATCAGTGAATGTCGTGTATCTCGACTTCTCAAAAGCGTTCGATAGCGTGCCACATAATAGGTTGGTATACAAAATGAGAATGATGGGGCTGGGGGAAAATGTCTGCAAGTGGGTAGCTAACTGGCTAAAGGATAGAAGGCAGAGGGTGGTTATAAATGGAATATTCTCAGATTGGGTAAGCGTCACTAGTGGGGTACCACAGGGGTCTGTACTAGGCCCAATGTTATTTAATATCTTTATTAACGACATAGTCAACGGGATAAATAGTAAAATATCAATATTTGCAGATGACACAAAGTTATGTAAAACAATTAATACAAAAGAGGACAGTGCAGACCTACAGAGGGATTTGGATAAGCTGGGTAGGTGGAGCATTAAATGGCAAATGAGGTTTAACGAGGAGAAATGTAAGGTCATACATATGGGAAGGAAAAATGGAAGTCACCAGTACTCACTGAATGGGAAATCATTGGGGAATTCAGAGATGGAGAAGGACTTGGGCATCTTGATTGATAGCAAACTAAATTGGAGTGCCCAAAGTCAGGCCGCTGCTGTAAGGGCAAACAGGGTAATGGGATGTATCAGAAGAGGTATAGCTGCAAAGGATGAGAACATTGTTCTTCCACTGTACAAAGCACTGGTCAGACCACACTTGGAATACTGTGCTCAGTTATGGGCCCCAATATATAGAAAGGATATAAATGAGCTTGAAAAGGTACAAAGGAGGGCAACAAAATTAATAAGGGGAATTGAGGGACTGCAATACCCAGAGAGGTTGGCAAAACTAGAACTATTCAGCCTGGAAAAGAGAAGGTTGAGAGGGACATAATAAATGTGTACAAATATGTTAGGGGACAGTATAGAGATCTTGCCCGGGATTTGTTCAAAAGGAGGGATATTACGGTAACAAGAGGGCACTCACTAAGACTGGAAGAGAAAAGGTTTCAGCACCAGCATAGGAAGGGGTTCTTTACGGTAAGAGCAATGAGAATATGGAATTCACTGAGTGAGGAGACGGTAATGTCGGATTCACTACACCAGTTCAAGCGGGGACTGGATGCATTTCTAGATACCAGGCAGATTTCAGCATATACTTAAAAATAAAATAAAATAGTAGGTTGATACAGGGATTTATTCTGACTGCTGGTTTCAGAGTCGGGAGGGAATTTTTCCTCAGGTGAAGATTGGCCAAATCATTTGGGGTTTTTGCCCTCCTCTGGATCAACTTTAGCAATTACAGAACTAACAGGTCGAACTTGATGGACGCAAGTCTTTATTCGGCTTTACAAACTATGTTACTATGTTACTATGTTACCTCCTCCTCTTCCACTTGCGCACCACGATCCTCCTCCTCACTTCCTGGCAATTGTGTCTCGTCATCGTCCACCTCTTGTGACAGATTGCCAACGTCGACTTCCTGTGGCCGTGGCTGTTCAAATATTTGGGCATCGCAACATGGGATCTCCTCTTCCACCACTTCAAGCGTATCAGGCGAGGGGCCCAAATATGGAAATGGACCAGTGAACAGCTCTTCAGAGTGTCCAAGTGTGGGATCACTAGCTGTCTGAAGACAGTCGGCATGGTGGGAGGAAGGAGCATCAGGGTGAGGAGGAGTATGCGGTCGTGACTCACGGCTACTAAGAGTTGACCGTGTGGAAGACAGACCGGAGGTGGTGGTGCCCAGGTAACTGAAAGTATTATCTGCTATCCAATTAATAACCTGTTCACACTGATCAGTTCTCAATACTGGTGTTGTTCTGTGTAGTGTTGAGCCACCCCCGTAGTGTTCGAGTTCGGTTTGGTTCGTCGAACACCCGTGTGTTCGCCGAACTGTTCGTCGAACTGTTCGTCGAACACCTTCGAACACCGTTAAAACCAATGGCAGGCAAACAAAAACACATAGAAACACATAGAAAACACCTTCAAAGGTGTCCAAAAGCTGACAAACTGCTCAGAAGACACAACTAACACATGGAAAAATGACAAGTACATATAGTCATGCGAAAAGAAAAGAGGTGAAAAGTGAGAAGCCGACACGTTCAGTCCGCTCCTGCCCGTGCCACCTCCGTGTCACCGGGTTTGTGCCAGAGCCGCGGTGAACCCTGACGGCCAGCCCCCCTCTCCCAATACTGGTGCCTGTCCGCTGGTGGGTCGAGCGAGCCCCCCTGTGGTGGAGGCAGCTCTAAGCTTTTTAATTTAAATTGTCTCTCTAATTTGAATGAATATGTAGCACCCTGAGGACTCGGCTGCTACAGGGGTATTGCACCTCGAACCAGAGGTGTGGTATTCCACTCCCGGGTAAGGATGGAGTGTGGAACTGAGCTCAGTTAGCTGCATGCACTACACTCACCCCATTTCCGGGGGACAGATCAACGGTACTCCCACCAGATAGATGTGCAGGTACGACAGCTTCTGTCCCTGGCTGGAGTGGGGGGGGGGGGGAACATCCCAGTGGTGTAGGAGCAGATAGGGGAGGGACTCTGGGCATAGGTTGGAGCCCATTGGGTGCTGGTCACCTGGGCTCGGGTGTCAGAGGGAGTATATAAGGTGGACACCATCTTTAGACAGGGTTCAGTTCAGAGAGGAGTTCAGCCAGAGAGGGCTGACAGGGAGCTGTGGCTCCGGCTGGGCCCAGCTCCAGAGTCAGGCCTGGAGAGAAGGCCTGAGGCAGAGAGAGAGAGAGAAGAAGAAGGAGGAACAGAAACACCAGGAGAGGCCCAGAGACGCAAGAGAAGAGGGAACCCTGAGATCCCACGAGAGAACAAGTTAACGGGTGAAGGGTTGGCAGAACAGGGTGCCGGATCCCAAACTGGTAGAGGCTAATCATCCTTAGCCAGGAACCGGAGGTCGTGGACAAGTTTTGGCGCGACCCCTCACCATATCCACCAGGAAGGCATACCACGTATAGGGTCAGGGAAGCCGGGAAAGGTTTCGCCACCAAAAGGCCCGAGGGAGCCGGACAAAGGTGGGTCCCTGGTGGGGACGGCCAGTAGAAAGGAAGAGAGGGGAGCTCAGGACCACGCTCTGGAACTGCCTGGGAGTTGGCCGAGTCCCGCACCTGGTGGACGCAGCACGGCTCGGGTGGTCACTCCTGGCCGAAGTGATCTGAACACCAACTGTGAGTAAAGCTGTGAAAACTGCAATACACGTCTCTGAGCTTCCTTGTCGCACCATCACTACCACCATCATCCACGTCTGCTGCCCTGAGGCCATACCCCTCCCGTTGGGGGTTATACCATCTACGCTGCACAACCGTACCACCGGCCTCAGCGGTCTGCCCTGCAGCGGCGGCTTCATAGCCGCAATCAACGGGTGGCGTAGTCGAACATTCTAACATCTACTGCTAAATACTGCCACTTAGTTTGACACCCTGGGCACGGACCGGGTCACCGCCACGAGGACTACTACCCCTATCAGATCCGGCTCCGGGTATTCCCCACGTGCGCAATGCTACACAACATGGCCCAGGGGGCGCGTCAACTTTGGCGTAGTCGGCAGGATTCCATGCCCGCAACCACCGGGTACTGCGTGCCTGAAGAAAAGTTCACATTTACCTCAAAAAGGAGTCTCCCGCCAATTCCGGAGGGTTCCCGCCATCGGACGTCGTCCGGAGTCGTTTCCCGCCGTTTGCCCGCCATCTGTGGCCTTTGCCCGCCATCCACGAAGTTTCCCGCCATCAGGAGACGATTCCCGCCATCTGAGACGGTTTCCCGCCCTGGCAGAGCGGACGCCATTATGGGCGTGCCAGAGGGTGGCAAGAGACCACCTCCCATCGTGGGCATGGCCCCAGAATGGCGCCAAAAGCGGGCACCGCCCCCACCAGCAGAGACTGCAATGATGAAAATGTCCATCAGTGTGAGAGGGTTGCCCCTGAAGCTGACAGTCACCAAGTTGCCCCGGGGCCACTCCCAAGGGGGGCGGATAGAGAACAAAGTTGAGAAGATGGGTGCGGCCTGGAGGAGTCTGGAGAGATCGCACCCGGAGATGGAGGAAGAGGCGAGCGGCGCCGACCCCGTGGTCTGGAGCCTGCTGCAGGCCGCCACCCCAGAAGGCCTGGTGGAGATCCTGGCACAGCTCCCCAGAGATCGGGAGCGTGCACATACCGCGCTGGAGGCTTTGGCCCGGAAGATGGCCCGAGTACAGCAGGAAGCACTGGCCGAATGGAGGAGGGAGATGGCCCAGCAGGCTGGAACCCACCAGCAGAGGATGCCCCCCGCAACGTGGAGAATGTCTGCCCCTGAGGATGGTGCAGGAGGGACGGAGGCCGGAGACGACGCCACGGAGGGAGCCGCAGGGATGGAAGCAGGTAATGGGGACGTCATCACCCCGTGCCCAGTAGTCGTAAGCCTGCCCCAGCTCCCCGTCGCAGAGCCCGAAGTCCCCCTCACCGCGCCCGTTGCCGCACCGCCACTGTTTCCAACAAGGCCTCAAGCGGCAGGAGCCGCGGTCACGTCTCCTTCCGCGCCATGCCCCTGGATCCTGAGCGCAGCAAAGGAGGAAGTGCCACTGGCCTGGTCACAAGGCCGAGTACCCCCGGGCGCCGCGGTCTCCATAGCGCCCTCTATCTCCACTGTGCCGCCGGCCTGGTCGCAAGGCCGAGTACCTCCGGGCGCCGCAGTCCCCACAGCGCCCTCCTCCCGGAAGGTGCCATACTTGGACCCAGATAGGATGCCTCCGGCCTGGACGCAAGGCCGAGTACCTCCGGGCGCCGCTGCCCCTACAGCGCCCTCTACCTCCACCGTGCCACCCCTGGGTGAAGATCTGTATGCGCAACATACTTGCCCGGATGGGCAGCCCTTTGTGTGGCCACCGGAGTACGTTAACCCCTGACTCCGGAAGGAATGGCCCCTGTGTGAGCCCCTGATCCTGGCACCGGCGCCCGCCAAAATTGTCCCGCTCCCGTTGGAGGAAGCCCAATTCGCATGGGACCCCACCGGTGAGGACCTCATGGGGTTCACCAAGGAGACCCGGGCGGCCGCAGCCCGGCGTGAGGAGTGCTGCCGTCAACAGCTAGAGGTCTTCGAGAGAGAACGGCGAGAGAGACGGACCCGCGAGGAGCAGCTGCAGGTCCAAAGCGCGGAGCAGAAACGCCGGGCCCGACGAAACCGCCGTGCGGCCCGCGGTCCCCGCTCCACCGGGACCGTAATAAAATTTCAACTGGAGAATGGCTGGGGCTTTATCCCGGACCACCGAACCCCCGGCGACGTCTTTGTCACCCGCAGGGATGTCGAGAGCCACCTGCCGGAGGGACACCGCGGACGTGACCTCTACCCGGGTGATGTGGTCACTTTCACCCGGCATCAGTGTGCTAAAGGACCGTACGCCCTTCACGTACACCGGCTGACTGAGGAGGAGTTGCAGTGTGAGGAAGACCAAGAGGACCCGGACGGGTCTGAAGACTACCCTCAGGAGGAGACAAGGAGAGGACACCGCTACTGAAGGGAAGTAGCATAAACAAAGTATTGTATATAGTTACCCGTTAGGGTACCTAAGCTGCTGCTAATTAGAGTGTGGTCCCCGTTGGGACTAGTGTGGAACTGTTAAAGAACTGTTACCTGTGTGCCCCTGTCCCCAACCAGGCTGAGGACTGTGAGCAGCCATTCCCTTATTCCCCACTGGCCGAGGACTGAGAGCGGTCATATCCTGTAAATAGTTGCGCTTCTTAAGGCGCCCCCTACTGGTTTTATAGGAGAACTGTTTTTCTACTACAGAATTAGTGACTGTTGCACTTTACCTGGTCACAAGTTGCACGGTGGCCAGGGATCAAGAACGTGTTGATCAAGAATGTTTAATATGCAAAAGTTTTATATTATGCTAAAAGAGTTAATGTATTTTATAAGTGTGTGAAGAAAGTCTGATAATGTTTCCGTAATGTTTTATACCTGTGACGTTCTAAGAGAAAAGTACCTCCCATAAAGGGATGATTGAAAGTTGATACATCTTATATGCGAGTGCACTTTAAAAATTTTTGTATGTTTTGATTTGTTTTATTCTTTTCCAGCCCGAGGACGTGCTGTGGTTTACCAGGGGGGAATGTAGCACCCCGAGGACTCGGCTGCTACAGGGGTATTGCACCTCGAACCAGAGGTGTGGTATTCCACTCCCGGGTAAGGATGGAGTGTGGAACTGAGCTCAGTTAGCTGCATGCACTACACTCACCCCATTTCCGGGGGACAGATCAACGGTACTCCCACCAGATAGATGTGCAGGTACGACAGCTTCTGTCCCTGGCTGGATTGGGGGGGGGGAGGAACATCCCAGTGGTGTAGGAGCACATAGGGGAGGGACTCTGGGCATAGGTAGGAGCCCATTGGGTGCTGGTCACCTGGGCTCGGGTGTCAGAGGGAGTATATAAGGTGGGCACCATCTTTAGACAGGGTTCAGTTCAGAGAGGAGTTCAGCCAGAGAGGGCTGACAGGGAGCTGTGGCTCCGGCTGGGCCCAGCTCCAGAGTCAGGCCTGGAGAGAAGGCCTGAGGCAGAGAGAGAGAGAGAAGAAGAAGGAGGAACAGAAACACCAGGAGAGGCCCAGAGACGCAAGAGAAGAGGGAACCCTGAGATCCCACGAGAGAACAAGTTAACGGGTGAAGGGTTGGCAGAACAGGGTGCCGGATCCCAAACTGGTAGAGGCTAATCATCCTTAGCCAGGAACCGGAGGTCGTGGACAAGTTTTGGCGCGACCCCTCACCATATCCACCAGGAAGGCATACCACGTATAGGGTCAGGGAAGCCGGGAAAGGTTTCGCCACCAAAAGGCCCGAGGGAGCCGGACAAAGGTGGGTCCCTGGTGGGGACGGCCAGTAGGAAGGAAGAGAGGGGAGCTCAGGACCACGCTCTGGAACTGCCTGGGAGTTGGCCGAGTCCCGCACCTGGTGGACGCAGCACGGCTCGGGTGGTCACTCCTGGCCGAAGTGATCTGAACACCAACTGTGAGTAAAGCTGTGAAAACTGCAATACACGTCTCTGAGCTTCCTTGTCGCACCATCACTACCACCATCATCCACGTCTGCTGCCCTGAGGCCATACCCCTTCCGTTGGGGGTTATACCATCTACGCTGCACAACCGTACCACCGGCCTCAGCGGTCTGCCCTGCAGCGGCGGCTTCATAGCCGCAATCAACGGGTGGCGTAGTCGAACATTCTAACATCTACTGCTAAATACTGCCACTTAGTTTGACACCCTGGACACGGACCGGGTCACCGCCACGAGGACTACTACCCCTATCAGATCCGGCTCCGGGTATTCCCCACGTGCGCAATGCTACACAACATGGCCCAGGGGGCGCGTCAAATACACTTTAAATCCATTTACAAGGATCTATTGGAGGGCAAGTCTCATGCCAGCAGCCGCGTAATTCCAGCTCCAGTAGCGTCCACTAAAGCTGCTGCAGTTAAAAAGCTTTTATAAGGATCGAGCTCGGCTGTCCACCACAAGGCATCCTACTGCCAGTCCCAGCCCCTATGCCTTGGGGTGCCTCCTGATGCTCTTCACTGAGTATCCCGTGGTCCCGAAGCATTTCCTTTGAAAAAATTAAGTGTCCAAACTACAGGTGGTGTAGCTTGCTTAACAGCCGGGATAATCCGCTGACTAGCAGACACTGCTACTAGGCACAAAGTATTTCCTGGGCTAGATGTGGCGTAGTCGAACACTATAACATCTTCTACTAAATTCTGCCACTTGGTTTGACACCCTGGGCACGGACCGGATCGTCGCCACGAGGACTACTACCCCTATCAGATCCGGCTCCGGGTATTCCCCGCGTGCGCAACGCTACACAACACAGGCCCAGGGGGCGCGTCAACTTTGGCGTAGTCGGCAGGATTCCGTGCCGCAACCACCGGGTACTGCGTGCCTGAAAAAGACTGTTAAACTTACCTGTGGTGAAGATTCCCGCCATCCGACGCCATCTTCTGCCTTCTTCCCGCCATCCGTGGAGTTTTCCCGCCATTAGATGCCATCTTCTGCCTTCTTCCCGCCATCCGTGGAGTTTTCCCGCCATTGGACGCCATCTTGAGGACGCCGCGCGGGAAGAAGAGGGGCGTGGACTCCGAAAGCGCGCGAGAACTGAAGCTCCGCCTCACGTCCGGACGTTGCGTAAGGTCCTGGAAGGAGCCCAGCAGACGCCGACGTCACAGGAGCGCGACGGAAGGTCCTCAACCCTGACGATCCACTGCGGAGCCGCGGCCTACGGAAGAGGATCATCGCAAGGTAGGCCACGGTCCACTAGGGGGGAGGAGGATGTCGGATACGGAGGAGAGCTTCACTGCCACAGCCACCGCCAGCGCCACCGCTGCTACGGTCATGCCTTTCACCATGCCCTATATCCCGGGGGCAGCCTGGCTACCCCAGTACTCAGGGGAGTCACATACCCTAAATGACTTCAGAGAAAGGCTGGATAGCCTCTTCCAGGTGTATCCCCTCACGGAGGAGCAAAAAGTGAGCATCCTGGTAGCCCAATTAACAGGGGCAGCCCAAAGGGAGGTAAAGTCCTGGCCACTTGGGAGGAGGAGGACTGTCGCAGAGATACTAGCCCGGCTGAAGGACACCTTTGATACCCGTACCTCAGCCGAGATCAAGCTTAGATTCTACGGGTGCAAGCAGCGAGCACATGAGAGTATAAGGGACTATGCACTAAACCTACAAGAGGCCCTGAGAGCCATTAAGCAGGCCGACCCTGACGGCGTAGGAAATGAGGATAAGCTACTGACTGAACAATTTATAGAGGGTCTACATTGCAATGCCCACCGAACCCAGTTGCGGGCAATGGCCTTACAGGACCCTCATCTGGACTTTGCACAGTTCAAGGACAGAGCCATCCGGGTGCTCTGAGAACCGGCACCAGGTGGCGCTGTGACCCACAGACGCCCTGCTACCACTTACCACCAGGAGACGGCGCCCTTGTCGGCAGGGCCTGTGGGAGCTGATGCGCAGGCTTTAAACAATGGCCCGGCTACAGACCTGCACCATCAGGTCCAAGAGCTAACTAAAAGCGTTGCCGCGCTAACCCGAACTGTGCAGTCTTTACAGGTTTCTACTCCAGGGAAGATCCATCAGGGGAGAGAACGGGTAATTGCTTACGCCAGCCGAAAACTGCGACCCACCGAAAGAAACCCTGAGAATTACAGCTCATTCAAGCTAGAGTTCCTGGCAGTGGTGTGGGCAGTCACCGAACGCTTTAAGCACTACCTTGCCTCTTCCCGGTTCACCGTGTACACGGATAACAACCCGTTGACACACCTGGACACTGCAAGACTCGGTGCCCTGGAGCAGAGATGGATGGCCCGTCCGTCCAACTATGAGTTCACAATCAAATACCAGGCAGGACGCTCCAATACCAACGCGGACGCCTTGTCCAGAATGCCAAACCTACCGGACATAGGGGAAGATCCCGAGGAACTGGAAGAAATTGAACTCCCTGCGTTCCACCGTCATGGGACTACCCAGTATTCCCACCATGTAAGGGGTAAGCAATCCGCTACGTTCAACCCCTTACCTCATTACAACTGGGCGGAAACGCAAGACAGTGACGCCGCCGTCCGACTGGTGAAGAGATGCTGACTCAGCCAGATGCCCGCCTTGACCCAGACGCTCCGGAGGAGACCAAGCAACTGTGGGCTGAGAAGAGTCGACTGTTCCTTTACAAGGGGAAGTTGTGCCGCAGAATGGTTAACTCCCGGACGCATGAACTGATCTGGCAAGTAGTGGTGCCAAGAAGAGACGCGGCTATGGTACTGGAGGCATACCACGACGGAGCTGGACACTTCGGATGGAAGAAGCTGGAGTTCCTGCTGCGCGGGCGGTTCCACTGGGTAGGCATGAGAGGAACCATCGAGAGGTGGTGCAGAGACTGTGGCCCATGCAACCTAAGAAGGAAGGACCGCGCCAGCCAGAAGACTCCCCTGCAGTCCATCATCACCAGGCAGCCGTTGGAACTGTTAGCCTTGGACCATGTAAAACTGACCCCCAGCAGAAGTGGCTACGTCTATGCGTTAACCATCGTGGATCACTACTCCCGGTTCTTGGTTGTAGTCCCCGTCAAGGATTTAACGGCTCAAACAGCAGCTAGAGCCTTCCAGCAGCACTTCTGCCGTCCACACGGATACCCAGAGCAGGTGCTGACGGACCAAGGACCTGCCTTTGAAGCGGAAGTCTTCCAGGAGTTCTGCACTCTGTATGGCTGCCGGAAGATAAGAACAACACCCTATCATCCGCAAACCAATGGACTCTGCGAGAAGATGAGCCAGGTGGTGATAGACCTTCTGAAAACATTGCCCCTGGAAGAACGCAGTCTGTGGCCTGAGAAACTGCCTGATCTGGTGGACCTATACAACCACATCCCTGTAGGTTCTACCAACTGTACCCCGGCTTACCTAATGAGAGCAAGACCTGGTAAGCTGCCTGTTGATCTGGATATGGGAGTCCTGACATACGAGGACACTTCACCAGAAGCAGACTGGGACACAGAGAGGCAGCAGCAGTACCGGAAAGTACAGGAGAGCGTTGAGCGAAGTCTCTGTCAAGCAAGACAAAGACAGGAGAAGACTTACAACCAGTATGCTCCAGCTGTTCCCCTGGTACCTGGAGAGCAGGTCTTGAAGAGGAAGAGACGGCTCCACAAGTTGGACAACCAGTGGGAGAAGGACCCGTACACCGTACTGCCATCAAGCCATGAAAACCCAAAAATCTGCACAATCAGTAAGGATGGAGGAGAAACCACAGCCATTGTCTCCCAAGATCACCTGAAGAAGTGTCCCGAGCAGCTACGAAACCCTGAAGAAGATCAAGAAGACCCTCGACCCGTAGAGGAAAGGGAAGAGATGGTCAGTACTGTACTCGGAGACTTCCCTCGGTCTTGGACACAAGTAAATGGCGCTGTTGTGGTACCCGTCCTCACCTTCCTCCAGCCAGCATCCCAAGTGCCTACGGAAAAACAGGTAGAGCTGGTAGAGCAGCCGGTCCAGGAGGCAGAAGACCCCACACAAGCAGACCAGGAGAATCGACCCTCTGCTTGTAGTGAGCCTGCCGTGCCCCTAGTGAGCCAAAGAGCCCGTAGACAGCTGCCCAGCTTACCTTTGACAGCTCCTACACCCTGTAGCTCAGGACTGGTCAGTACGCTCCGTAGGTCTCCTAGGGTCACTAGAGGCCAGTTGCCCGTACGTTGGAGGATCTAAAGTGTTCAGACTGTTTTATTGGTATTTACCTGTTTACTGTTGCTTGTAAATAATTATGGTTTTCCAGTTATTTTATAGGTGTCTTTTGTGGATTAACCGGAATCCTTTGTATATATGTTTGGAGCGTAACCCAGGAACGGACTAAAGACTGTTAAAGACTCGGGGCAGGACAGACCCCTACCTGGTTATGGCTCCCCGTTCTTTGGTGAAATGGACACCCGGTTGCGGACACTCCGTGACCACCTTAACGTGTTTTTCCTTATTGTATTGTTCCTGTTTATACCCTGTTAAGTTTTCAAAAAATATGTTTAGTTCCGGAGTACTAAATTTTACTAGGGGGGAATGTGGCAACCCAGGGGTCTGGTTACCACAGCATAACAATATTACGTCTGAGAGCAGGTGGGAGGTCTCCTGGTCAGGAACCCTAAGCATGCCACACCTCCTGCCCAGTCCTGGGAGGGGAAGAACTTCCCCTATATAAACTGGGGCTGAGGCGGGGTTAGGGAGAAGAAGAGGAGTCCCAGACAGAGACACAGTCTGGTCTGGAGTGGAGCAGATACAGGGAGAGCAAGATCAGGAGCTCTGTGGGAGCAGTGATAAAAGGGTCAGAGACTGGAAGCTGTAGAGCTCGCCCTGACTGAAGAGATCTCACTGGACACGGAGTCCGAGGCTGTGGGGACCGATCCATACCCAGCAGCAGAAACCGACCGGCAGGGGATTTCAGGTCCTCTGGCCAAGAAACCCGAAGGCACGGTCACACGCAAGGGACCAGCACCGCCGTCGTGGAGCGGAGGCTACCAGAAGGCCCCGAGTCACCGGCCATACGGGTGAGCACCACACGGTACACTCAGGGACGTGGGCTACTTTTACCCGCTTCTAGCAAGGTAGCCAGGAAGAGTACAATTAGTTGGGAAGGCCTACAACTCCGCCTGGCCAGGGGAGATCCTATCTGCTCACGGACTGACCAGGCCCCAATCGCTAGCCAGTACTCCCGGGAGGGTCTACCTTTGCCACCAGTAAAGACCCTGAACTACACCACACCGTCTCTGAGTGGTTCCTGGTGCCTGCGTGCAATTCTGCTATCCCCATCATCCACGTCCGCTGCCCTGAGGCCATACCCCTCCCGTTGGGGGTTATACTATCCACGCTGCACACCCGTACCACCGGCCTCAGCGGTCTGCCCTGCAGCGGCGGCTTCATAACCGCATTCAACGGGTGGCGTAGTCGAACACTATAACATCTTCTACTAAATTCTGCCACTTGGTTTGACACCCTGGGCACGGACCGGATCGTCGCCACGAGGACTACTACCCCTATCAGATCCGGCTCCGGGTATTCCCCGCGTGCGCAACGCTACACAACACAGGCCCAGGGGGCACGTCAGATGCAGTTAAAAATTTGTAATTAGATACTATCGTTGGATGCTGAGAAAGCATTCCATAGAGTCTCCTGGCACGCCATATATGATTCTCTTAAAAAGCTTGGGGTAGGGGTCTAGGGGACCCTTTTATAGCCAAAATCACGGCCCTGTATCACAATACGTCACCTAGGCTGAAGATAAATGGAACTGTAGCACCCTGAGGGCTCGGTTGCTACAGAGGTATTGCACCTCACCCAGAGGTGTGATATCTCACTCTCAAGTAAGGATGGAGTGTGGATCAGGACCCGACACCTGCATGCATTACACCACATTGCCGTGGGGCAGGGCGACCAATATGCCTCTGAGATGGGCACGACAGTCACTGTCCCTGGCTGGAGTGGGGGGAGGGAACACTGAGGAAGGGGAACCCTGTAGTGCAGGAGCAGGGAGGAAGCAGTTCCTGGGTGCATTGAGAAGGGAGAATAAAAGGTGGGCACCATCTTAGTTCAGTGCAGAGAAGTCTGAGCAGAAGTGGCAGGGAGCAGGGGCTCTGCATGAGCTCTGCTCCGGAGGCGGGCCTAGTAACAGAGGCCCAGGCCTGGAAGAGGGAGAAGGAAGGAAGAGGAGCGGAGAAGGCTCCAGGAACGAGGAATGAAGGGATCCCAGGGGTGCGGACGGGCGAGTCGCCACCGCACGCCCGAATCCACCTGCGTGGAGGGGTCAGGCCAAAGGGGGAGACCGGTCCCCGAAACTAGTGGAGGCAGGAAACGACCCTCAGCTAGAAACCGGAGGCTGTGACATTTTATGTGGCGCAGCCCCTCGCTACACCCGCTAGGAAGGCACCACATAGGGTCAGGGAAACTGGCGCCAAGTTTACCAAGAGGAGGCCCGAGGCAGCCGGACAGAAGGGTTGGTAAGAAAGGCCAGACAAAGGACACACACAGGGGGTCCTGTGAAGCGCTCCAAAGTTATCTGGGAGTTGTCTGAGCCCCTCACCTGGTGAGCACAGTACGACGTGGGCAGCCGTTACCTGCAGACGTGGTCTGGATAATAAGAACTGTGAGTAAAGGCCCTGGACTGCATCACTGACTCCGTGTCGTTACTGCTGCTGCCCTGCACCATCACCCCCATCCTCCGCATACACTGCCCTGAGGCTATACTCCTCCCGTGGGGAGTTATGCTACGCTCTGCTGCACCCACAACACCAGCCTCAGCGGTCTGCCCTGCAGCGGCGGTTCACTCTGACCGCAATCCACGGGTGGCGTAGTCGGACATTTAAACATCAAAACCACATCAATAGTTCCGCCACTGGTTTGACCACCCTGAGCCACGAAACCGGGTCGCCGCCACGAAGACTACAACCACCAGCATCCACCAAAAAGGGTCCGGCTCCGGGTGTCCCAAGGCCCAGGGGGTGCATCAGAACATTTTCATCCCCTTTCACAATCACCAATGGGACAAGGCAGGGATGTCCTCTGTCCCCTCTCTTATACATCCTAGTGACGGAGCACCTGCTCTCATCAATTCGCCATAACCCCAATATTAGGTGGATTGAGGTGGGAGGCACCGAGTACAAGTGCTCTCTATTTGCTGATGATGTCCTAGTATATATCACTCAATCACATATATCCATCCATGCTGTTATGGCTGAAATAGATCACTTTGTTACATGGTCAAATTTTAAAATCAATGCAGCGAAGTCTGAGGCCCTCGATGTCTCCCTCCCCAAATCCATATAGGATTCCATCCAGTCCAACTTTCCCTTTGCCTGGCCCTCACAGGGTATCAAATACTTAGGAATTCCTATTCATAGAGACCTCTCCCATCTATGTTATCTTAATTTTGGGCCCTTTATTGAACAACTCCATACAGACCACGGTTGGCAAGTTAGAACTGTAAGATTCACTACGTGAACCACTGGTGTTTTGTGGAAAAGCACATGTACACTGTGTTCCAAATTATTATGCAAAAAGTGTTTAGGAGTGATAAGGGAAGAATTTGTTTGTTTGTCAGTTAAACTCATTGATGGTGATGTGTGTCAGGGCTCTTTATATCACTGTAAGCAATTGCAGACACCTGTGCTAATTAGTTTGGCAGGTGTGTCCAATGAAAGGCAAGACTACTTAAGAAGGCTGTCTCACATTATTAAGGCAGCCTACATTTTCTGCCAAAATGGGAAAGAAAAAGGATGTGTCGGCTGCTGAGAAGCAACAAATTGTGGAGTGTTTAGGTCAAGGCATGACTACAATCAACATTGTGCGATGATCAGGATGAAGTGTCTTGGCAATCAAGAAGTATGTAGCTGATTCACAGTACACACGTGTGCGTGCTGATAAGGGCAAATTGAGGACTCTTTCCTACAGGCAATTACGTCAGGTTAAAAGAGCAGCGGCAAAAAAGCCTTGTCATAGCAGCAGACAAGTTTTTGAAGCTGCTGGTGCCTCCAACGTTCCCCGAACAACAAGATGCAGGGTCCTTCAGAGGTTTGCAGCTGTGCATACGCCATCCTGTCGACCTCCTCTATCCACTTCACACAAGCAGAAACGGCTCCAGTGGGCCAAACATTACATGAAGACTGATTTCAAAACTGTTTTGTTCACGGATGAGTGCCGTGCAGCGCTCGATGGTCCAGATGGATGGAGTGGAGGATGGCTGGTTGATGGACACCCCACGCAAACACGGCTACAGCGCCAACAAGGAGGAGGTGGAGTAATGTTTTGGGCTGGAATCATGGGGAGAGAGATTGTCGGCCCCTTTAGGATCCCTGAAGGCGCTAAAGATGAACTCCATAATGTATGTGGATTTTCTCAAACAGCACTTCCTGCCATGATTCAAGAAGAAGAACCGTGTATTTCACAGCAAGATCATTTTTTTGCATGATAATGCACCATCTCATGCTGCACATAAAATATCTGCATCTCTGGCTGATATGGGCATAAAAGGGGACAAACTTATGGTGTGACCCCCATGCTCCCCTGACCTCTACCCCATTCAGAACCTCTGGAGCATCATCAAAAGGAGTGTCTATGATGGCGGGAGGCAGTTCACATCTAAGCAACAGCTCTGGGAGGGTATTCTGTCCTCATGCAAAACAATTGAAGCAGAAACCATCCAAAACCTGACAAATTCAATGGACGAGAGAGTTCAGAAGCTCCTTTCGAACAAGGGGTCCTATGTGAAAATGTAACATCACCTAGAATAAAGTTTTGAGTTGAAAACTGTTTGATTTCAGTTTCTAATAACCTGCTAATGCTTATAATTTCAAAAATGACCATTTTTTTGGTCTTTATTAAAATGAAAAGGTTGATCGAAAAGTTTGGGGGATCTAAGAGTGTGGCAACCCAGTAGTCATGATTACTTCGAATTCTGACAATATGAGGGTCATGTTGCAGGTAGTGCAGCAAGAAGGCACTTATGTGTCTTGCGCATCTCGGAGCCCCAAAATTATTTTCCGGGCTAGATGCAGCTAAAAATTATTATTAATTTTAAATCTGGTGGAGCTTAGTATAGATGGCCTAATAGGATCAGTGCTGCACACTGCTACAAAGCCCAAATTATTTTCCAGTCAAGATACAGATAAACATGATTAGTAATTTTAAATCTGGTGGAGCTTATCATAGATGGCCTAATAGAATCAGTGCTGCACACTGCTACAAAGCCCAAATTATTTTCCAGCCAAGATACAGATAAACATGATTAGTAATTTGAAAGCTTAAAATGGTTGGTAGGGTGATTTTAACCAATCATCAAGCTTTTACTCTCCCCAGGATGACACAGGGGTAGAAAAATCATTTCGGATCCATGATTTGTTCATCTTTATGAACGTGAGTCTGTCTACATTATCAGTGGAGAGCCGCGTGCGCTTATCTGTCAGCACACCACCAGCAGCGCTGAACACACGTTCAGACAGAACGCTGGCTGCGGGGCATGACAAGATCTCCAAGGCGTAAGTGGCTAGCTCCGGCCATTTATCCAGATTGGAAGCCCAAAAAGAGCAAGGGTCCAGTGACACAGTCATGGCTTCAGTGTTTACTTGGAGATACTCCTGTACCATCGTCTCTAGGCGTTGACTATGTGTCAGACTTCTTGTCTCCTGTGGCCTTGCAAAGGATGGGCTAAAAAGTGGTGAAATGATTCCGCAAAATTGATGTTACCAGCAGATACTGTGGTTCTGTTACGGTTTGAGGGCTGAACACTTGACGGTCCCACGGTTGGCAAGTTGGAACTGTGAGATTCACTACGTGCACCACTGGTGTTTTGTGGAAAAGCACATGTAAGATTCTGCAACAGTCTCTGCTGATACTCCTGCATGCGTGCATCCCTTTCTATGGCAGGAATAATTTCTGCAAATTTACTTTTGTACCGGGGATCTAACAGTGTGGCAACCCAGTAGTCAGGATTATTTCTAATTCTCACAATTCGAGGGTCATGTTGCAGGTAGTGCAGCAAGAAGGCACTCATGTGTGTTGCACATCCAGGAGCACCAAGTCCCTGTTGTGTTGGTGGCGAGGTAACAATCATGCTTCCTTCCTCTGTCCTCTCCCCCCAACCTCGCACAACAGAAATGTGATCAAGGTCTCCCTCATCTGATGAGTCTTCCATCAGTTCGTCCTCCACTTCTTCCTGGGCTCCTGCACCTTCCTCACTAGTTTGGCTGCTACCATGCACCCTGGTAAAACCATCTCCCCCACCCTCACATGCCTGCCGCCTTGGTGCTGCCGACCGTCTGGACCTTGCAGATGTTAGCCCTTCCGCATACAACTCCTCCTCCTCTACTTCCTCCACCTCCTCTTGTGCCACCACCTGACTCCGAATTCTGTTTAACATGTGCTCCAGCATGTAAATCACCGGAATAGTCATGCTGATAATGGCATCGTCAGCACTAAACATCTTCGTCGCCATTTCAAAACTGTGCAGAAGGGTGCATAGGTCCCTGATCTGAGACCACTCCTCCAGCGTGATTTGCCCCACCTCTGGATCTCGTTGGCCCAGGCTATACGTCAGAACGTATTGCACCAGGGCTTGTCGGTGCTGCCACAGTCGCTGCAACATGTGCAGAGTTGAATTCCACCGGGTAGGCACATCGCATTTTAGCCGGTGAAGTGGCAGGCCCAACGACTTCTGTAGAGATGTAAGTCGCTGAGCTGCGGGATGCGAACGGCGGAAGTGAGCACACAGCGACCGTGCCCTCTGCAGAAGGCCATCTAGTCTGGGATAGTGGGCTAAAAATTGCTGGACAACCAGGTTCAACACGTGAGCCATACAAGGCACGTGTGTGACATTGCCCCGGTGAAGGGACGCACCCAGGTTTGCAGCATTGTCGCACACGGCCTTCCCTGGTTTCAGGTCCAGTGGAGACAACCATTCATGAAATTGGTTCTCCAGAGCTGACCACAACTCCTCAGCTGTGTGACTCACATTTCCCAGACATTTCAAAGTAAAAACCGCCTGATGACGTTGAGCCCTACTGCCAGCATAGTAAGGAGGTATGCAGGATCCCTTCTGCTCAGTTAGAAAGCTTGTGGCATGACCAGACAGGCTTTGGGTGCAGGTGGAAGACCGAGAGGAGGTTGAGGAGGCAGAAGCAGTGGAGGAACTTTGACATAAAGAGGATTGACGCACAACTCGTGGGGACGGCAAGACTTGGACAGCAGCCCCTTGTCCTGCTGTCACCATAGTTACCCAGTGCCCAGTCAGCGACATGTAATGCCCCTGTCCATGCCTACTCGTCCAAGTGTCTGTGGTGAAATGCACCCTGTCACACACAGAGTTTCTCAAAGAAGCGGTGCTGTTGTGTGCGACATGCTGGTGGAGCGCAGGCACACCTTTCTTTGAGAAGTAGTGCCGACAGGGCATCTGGTACTGGGGCACTGCGACGGACATAAGGTCTCGAAAATCCTCTGTGTCCACCAGGCGGAAAGGCAGCATTTCTGTAGCCAAGAGCTTACAGATGGTGAAATTCAACCTCTTAGCTTTCTCATGGCTAGGAGGAAATGGTCTTTTACTTGTCCACATCTGAGGGACCGAGGGCTGGCTATTGTGCTTAGACGGGGTTGATAAGGGTGTCCAAGTCAAACTGCCGGTCTGTGAGGAAG
Organism: Phyllobates terribilis; assembly: GCF_046119375.1. NCBI lineage: Eukaryota > Metazoa > Chordata > Amphibia > Anura > Dendrobatidae > Phyllobates > Phyllobates terribilis. Next base: position 608,939 of record NW_027363269.1, read on the forward strand.
ATGCAGGCAGACATGTTAGGTTGCCTTGATCCAAAGGTGGTGCTATCGATGTCGGACAGCGCTCAACACCAGCTGGTGTTACCACCTCCAAAGAAAATAATGACCTGCCAATCACGCTGGCTGTTGCGGGTAAAGAGGTGGCAGGTCTGCGCCCCAAAACAGGAGTGACTGCTGTCTCCTCAGTCACAGAGGATGAAGAGGCCGCGGATGCACAAGATATGGCAGACGGTGGGTGGCCCGGCCGGCTAGGCCGCATTGTAGCACACTGAGCTTCCCACTGCAACTTATGCTTCATGTCCATGTGCCGGTTCATGCATGAAGTACTCAAACTATGTATTTTTTGGCCTCTACTTAGCTTTTGCTGACAAATGTTACAGATAACACGAGTTGGGTCATCTTTATCGATCTGAAAAAATGCCCAGGCTATGCAAGGCTTAGCACCCATGCGACCTGAAGAGCCACCACGACTTGTGGTGAGAGGCAGAGTTGTGATTGAGGATGCAGTTGTTGACGTGCTTCCAGTACTACGTTTCTGTCCAGGAAGGCGCAACCTGACCTCGTCGTCGCTAGCATCTTCCTCCACCTCCTCTGCTGACCTCATCTCTTGGCTGACTGTGGGTTGACAGTAAGTGGGATCTCCAACCTCATCATCATCACCCTGTGCGTTATCACACCCGTCGTCCTCAGAGCCAACCTGTTCCTGCCCTGACAAAAAACTAAAGTTGTCGCTCCAATCAAGTATTTGAGTCTCATCATCGTCTTCCTCATTGTCTCCACCAACAGGAGTTACAGTTTGGGAATGAGGGTCTACATTATGGTCAGAACCTTCTGCGTCTGGTTCTGGATCCGACTCATAAAGATTCTGGGCATCAGTGCAGATCATTTCCTTGTCTGGATTCACAGAAGCACTGGAGTCGACCTCTGATTCCCAGGCTATAGTATGAGTAAACAGCTCTGCAGACTCAACCATCTGTTCTACCTCATACTCAGACGGGCAGCTGGAGATTTGGGAGCTGTGAGGAAGCAAGTGCGATTGGGGTGACACCTTTGAGGACTGGAGTATTTGTGATGTTGAAGTTGATGTGGAGGAGAGCCCACTTAAAGGAGCACTTAATATCCGTTGAAGCACCTGCTGTTTTTGTGCCTCATCTGGAATTTGTAGCGATTGGCGTGGCCGTAAGAAAGGGATCTTATCACATTGTCCGCTAAAAGAAGTAGACATTTTAGTTTGGCTGGAAGATGGTCTTTCTTCTGCAGATGTTACTGTTGCTTTAACACCTACCCCACGGACACAACCTTTTTTCCCCTTCCCAACACGCCTATTCCCCTTTCCACCAGCAGCAGGCCTTTTTCCACTCATTTTGGTGGTTAACTAATTCACAACTCTGGAGTTGTTTGCACAAAAAAACAATGGATGGGAACCGAGCAGAGCTGAGTGGCCAAACTGTGGTATTGGCCAAAACTATTGGCTGGGTTAGATGCAGAAAAAAATTATATTCAATATGCAACCTGATGGAGGTCAGTATAGATGGACTAATAGAACAATTCCCACACACAGCTAGAAGCCCAAATATTTTTTCAGAGGTAGATGCAGAAAAAAATTGTATTCAGTTTGCAACCTGATGGAGGTCAGTATAGATGGACTAATAGAACAAGTCCTACACACAGCTAGAAGCCCAAATATTTTTTCAGAGGTAGATGCAGAAAAAAATTATATTCAGTTTGCAACCTGATGGAGGTCAGTATAGATGGACTAATAGAACAAGTCCCACACACAGCTAGAAGCCCAAATATTTTTTCAGAGGTAGATGCAGAAAAAAAATATATTCAGTTTGCAACCTGATGGAGGTCAGTATAGATGGACTAATAGAGAAAGTCCCACACACTGCTAGAAGGCCAAATATTTTTTCAGAGCTAGATGCAGACAAAAAATTATTTTGAATTTGCAACCTGATGGAGGTCAGTATAGGTGGACTAATAGAACAAGTCCCACACACTGCTAGAAGGCCAAATATTTTTTCAGAGCTAGATGCAGAAAAAAATTATATTCAGTTTGCAACCTGATGGAGGTCAGTATAGATGGACTAATAGAACAAGTCCCACACACAGCTAGAAGCCCAAATATTTTTTCAGAGCTAGATGCAGACAAAAAATTATTTTTAATTTGCAACCTGATGGAGGTGTGTATAGGTGGACTAATAGAGAAAGTCCCACACACTGCTAGAAGGCCAAATATTTTTTCAGAGCTAGATGCAGATATAAATTATTTTTAATTTGCAACCTGATGGAGGTCAGTATAGATGGACTAATAGAGAAAGTCCCACACACTGCTAGAAGGCCAAATATTTTTTCAGAGCTAGATGCAGAAAAAAATTATATTCAGTTTGCAACCTGATGGAGGTCAGTATAGATGGACTAATAGAACAAGTCCCACACACAGCTAGAAGGCCAAATATTTTTTCAGAGGTAGATGCAGATAAAAATTATTTTTAATTTGCAGCCTGATGGAGGTCAGTATAGATGGACTAATAGAGAAAGTCCCACACACTGCTAGAAGGCCAAATATTTTTTCAGAGCTAGATGCAGACAAAAAATTATTTTGAATTTGCAACCTGATGGAGGTCAGTATAGATGGACTAATGGAGAAAGTCCCACACACTGCTAGAAGGCCAAATATTTTTTCAGAGCTAGATGCAGATATAAATTATTTTTAATTTGCAACCTGATGGAGGTCAGTATAGATGGACTAATAGAGAAAGTCCCACACACTGCTAGAAGGCCAAATATTTTTTCAGAGCTAGATGCAGAAAAAAATTATATTCAGTTTGCAACCTGATGGAGGTCAGTATAGATGGACTAATAGAACAAGTCCCACACACAGCTAGAAGGCCAAATATTTTTTCAGAGGTAGATGCAGATAAAAATTATTTTTAATTTGCAGCCTGATGGAGGTCAGTATTGATGGACTAATAGAGAAAGTCCCACACACTTCTAGAAGGCCAAATATTTTTTCAGAGCTAGATACAGACAAAAAATTATTTTGAATTTGCAACCTGATGGAGGTCAGTATAGATGGACTAATAGAGAAAGTCCCACACACTGCTAGAAGGCCAAATATTTTTTCAGAGCTAGATGCAGACAAAAAATTATTTTTAATTTGCAACCTGATGGAGGTCAGTATAGATGGACTAATAGAGAAAGTCCCACACACTGCTAGAAGGCCAAATATTTTTTCAGAGCTAGATGCAGATAAAAATTATTTTTAATTTGCAACTTGATGGAGGTCAGTATAGATGGACTAATAGAGAAAGTCCCACACACTGCTAGAAGGCCAAATATTTTTTCAGAGCTAGATGCAGACAAAAAATTATTTTGAATTTGCAACCTGATGGAGGTCAGTATAGATGGACTAATAGAGAAAGTCCCACACACTGCTAGAAGGCCAAATATTTTTTCAGAGCTAGATGCAGACAAAAAATTATTTTTAATTTGCAACCTGATGGAGGTCAGTATAGATGGACTAATAGAGAAAGTCCCACACACTGCTAGAAGGCCAAATATTTTTTCAGAGCTAGATGCAGATAAAAATTATTTTTAATTTGCAACTTGATGGAGGTCAGTATAGATGGACTAATAGAGAAAGTCCCACACACTGCTAGAAGGCCAAATATTTTTTCAGAGCTAGATGCAGACAAAAAATTATTTTGAATTTGCAACCTGATGGAGGTCAGTATAGATGGACTAATAGAGAAAGTCCCACACACTGCTAGAAGGCCAAATATTTTTTCAGAGCTAGATGCAGATATAAATTATTTTTAATTTGCAACCTGATGGAGGTCAGTATAGATGGACTAATAGAGAAAGTCCCACACACTGCTAGAAGGCCAAATATTTTTTCAGAGCTTGATGCAGAAAAAAATTATATTCAGTTTGCAACCTGATGGAGGTCAGTATAGATGGACTAATAGAACAAGTCCCACACACAGCTAGAAGGCCAAATATTTTTTCAGAGGTAGATGCAGATAAAAATTATTTTTAATTTGGAGCCTGATGGAGGTCAGTGTAGATGGACTAATAGAGAAAGTCCCACACACTGCTAGAAGGCCAAATATTTTTTCAGAGCTAGATGCAGACAAAAAATTATTTTGAATTTGCAACCTGATGGAGGTCAGTATAGATGGACTAATAAAGAAAGTCCCACACACTGCTAGAAGGCCAAATATTTTTTCAGAGCTAGATGCAGATATAAATTATTTTTAATTTGCAACCTGATGGAGGTCAGTATAGATGGACTAATAGAGAAAGTCCCACACACTGCTAGAAGGCCAAATATTTTTTCAGAGCTAGATGCAGAAAAAAATTATATTCAGTTTGCAACCTGATGGAGGTCAGTATAGGTGAACTAATAGAACAAGTCCCACACACTGCTAGAAGGCCAAATATTTTTTCAGAGGTAGATGCAGATAAAAATTATTTTTAATCTGCAGCCTGATGGAGGTCAGTATAGATGGACTAATAGAGAAAGTCCCACACACTGCTAGAAGGCCAAATATTTTTTCAGAGCTAGATGCAGACAAAAAATTATTTTGAATTTGCAACCTGATGGAGGTCAGTATAGATGGACTAATAGAGAAAGTCCCACACACTGCTAGAAGGCCAAATATTTTTTTAGAGCTAGATGCAGATAAAAATTATTTTTAATTTGCAACCTGATGGAGGTCAGTATAGATGGACTAATAGAGAAAGTCCCACACACTGCTAGAAGGCAAAATATTTTTTCAGAGCTAGATGCAGAAAAAAATTATATTCAGTTTGCAACCTGATGGAGGTCAGTATAGATGGACTAATAGAACAAGTCCCACACACTGCTAGAAGGCCAAATATTTTTTCAGAGGTTGATGCAGATAAAAATTATTTTTAATTTGCAGCCTGATGGAGGTCAGTATAGATGGACTAATAGAGAAAGTCCAACACACTGCTAGAAGGCCAAATATTTTTTCAGAGCTAGATGCAGACAAAAAATTATTTTGAATTTGCAACCTGATGGAGGTCAGTATAGATGGACTAATAGAGAAAGTCCCACACACTGCTAGAAAGCCAAATATTTTTTCAGAGCTAGATGCAGACAAAAAAATATTTTTAATTTGCAACCTGATGGAGGTTAGTATAGATGGACTAATAGAACAAGTCCCACACACTGCTAAAAGGCCAAATATTTTTTCAGAGCTAGATGCAGATAAAAGTCATTTTTAATTTGCAACCTGATGGAGGTCAGTATAGATGGACTAATACAGAAAGTCCCACACACTGCTAGAAGGCCAAATATTTTTTCAGAGCTAGATGCAGAAAAAAATTATATTCAGTTTGCAACCTGATGGAGGTCAGTATAGATGGACTAATAGAATGATGCTATGCCCAAAAGATTTTACTTCACTAGGTGCAGTAAAAAAATTGGTATTCTATACACAGGTGGTATATCTTGCAACACAGATAGGCTACTCCACTGACTAACACACTATGCAATAGGCCAAAAAGGATTAGCTTTGCTAGATTCAGCCAAATGCTGTGAAAAAAACTTGCACAGCACTGGCACAGACCTGCCTGGCAAAAACTGATAGGAACTGATGTAACCTAGTCCTGAGAAGGACTGCAATTACAATTAGTCTTTACTCCCACAATCTATCTATTTAAGAGCACAGACCTGCCTGATAAAAGTCGTAGGAAATGCTGTAACCTAGTCCTTAAAAGGACTGCAATCACAACTATTCCCTACTCCCAAGCTATCTGTAGATTTGTGCAAAAATTGGCTTGAAATTAACAAGGTATAGCGCACACAGCAACAGCGGTGCCGTCTAACACGCAGCTGCAGCAGTGAGAAAATGGTGGCGACGGGGAAAATGGCTTGGTCTTATAGGGCAAGGACATGTGACATACACTGCCAATGACACATGCCCTTGCTTGTGTGAAAAAAAGCACTTCGCTCCGTGTGTGCACTGCTGATAGGCTGACAGATTGCACCTCCCCACTGTAAATGCGGGAAAGAGAAAAAAAAATGGAGATCTTCATTATTCCTGCAGAGATCCATCCCCTGCCCCTCCCCCCACCCCGCTGTACACTCAAACTGCGTATTAACATTAATTTTCATCATTACTGAGAAAAAATCCAGTTATGAGTTTGGTGCACGAACAGTTATCGAACATAACCTCGAACAGCCGAATTTTTCTCAAATCGTTCGTGTTCGCCGAACGGCTCGAACACCGCCCCCAAAACAGCTCGAATTTGAGATTGGCGAACAGTTCGAGTCGAACAACGCTCATCTCTAGTTCTGTGCTTCCCTAGTAATTCGGTCAAGAAGTGGGAGCGAGAAGATGTGGCTGTTGGTTGTGGCACATTTTCACCTTGGCCACGGCCCCGTCCTCTGCACGAACCATCACCAGAACGTCCACTTCCACGTTCCTTGCCACGCGCCTTGCCCATTGTAAATGAATTAAAATAGCTTACACTTGCACTATCAATTAAAAAAGGGTAATAAAGAGTAGATTAGAACCGTGGAAGAGGAAAACCACAGTTATTGTTTACTGGGGTATACCACACTTTTTTAAATAGAGATATTTGCGGCTGAACAGTGAGCGACACACTCAAACTGCTTTTTTTTTAGATACCAAAGGCCCAAAACTGGATAGTACAGCGATTTGACCCGTGGAACTGCGAAACCACACTGGGATGTCGGGCCTACACAAGACTATTTTCAACAGATATATTTTTGTGTCACAACAGTCAGGAGACACTACTGTTTTTCTTTACGGAAAAAACTACCAAAAGCTGAATAATAGAGATTTTTTACCGTGGGATGGCAAAACCACAGTTATTGTTTACTGGGGTATACCACACTTTTTTAAATAGAGATATTTGCGGCTGAACAGTGAGCGACACACTCAAACTGCTTAATTTTTAGATACCAAAGGCCCAAAACTGGATAGTACAGCGATTTGACCCATGGAACTGCGAAACCACACTGGGATGTCGGGCCTACACAAGACTATTTTCAACAGATATATTTTTGTGTCACAACAGTCAGGAGACACTACTGTTTTTCTTTACGGAAAAAACTACCAAAAGCTGAATAATAGAGATTTTTTACCGTGGGATGGCAAAACCACAGTTATTGTTAACTGGGGTATACCACACTAATTTAAATAGAGATATTTGCGGCTGAACAGTGAGCGACACACTCAAACTGCTTTTTTTTTAGATACCAAAGGCCCAAAACTGGATAGTGTAGTGAGCTGACAGGCTCTGGCTGTTCTGTGATAATTGAGATAGAGCCTGTGACAGAAATGATTATGCAGGATGGTGTTGCCACCTTGTGGCCAGAGGTTGCACCTGCGCAGGGTGTGATGACAGAGAAAAAGACTGAGTCTCCTGTGTCCCGCCCTAGAGAGTCACGTGACCAGAGTGATAAGCAGGAAAAAGCGCGCGGAGAGTCTGAGAGAGTCTGTGAAAAGAACCAGGACGGTGTGCAGGTCCTCGTGTGTGCCTTAGAGGATACTGTCAACGTGGCTGCTGTTATCTGACATCTTTTCCTCGGAGCTTTCCCCAGCTTCCGCACTGCTGAAGGATTCTGCTGTTACACTCCCCACTACTGGAGTGTGGACTACACAAGGGAATCCACAAGAGCTGCTATCCGGATCAGAGAGACTGTAAGCGGGACCTCTTGCGAGAGGCCGAAGTATTCCTTCCTTTCAGCGAAATTTGTTGTTCCTGTTTTTTTTTCTTCGGCTGGGACGTCTTCCTGCAAAGACAGACAGGCCTGCGACGGGGGACACATCCTTCTGGAGTAAAGGACTGGTAACGTGTGAGTAGGGACAGTGAGGGTCAGCTTATAAGTACATGTTATTGCTGTGAACATTTACGGTTGTCATTTATTGTGTTCTGCTATGTTAAAAATGTATACAAGTAAAGATACGGTTATCAAGATAGAGTCTGTGTGTGGGGATCTTGCTGGGCCAGATCATAGATACCAACGCGCGGCCTTGCCCGCGGTCACTTCAATAGTACAGCGATTTGACCCGTGAAACTGCGAAACCACACTGGGATGTCGGGCCTACACAAGACTATTTTCAACAGATATATTTTTGTGTCACAACAGTCAGGAGACACTACTGTTTTTCTTTACGGAAAATATACCAAAACCTGAATAATAGAGATTTTTTACCGTGGGATGGCAAAACCACAGTTTTTGTTTACTGGGGTATACCACACTTTTTTAAATAGAGATATTTGCGGCTGAACAGTGAGCGACACACTCAAACTGCTTTTTTTTAGACACCAAAGGCCCAAAACTGGATAGTACAGCGATTTGACGCATGGAACTGTGTCACCCTGGCCTGGATGCCACAAAATCTAATAAAGCTGTGTCTGAGAGCAAGGGGGAGGTTCTCTAGTCAGGGGAACATTAGCATGCAGTACCTCCTGTCTCAGGCCAATAGGGGGAGCAGGCTGCCCCTATAAAAGCTGGTGCTGGGGGCAGGGTTAGAGAGAACCTGATGACCTGTCTCAGGACTGAGACGTGTCCCAGAGCAGTGCAGGGACAGAAAGTTGTATTGCACCTAAGAGGAAGTGTGGCAGGAGGAGAGCCACAAGCCAGAGACAAGAGGCGAAGTGAGCCTGTCTTGGCAGATAAAGGACTTAATTTACCAGACTTTGGTGTCTGAGGCTGGGAGGATTCCACATTCTCCAGCAGATAACCAGTCCGCAGGGGACTGTATATTCCTTGGCCAAAGAAGCCTGAAGGCCCTGCCACAACAGAAGGGACCAGAAAAGCCGTACCAGGCTGGGAGCAGAAAGGAACAGATATATTTTTGTGTCACAACAGTCAGGAGACACTACTGTTTTTCTTTACGGAAAAAGCTACCAAAAGCTGAATAATAGATATTTTTTACCGTGGGATGGCAAAACCACAGTTATTGTTTACTGGGGTATACCACACTTTTTTAAATAGAGATATTTGCGGCTGAACAGTGAGCGACACACTCAAACTGCTTTTTTTTTTAGATACCAAAGGCCCAAAACTGGATAATACAGCGATTTGACCCATGGAACTGCGAAACCACACTGGGATGTCGGGCCTACACAAGACTATTTTCAACAGATATATTTTTATGTCACAACAGTCAGGAGACACTACTGTTTTTCTTTACGGAAAAAACTACCAAAAGCTGAATAATAGAGATTTTTTACCGTGGGATGGCAAAACCACAGTTATTGTTTACTCGGGTATACCACACTTTTTTAAATAGAGATATTTGCGGCTGAACAGTCAGCGACACACTCAAACTGCTTTTTTTTTAGAAACCAAAGGCCCAAAACTGGATAGTACAGCGATTTGACCCATGGAACTGTGAAACCACACTGGGATGTCGGGCCTACACAAGACTATTTTCAACAGGTATATTTTTGTGTCACAACAGTCAGGAGACACTACTGTTTTTCTTTACGGAAAATATACCAAAACCTGAATAATAGATATTTTTTACCGTGGGATGGCAAAACCACAGTTATTGTTTACTGGGGTATACCAGACTTTTTTAAATATATAGATTTGCGTCTGAACAGTGAGCTACACACTCAAACTGTTTTTTTTTTTTAGATACAAATGGCCCAAAATGGATATTACAGAGGTTTGAACCGTGGAAGTGCAAAACAACACTTCTGTTTCTCTAGCCTACACCAGACTATTTTCAACAGTTATATTTGTGTCTGAAAAATCAGAGACACGCTTTTTTTTGGGGGGGGGGACACACCAAAAGGTTAATAAGACGGGTATTTGTACAGTGTGAAGGAGGAAAAAAAAAGGAGGATTTAGATGAAAAAAAAAAGGATTTTTCTTGGCCCCCGACACCTGGTGCTAAGTCCAGCAATTTCAGCAACAGGAGCACACAGGACTGTAATGCAGCGTTTGCTGGTATAACCACTGTGTCTCCTATACAGCCTGCCTGCCTGGTATCTGGGATGGATATTAGTCCTGAAAAGGACTGTTTGTTTGTTCTGGCAGCCTTTTCAGACCCTACACTAACTACTTCGCAGTTTATATCTCTCCTTAAATCAGCAGCGCTGTCCCTACACTGTCTAATCCGGAGCGACTGTGTCCAAGATGGCGGCGCCCGGTTTTAAATACTCGAGGTGACGCTGTGCGGCCAGCCAATCACTGTAATGCCCACAACCAACATGGCTGCAGCATTACAGTGACTGGCTGGCAATCCCTGCATGTTCATTGGCTCTGTAAAGAGCGCCAAACATGCAGGGCGGAGACCCGAGCTCCCGCCCGAGTAACCCGGAAATGCTCGGTGCTCGCCGAACATCCCGAGTAGCGTGATGCTCGGGCGAGTACCGAGCAGTGTCGAGCATGTTCTCTCAACACTACTCAGAACCAATCCTGTTAAGCATGCACCTCCTGGACCCAATTCTGGTATGCATGGCCTCTTCAGACCCAATACTGATATGCATGGCCCCCTCAGACCCAATACTGATATACATTCACCTAACAGACCCAATCCTGGTATACATGGCTCCCTCAGACCAAATTCTGGCATGCACTCCCCTCAGAACCAATCCAGGCATGCATGACCCCCTCAGATCCATTCCTAGTATGCATTGCTCCCTTAGACCCAATTATGGCATGCATTTCCCCCTCAGACCCAATTGTGGCAAGCATGCCCCCCTCAGACCCAATTCAGGCATGTATGGCCCCCTCAGACCCAATACTGGTATGCATGGCTCCCGCAGACCCAATCATGGCATGCATGGCCCCTTCAGTACCAATCCTGGTATGCAAGACCGTCTCAGACCCAATACTGGCATGCATGGCCCCCTCAGACAAAATCCTGGCATGCATGACCTCCTCAGATCCAATCCTGGTATGCATGGACCTCTCAAACAATCCTGGCATGCATGGCCCCCCCGAACCCTTTCCTGGTATGCATGGCCCCCTCAGACCTAATCCTGGCATGCAATGCCCCCTCAGACCTAATCCTGGCATGAAAGGCCCCCCCATACCCACTCCTGGCAGGCATGCCCCCCTCAGACCTAATTCTGGTATGCATAGCCCCCTTACATCCAATCCTAATATGCAAATGCTTTACTCACAGTTCTCATCCAGGTCACTTGTGCGCAGGTAGGACCGCCCGAGCCGTGCTGCGTCCACCAGGCAAGGTGCTCGGTCAACCCCCAGGTAATTCCGGAGTGTGGCCCAGGACTCCCTTCTATTCCTTTCTCTGGCCGTGCCCCACCAGTGACACTACTTTTGTCCAGCTGCCTCGGGCCTTCTCTTGGGAGGGCTTCGTGCTCACTGCCCTGTGCCTATGTGGTATGCCTTTCTAGTAGGTGTAGTGAGGGGTCGCACCAAGATATGATCGCGACCGCCGGTCCTTGGCTGAGGATTAGTCGCCTCGACCAACTTGGGATCCGGTACCCTGTTCTGCCAACCCGTCACCCGCAATCTCCTGGGCCTTTGGGGTTCCTTCTGCCTTCGTGTCTCTGGGCCTCTCTTGGTGTTCTGTTCCTTTCCTTCTTTCCTTTCTGTTCCTTTTCCTTTTCCTCTGGCTCTGGCCTTCACTCTAGGCCTGCCTCGTGGAGCTGGGCCCTGGCTGAGCCACAGCTCTCTGTCAGCCCTTTCTGGCTGAACTCCTTCTCTCAATCCTCTCCTCTGACTGTCTGACTCCTAAGATGGTGCCCACCTTATATACCTCCCTCTCTGTGTATGAGCCCAGGTGACTTGCAACCAATGGGCTCCTACCTATGCCCAGAGACCCAACCCCTATCTGCTCCTACATCACTGGGTGTGCTTCCCCCTCCCCATTCCAGCCAGGGACAGATGCTGTCGTGCCTGCACTTTGGTCTCGTGGGAGCACCGTTGAGCTGTCCCCCGGAAATGGGGTGTGTGTGATGCATGCAGCATACCGAGCCCTGTTCCACACTCCCTCCTTACCCGGGAGTGGAATACCACACCTCTGGGTGAGGTGCAATACCCCTGTAGCGGCCAAACCCTCGGGGCGCTACACCAGCTCTCACATTTAATAAGCTATTCCGAGGGTGAGAGCTGGCTACAGAAATTCATAGAAGTCCCGATAGCAGCTCTCACATTTAATAAGCTATTCTGAGGGTGAGAGCTGGCTACAGAAATTCATAGTAGTCCCAGTAGCCAGCTCTCACCTTTAATAAGCTATTCCGAGGGTGAGAGCTGGCTACAGAAATTCATAGTAGTCCCAGTAGCCAGCTCTCACTTTTAATAAGCTATTCCGAGGGTGAGAGCTGGCTACAGAAATTCATAGAAGTCCCAGTAGCCAGATCTCACCTTTACTAAGCTATTCTGAGGGTGAGAGCTGGCTACAGAAATTCATAGAAGTCCCAGTAGCCAGCTCCCACCTTTAATAAGCTATTCCGAGGGTGAGAGCTGGCTGCAGAAATTCATAGTAGTCCCAGTAGCCAGCTCTCACCTTTAATAAGCTATTCCGAGGGTGAGAGCTGGCTACAGAAATTCATAGAAATCCCGGTAGCCAGATCTCACCTATAATAAGCTATTCCGAGCGTGAGAGCTGGCTACAGAAATGCATAGAAGTCCAATAGCCAGCTCTCACCTTTATTAAGGTATTCTGAGGGTGAGAGCTGGCTACAGAAATTCATAGAAATCCCAGTAGCAAGATCTCACCTTTAATAAGCTATTTAGAGGGTGAGAGCTGGCTACAGAAATTCATAGAAATCCCAGTAGCCGGCTCTCACCTTTAATAAGCTATTCCGAGGGTAAGAGCTGGCTACAGAAATTCATAGAAGTCCAAGTAGCCAGCTCTCACCTTTACTAAGCTATTCCAAGGGTGAGAGCTGGCTACAGAAATTCATAGAAATCCCAGTAGCCAGATCTAACATTTACTAAGCTATTCCGAGGGTGAGAGCTGGCTACAGAAATTCATAGAAGTCCCAGTAGCCAGCTCTCACCTTTACTAAGCTATTCTGAGGGTGAGAGCTGGCTACAGAAATTCATTGAAGTCCCAGTAGCCGGCTCTCACCTTTAATAAGCTATTCCGAGGGTGAGAGCTGGCTACCGAAATTCATAGAAGTCCCAGTAGCCAGCTCTCACCTTTAATAAGCTATTCCGAGGGTGAGAGCTGGCTACAGAAATTCATAGTAGTCCCAGTAGCCGGCCCTCACCTTTAATAAGCTATTCCGATGGTGAGAGCTGGCTACAGAAATTCATAGAAGTCCCAGTAGCCAGCTCTCACCTTTAATAAGCTATTTCGAGAGTGAGAGCTGGCTACAGAAATTCATCGAAGTCCCAGTAGCCTGCTCTAACCTTTAATAAGCTATTCCGAGGGTGAGAGCTGGCTACAGAAATTCATAGAAATCCCAGTAGCCAGCTCTCACCTTTAATAAGCTATTCCGAGGGTGAGAGCTGGCTACAAAAATTCATAGAAGTCCCGATAGCCAGTTCTCCCCTTTACTAAGCTATTCCGAGGGTGAGAGCTGGCTACAGAAATTCATAGAAGTCCCAGTAGCCGGCTCTCACCTTTAATAAGCTTTTTCGAGAGTGAGAGCTGGCTACAGAAATTCATAGAAGTCCCGGTAGCCAGCTCTCTGACAAGCCCAGGGGATGGGGGATGAGTCGATAACCCGGGCCTTTAGCCTTAAGGAGGTCGCGGTGGTCGGCTCCCGGGCCCGTACTCTGGGGTCTTGTGTCACCCTGGCCTGGATGCCACAAGTGTAATTAAAGCTGTGTCTGAGAGCAAGGGGGAGGTTCTCTAGTCAGGGGAACATTAGCATGCAGTACCTCCTGTCTCAGGCCAGTAGGGGGAGCAGGCTGCCCCTATAAAAGCTGGTGCTGGGGGCAGGGTTAGGGAGAACTTGAAGGCCTGTCTCAGGACTGAGACTTGTCGCAGAGCAGAGCAGGGACAGAAAGTTGTATTGCAGCTAAGAGGAAGTCTGGCAGGAGGAGAGCCACAAGCCAGAGACAAGAGGCGAAGAGAGCCTGTCTTGGCAGAAAGAGGACTTAATTTACCAGACTTTACAGTTTGTTCCAGGTTTACCCCCTGACAGAGGAACAGAAGGTCAGCATATTGACCGGGCAGTTAACTGGCGCAGCCCAGAGGGAGGTAAAATCATGGCCCACTGAGGAGAAAAGGACTGTAAAGGGTATTCTGGCCCGGCTGCGGGGTACCTTTGACACACGTACCTCCACTGAGATTAAAATGAGGTTCTATGGATGTAAGCAGCGGGCACAGGACAGCATCAGAGACTATGCCCTAAATCTGCAGGAAGCCTTGAGGGCTATTCAACAAACTGACCCTGGCAGTGTGCAGGAAACGGATAAGCTGCTAACAGAACAATTCATAGAAGGTCTGCTGTCTAGCGCCCACAGGGCCCAACTGCGCCTCATGTTCTTTCAGAACCCTGACCTGACCTTTGGCCAATTTAAGGACAGGGCCATAAGGGTGCTCCGTGAATCTGTAACCAGTGGCGCTATAAACCCCAGGCGCCCTGCTTTCACCTACCACCGGGAGCCGGCACCTTCCTCTATGGACCCCGTGGGGGCTGATGCACAGGCCCTGAACCAAGTCCCATCGAAAGACCTGCACCACCAAGTCCAGGAGCTGACCAGGAGCGTCGCGGCGTTGACCAGGACCGTCCAGGCGTTGCAAGTGGACTCGTCAAGACCCATCGAGCTGGCTTCAAGTCCGGAGGATGTCCCGTGGCGTCGACAGAGGAGGATCCCGTCGTTCCGAGGGAGGCCCACAGACCTCTACGCAGAGGATGGACAGCCCATTTGCCGTCGATGCAACCAGCAAGGACACATTTCCAGGTACTGTAATTTAAACGGGTCCAACCTGGGGCAGAGGGCCAACCCCCAGGCATAAGATCACCAGGCCCTTACAATTGGCGTAATAAGTACGTTGGGGGGCGCCCGGTTTTACCTGTGGTGCTGGACGGTATCCCCATGAGCGCCTTGCTGGATACTGGGTCGCAAGTAACCACTAATATCACATAGTTTGAGTACTTCATGCATGAACCGGCACATGGACATGAAGCATAAGTTGCAGTGGGAAGCTCAGTGTGCTACAATGCGGCCTAGCCGGCCGGGCCAACCACCGTCTGCCATATCTTGTGCATCCGAGGCCTCTTCATCCTCTGTGACTGGGGGGACAGCAGTCACACCTGTTTTGGGGCGCAGACCTGCCACCTCTTTACCCGCAACAGCCAGCGTGATTGGCAGGTCATCATTTTCTTTGGAGGTGGTAACACCAGCTGGTGTTGAGCGCTGTCCGACATCGATAGCACCACCTTTGGAGCAAGGCAACCTAACATGTCCGCCTGCATCTTCCTCACAGACCGGCAGTTTGCCGGGGACACCCTTATCAACCCCGTCTAAGCACAATAGCCAGCCCTCGGTCCCTCAGATGTGGACAAGTAAAAGACCATTTCCTCCTAGCCATGAGAAAGCTAAGAGGTTGAATTTCACCATCTGCAAGCTCTTGGCTACAGAAATGCTGCCTTTCCGCCTGGTGGACACAGAGGATTTTCGAGACCTTATGTCCGTCGCAGTGCCCCAGTACCAGATGCCCAGTCGGCACTACTTCTCAAAGAAAGGTGTGCCTGCGCTCCACCAGCATGTCGCACACAACATCACCGCTTCTTTGAGAAACTCTGTGTGTGACAGGGTGCATTTCACCACAGACACTTGGACGAGTAGGCATGGACAGGGGCGTTACATGTCGCTGACTGGGCACTGGGTAACTATGGTGACAGCAGGACAAGGGGCTGCTGTCCAAGTCTTGCCGTCCCCACGAGTTGTGCGTCAATCCTCTTTATGTCAAAGTTCCTCCACTGCTTCTGCCTCCTCAACCTCCTCTCGGTCTTCCACCTGCACCCAAAGCCTGTCTGGTCATGCCACAAGCTTTCTAACTGCGCAGAAGGGATCCTGCACACCTCCTTACTATGCTGGCAGTAGGGCTCAACGTCATCAGGCGGTTTTTACATTGAAATGTCTGGGAAATGTGAGTCACACAGCTGAGGAGTTGTGGTCAGCTCTGGAGAACCAATTTCATGAATGGTTGTCTCCACTGGACCTGAAACCAGGGAAGGCCGTGTGCGACAATGCTGCAAACCTGGGTGCGGCCCTTCGCCGGGGCAATGTCACACACGTGCCTTGTATGGCTCACGTGTTGAACCTGGTTGTCCAGCAATTTTTAGCCCACTATCCCAGACTAGATGGCCTTCTTGTCACGCTGTCACTGTAAACTGGAGGTAGGGGGCCTAAGCTGACCCTAAGCTGGGGCCATGACTAATCCCTCAACCTGGAGGTACTGTTAAAGGTACAGAGGTCCAGGCCGCCAGCGTAACCCCTACCTCCTGAAGATCCCTGCACCTCAGTAATCTAGTCCTGAGAAGGACCCCGATCACAACCAAAGGGAACAAGAAATAATATGCCCAAACACAGTATTTAGACGAACGAGACAGTACAAGGGAAAAACCAAAACCACCTTGCATACAAACAACTTCTCAACTACAACAGAGGGAAAACCAACGGGAAAGGAGATAAATGATAAAGCGAGGAAAGGGAAAAAACACTTCCAAATACACTTATCTCAGCAACTCCAAACACCACGATCCGCTCTGTCAGTCTGAATGAAATGCTTTCACTGACACCTCCCAAACAGACCAGCAGGTATATGAAGGAGTCTCACTACAGATGTATTGATTGCAGCTGGGCGAGGCTGGACCTCATCTAGCCCAGAGAGAGAGAGAGAATTAACTCCCTCACTGCCGAGAAACACAAAGCACCAACAAGTCAGCTGCGAGAAGTCAGGCTGTGTACTCGTGACGATCTTCGTGGCAACACACCCGTGACAGTACCCCCCCTTCTACGAGGGGCCTCCGGACCCTCAGGGCCAGGTTTATCCGGGTGAGTCGTGTGGAAGGCCCGAACTAATCGGTCTGCGTTAATATCCGACGCAGGAACCCACATCCTCTCCTCAGGACCATACCCCTTCCAATGAACCAGGTACTGAAGGGACCGGCGATTAAAGCGTGAATCAATGACCCTCGATACCTGGAACTCCAAGTTACCATTGACAACCACTGGAGGGGGAGGTAAAAGTGACGGTACCACCGGCGCCACATACCTCTTAAGCAATGATCTGTGAAACACGTTGTGAATTTTAAACGTAGGGGGGAGGTCAAGACGGAATGCCACCGGATTAATAATAGAACTGATTCTGTACGGCCCGATGAACCTGGGACCCAGTTTCCAGGAGGGAACCTTAAGTTTTATATTCCTGGTAGACAACCATACCCGATCGTTCACACTTAGGTCCGGACCAGACACTCTCCTCCTATCAGCCATACGTTTGTATCGGTTCCCCATAGTATTCAGATTCTTCAGCACCCCTCTCCATACTGAAGCGAGTGATGAGGAAAATCGTTCCTCCTCAGGAACCCCCGAAGAGCCCCCCCCAGTGAAAGTACAAAACTGGGGGTGAAAACCATATGCCCCAAAAAACGGGGACTTACCAGTGGACTCGCTCCGCCTATTATTAAGAGCAAACTCTGCCAGAGGTAAGAAAGAAGCCCAGTCCTCCTGGTTCTCTGACACAAAACACCGGAGATATGTCTCCAAGCTCTGGTTCATACGTTCCGTCTGACCATTGGTCTGAGGATGAAAAGCCGATGAGAATGACAACTGCATCCCCCGCCGTGCACAAAACGCCTTCCAGAACTTAGACACAAACTGAGACCCCCGATCAGACACCACCTCGGAGGGTACCCCGTGAAGCCTCACAATCTCCCCAATGAACACCTGCGCAAGAGTTTTAGCATTAGGGAGAGCCGGAAGAGCGATAAAATGTGCCATCTTGCTGAACCTGTCCACTACAACGAGTATGACCGTTTTACCCGAAGACGGAGGGAGGTCCGTAATAAAGTCCATAGACAGATGAGTCCAAGGACGCTCCGGGATCTTCAAAGGTAAGAGGGCCCCAGACGGACGGGTATGTGAGGTCTTAGAGCGCGCACAAACCCCACAGGACGCGACAAAAGTTACCACCTCCTTATGTAAATTAGGCCACCAAAACCGACGCGAGAGGAGATCCACAGTTGCTTTACTCCCCGGGTGTCCTGCAAAAACTGAGTTATGGTGTGCCTCGATCACCTTTTGTCGCAACTGATCTGGGACAAACAATCTCCCTGGAGGTCCAACAGGGGCGTCCCCCTGAGCCCCCAATACCTCCTCCTCCAGCTCAGAGCATACTGCCGAAACCACCACCCCCTCCTGAAGGATAGGAATCGGGTCGTCCGTATTCCCGGCCCCCGGGAAACTACGAGATAAGGCATCCGCCTTTACATTTTTTGACCCAGGACGATATGTAACGACAAAATTAAACCTGGTAAAAAACAATGACCACCTAGCTTGTCTGGGATTCAGACGTTTCGCGGACTCCAGATATAGCAGGTTCTTGTGATCGGTGATGACGGTGACCGGATGAACTGCCCCCTCCAGAAAATGGCGCCACTCCTCAAAAGCTAACTTAATGGCCAAGAGTTCCCTATTGCCGACATCGTAATTCCTCTCCGCGGACGACAATTTTTTAGAGAAAAAGGCGCACGGATGCCACTTACCAGGGGACGAACCCTGTGACAATACTGCTCCCACCCCTACCTCGGAAGCGTCTACCTCTACAATGAATGGCTGAGACGCATCAGGTTGAATGAGTATGGGCGCCGAGGCAAAACATTTTTTCAAAGAGGAGAATGCTTGACAAGCCTTGTCAGACCACCTAGAAAAATCCGTCCCCTTTTTAGTCATGTCAGTGAGAGGCTTAACCATGGACGAGAAATTACGAATGAACTTTCGGTAATAATTAGCAAACCCCAGGAAACGTTGTAGTGCCTTAAGATTCTCTGGCCGATCCCACTCAAGAACTGCCCGCACTTTCCCAGGGTCCATACGAAAACCGGACGCTGAAACCAGAAAGCCTAAAAACTGGAGTTCCTGTACGGCGAACACACACTTTTCCCACTTGGCATACAGCTTATTATCCCGCAAGATCTGTAACACCTGCCTAACGTGCTCCTGATGAGACACCAGATCCGGCGAGTAAATTAGGATATCATCCAGATATATGACAACAAACTGTCCCACCAAGCGGCGAAAAATGTCATTAACAAAGTGTTGGAACACCGCCGGGGCATTAGTCAGACCGAATGGCATGACAAGGTTCTCATAATGCCCCTCCGGAGTGTTAAACGCCGTCTTCCACTCATCCCCCTCCTTCATCCTAATCAGATTGTACGCCCCCCTGAGACCCAACTTAGAGAACCATTTGGCGCCCACGATCTGATTAAAGAGATCGGGAATAAGTGGGAGCGGATACGGATCTCGGACCGTAATCCGATTAAGTTCACGGAAATCCAGGCAAGGGCGTAGGCCTCCATCTTTCTTCTTAACAAAGAAGAACCCCGCAGCCACCGGTGAAGATGAAGGTCTAATATGCCCCTTAGCCAGACTTTCTGAGATATAATCCTTCATGGCCTGCCTCTCAGGACCAGAAAGGTTATACAACCTAGCTTTAGGTAACTTGGCCTCAGGGAGCAGTTTTACAGAACAGTCATACACGCGATGAGGAGGTAGTTCCTGACACCCTTTCTCCGAGAATACATCCTCAAAGTCCGCCAGAAATGGAGGTAAGACCCAAGGAGTAACCGCACCAATGACCGTGTTCATGCAGTTTTTATTACAGAATTTACTCCATTGGCTTATCTCCCTGGTTTGCCAATTAATAACCGGGTTATGCTTAGCTAACCAAGGAAGGCCCAACACAATAGGAGTGGGAAGACCCTCCAACACGTAGCAAGACAACAGTTCTTTATGTATTGCCCCCACTTGAAGTTTTACGTCATGCACAACTTGCAAAAAACTTCCCTGCCCGAGAGGCCTGGCATCGATCGAGAATATGGGGATGGGTTTAGCCAACTCACTCAACCGCATACCTTGAACCCGGGCAAACCGAGCATCAACCAGATTAGCCCCGGCCCCACTATCCAGAAGAACAGATATCCTCTCAGTTCTCGTACCCACCACCTCCGCCGGTACGAGAAACTGAGACGAACCTAGGGACGAAATAACTACTCCCAGATTGCCGTCCACCACACAACCTGGGATCAACAGTTTTCCGACGACTCTTCACTCTGCAAGGGACGGGATGGACACCCCCCAATAAAATGTCCCTTTCTCCCGCAGAAGAAACACCTTCCTGCCTTATGGCGCACCACCGGTCCCCTCCCCCGAAATGATGTCCCTCCTAATTGCATAGGCTCCTCTGGACTGACCAGGGGAACCACCATATGAGGGGACCTTGTAGGAGGTGGAGTCATCTCAGGAGGTAGAGTTATCCCGCACCTCTCCCGAAGCCGTCTGTCCACGCGAATAGCAAGGGCCATAGCGGCTTCCAGAGACACGGGAGAGTCATACTGTGCCAACACATCCTGTAATTTGTCGGATAAACCATGACAAAACTGGCTCCTAAGAGCCGGGTCATTCCACTGGGTGTCCGTGGCCCACCTACGGAACTCCGAACAGAATTCCTCCGCCGGACGATCTCCCTGCTGGATCCTACGTAACTTAGACTCAGCAAGGGAGATCCGATCTGGGTCATCATATACGAGTCCCAGGGCAGCGAAAAACCTATCCACTGACTGGAGAGCCGGGGAACCCGGGGAAAGAGAGAACGCCCAAGATTGTGGGTCCCCTTGTAGGAGCGAGATGACAATTCCCACCCTTTGTTCTTCACTCCCCGATGACCGAGGCCGCAGCCGAAAGTACAATTTACATGCCTCCCGGAAAACAAAAAACTTGTCCCGCCCCCCAGTGAACCTATCAGGGAGAGCTACTTTAGGTTCTGGTCCGGCTTGCTCCTGAGGATGCCAAACCTTGGACCTAACGTCCGCCAGCTCCATGGACAAACTCTGCAATTGCCGAGCTAGACCGGCTACTGGATCCATAGTAGCTGGAGAAAAACTAAGTGGGTCGGTGAAAATGTCACGCTGTCACTGTAAACTGGAGGTAGGGGGCCTAAGCTGACCCTAAGCTGGGGCCCTGACTAATCCCTCAACCTGGAGGTACTGTTAAAGGTACAGAGGTCCAGGCCGCCAGCGTAACCCCTACCTCCTGAAGATCCCTGCACCTCAGTAATCTAGTCCTGAGAAGGACCCCGATCACAACCAAAGGGAACAAGAAATAATATGCCCAAACACAGTATTTAGACGAACGAGACAGTACAAGGGAAAAACCAAAACCACCTTGCATACAAACAACTTCTCAACTACAACAGAGGGAAAACCAACGGGAAAGGAGATAAATGATAAAGCGAGGAAAGGGAAAAAACACTTCCAAATACACTTATCTCAGCAACTCCAAACACCACGATCCGCTCTGTCAGTCTGAATGAAATGCTTTCACCGACACCTCCCAAACAGACCAGCAGGTATATGAAGGAGTCTCACTACAGACGTATTGATTGCAGCTGGGCGAGGCTGGACCTCATCTAGCCCAGAGAGAGAGAGAGAATTAACTCCCTCACTGCCGAGAAACACAAAGCACCAACAAGTCAGCTGCGAGAAGTCAGGCTGTGTACTCGTGACGATCTTCGTGGCAACACACCCGTGACACTTCTGCAGAGGGCACGGTCACTGTGTGCTCACTTCCGCCGTTCGCATCCCGCAGCTCAGCGACTTACATCTCTACAGAAGTCGTTGGGCCTGCCACTTCACCGGCTAAAATGCGATGTGCCTACCCGGTGGAATTCAACTCTGCACATGTTGCAGCGACTGTGGCAGCACCGACAAGCCCTGGTGCAATACGTTCTGACGTATAGCCTGGGCCAACGAGATTCAGAGGTGGGGCAAATCACGCTGGAGGAGTGGTCTCAGATCAGGGACCTATGCACCCTTCTGCACAGTTTTGAAATGGCGACGAAGATGTTTAGTGCTGACGATGCCATTATCAGCATGACTATTCCGGTGATTTACATGCTGGAGCATATGTTAAACAGAATTCGGAGTCAGGTGGTGGCACAAGAGGAGGTGGACGAAGTAGAGGAGGAGGAGTTGTATGCGGAAGGGCTAACATCTGCAAGGTCCAGACGGTCGGCAGCACCAAGGCGGCAGGCATGTGAGGGTGGGGGAGATGATTTTACCAGGGCGCATGGTAGCAGCCAAACTAGTGAGGAAGGTGCAGGAGCCCAGGAAGAAGTGGAGGACGAACTGATGGAAGACTCATCAGATGAGGGAGACCTTGATCACATTTCTGTTGTGCGAGGTTGGGGGGAGAGGACAGAGGAAGGAAGCATGATTGTTACCTCGCCACCAACACAACAGGGACTTGGTGCTCCTGGATGCGCAACACACATGAGTGCCTTCTTGCTGCACTACCTGCAACATGACCCTCGAATTGTGAGAATTAGAAATAATCCTGACTACTGGGTTGCCACACTGTTAGATCCCCGGTACAAAAGTAAATTTGCAGAAATTATTCCTGCCATAGAAAGGGATGCACGCATGCAGGAGTATCAGCAGAGACTGTTGCAAAATCTTACATGTGCTTTTCCACAAAATACCAGTGGTGCACGTAGTGAATCTCACAGTTCCAACTTGCCAACCGTGGGACCGTCAAGTGTTCAGCACTCAAACCGTAACAGAACCACAGTATCTGCTGGTAACATCAATTTTGCGGAATCATTTCACCACTTTTTTAGCCCATCCTTTGCAAGGCCACAGGAGACAAGAAGTCTGACACATAGTCAACGCCTAGAGACGATGGTACAGGAGTATCTCCAAGTAAACATTGAAGCCACGACTGTGTCACTGGACCCTTGCTCTTTTTGGGCTTCCAATCTGGATAAATGGCCGGAGCTAGCCACTTACGCCTTGGAGATCTTGTCATGCCCCGCAGCCAGCGTTCTGTCTGAACGTGTGTTCAGCGCTGCTGGTGGTGTGCTGACAGATAAGCGCACGCGGCTCTCCACTGATAATGTAGACAGACTCACGTTCATAAAGATGAACAAATCATGGATCCGAAACGACTTTTCTACCCCTGTGTCATCCTGGGGAGAGTAAAAGCTTGATGATTGGTTAAAATCACCCTACCAACCGTTTTAAGCTTTCAAATTACTAATCATGTTTATCTGTATCTTGGCTGGAAAATAATTTGGGCTTTGTAGCAGAGTGCATGACTGATCCTATTAGGCCATCTATACTAAAGCTTCACCAGATTTAAAATTAATAATAATTTTCAGCTGCATCTAGCCCGGAAAATAATTTTGGGGCTCCGAGATGCGCAAGACACATAAGTGCCTTCTTGCTGCACTACCTGCAGCATGACCCTCATATTGTCAGAATTCGAAGTAATCATGACTACTGGGTTGCCACACTCTTAGATCCCCCAAACTTTTCGATCAACCTTTTCATTTTAATAAAGACCAAAAAAATGGTCATTTTTGAAATTATAAGCATTAGCAGGTTGTTAGAAACTGAAATCAAACAGTTTTCAACTCAAAACTTTATTCTAGGTGATGTTACATTTTCACATAGGACCCCTTGTTCGAAAGGAGCTTCTGAACTCTCTCGTCCATTGAATTTGTCAGGTTTTGGATGGTTTCTGCTTCAATTGTTTTGCATGAGGACAGAATACCCTCCCAGAGCTGTTGCTTAGATGTGAACTGCCTCCCGCCATCATAGACACTCCTTTTAATGATGCTCCAAAGGTTCTGAATGGGGTACAGGTCAGGGGAGCATGGGGGTCACACCATAAGTTTGTCCCCTTTTATGCCCATATCAGCCAGAGATGCAGATGTTTTATGTGCAGCATGAGATGGTGCATTATCATGCAGAAAAATGATCTTGCTGTGAAATACACGGTTCTTCTTCTTAAACCATGGCAGGAAGTGCTGTTTGAGAAAATCCACATACATTATGGAGTTCCTCTTTAGCGCCTTCAGGGATCCTAAAGGGGCCGACAATCTCTCTCCCCATGATTCCAGGCCAAAATATTACTCCACCTCCTCCTTGTTGGCGCTGTAGTCGTGTTTGCGTGGGGTGTCCATCAACCAGCCATCCTCCACTCCATCCATCTGGACCATCGAGCGCTGCACGGCACTCATCCGTGAACAAAACAGTTTTGAAATCAGTCTTCATGTAATGTTTGGCCCACTGGAGCCGTTTCTGCTTGTGTGAAGTGGATAGAGGAGGTCGACAGGATGGCGTATGCACAGCTGCAAACCTCTGAAGGACCCTGCATCTTGTTGTTCGGGGGACGTTGGAGGCACAAGCAGCTTCAAAAACTTGTCTGCTGCTATGACAAGGCTTTTTTGCCGCTGCTCTTTCAACCTGACGTAATTGCCTGTAGGAAAGAGTCCTCAATTTGCCCTTATCAGCACGCACACGTGTGTACTGTGAATCAGCTACATACTTCTTGATTGCCAAGACACTTCATCCTGATCATCGCACAATGTTGATTGTAGTCATGCCTTGACCTAAACACTCCACAATTTGTTGCTTCTCAGCAGCCGACACATCCTTTTTCTTTCCCATTTTGGCAGAAAATGTAGGCTGCTTAATAATGTGAGACAGCCTTCTTAAGTAGTCTTGCCTTTCATTGGACACACCTGCCAAACTAATTAGCACAGGTGTCTGCAATTGCTTACAGTGATATAAAGAGCCCTGACACACATCACCATCAATGAGTTTAACTGACAAACAAACAAATTCTTCCCTTATCACTCCTAAACACTTTTTGCATAATAATGTGGAACGCAGTGTACATGTGCTTTTCCACAAAACACCAGTGGTTCACGTAGTGAATCTTACAGTTCTAACTTGCCAACCGTGGTCTGTATGGAGTTGTTCAATAAAGGGCCCAAAATTAAGATAACATAGATGGGAGAGGTCTCTATGAATAGGAATTCCTAAGTATTTGATACCCTGTGAGGGCCAGGCAAAGGGAAAGTTGGACTGGATGGAATCCTATATGGATTTGGGGAGGGAGACATCGAGGGCCTCAGACTTCGCTGCATTGATTTTAAAATTTGACCATGTAACAAAGTGATCTATTTCAGCCATAACAGCATGGATGGATATATGTGATTGAGTGATATATACTAGGACATCATCAGCAAATAGAGAGCACTTGTACTCGGTGCCTCCCACCTCAATCCACCTAATATTGGGGTTATGACGAATTGATGAGAGCAGGTGCTCCGTCACTAGGATGTATAAGAGAGGGGACAGAGGACATCCCTGCCTTGTCCCATTGGTGATTGTGAAAGGTGATGAAAATGTTCTGACGCACCCCCTGGGCCTTGGGACACCTGGAGCCGGACCCTTTTTGGTGGATGCTGGTGGTTGTAGTCTTCGTGGCGGCGATCCGGTTCCGTGGCTCAGGGTGGTCAAACCAGTGGCGGAACTATTTATGTGGTTTTGATGTTTAAATGTCCGACTACGCCACCCGTGGATTGCGGTCAGAGTGAACCGCCGCTACAGGGCAGACCGCTAAGGCTGGTGTTGTGGGTGCAGCAGAGCGTAGCATAACTCCCCACGGGAGGAGTATAGCCTCAGGGCAGTGTATGCGGAGGATGGGGGTGATGGTGCAGGGCAGCAGCAGTAACGACACGGAGTCAGTGATGCAGTTCAGGGCCTTTACTCACAGTTCTTATTATCCAGACCACGTCTGCAGGTAACGGCTGCCCACGTCGTACTGTGCTCACCAGGTGAGGGGCTCAGACAACTCCCAGATAACTTTGGAGCGCTTCACAGGACCCCCTTTGTGTGTCCTTTGTCTGGCCTTTCTTACCAACACTTCTGTCCGGCTGCCTCGGGCCTCCTCTTGGTAAACTTGGCGCCAGTTTCCCTGACCCTATGTGGTGCCTTCCTAGCGGGTGTAGCAAGGGGCTGCGCCACATAAAATGTCAGAGCCTCCGGTTTCTAGCTGAGGGTCGTTTCCTGCCTCCACTAGTTCGGGTACCGGTCTCCCCCTTTGGCCTGACCCCTCCATGCAGGTGGATTCGGGCGTGCGGTGGCGACTCGCCCGTCCGCACCCCTGGGATCCCTTCATTCCTCGTTCCTGGAGCCTTCTCCGCTCCTCTTCCTTCCTTCTCCCTCTTGCAGGCCTGGGCCTCTGTTACTAGGCCTGCCTCCGGAGCAGAGCTCATGCAGAGCCCCTGCTCCCTGCCACTTCTGCTCAGACTTCTCTGCACTGAACTAAGATGGTGCCCACCTTTTATACTCCCTTTTCAATGCACCCAGGAACTGCTTCCTCCCTGCTCCTGCACTGCAGGGTTCCCCTTCCTCAGTGTTCCCTCCCCCCACTCCAGCCAGGGACAGGGACTGTCGTGCCCATCTCAGGGGCATATTGGTCGCCCTGCCCCACGGCAATGTGGTGTAATGCATGCAGGTGTCGGGTCCTGATCCACACTCCATCCTTATCTGAGAGTGAGATATCACACCTCTCGGTGAGGTGCAATACGTCTGTAGCAACCGAGCCCTCAGGGTGCTACAGTTCCATTTATCTTCAGCCTAGGTGATGTATTGTGATACAGGGCCGTGATTTTGGCTATAAAAGGGTCCCCTAGACCCCTACCCCAAGCTTTTTAAGAGAATCATATATGGCGTGCCAGGAGACTCTATGGAATGCTTTCTCAGCATCCAACGAGAGTATCTACTTACAAATTTTTAACTGCATCTAGCCCAGGAAATACTTTGTGCCTAGTAGCAGTGTCTGCTAGTCAGCGGATTATCCTGGCTGTTAAGCAAGCTACACCACCTGTAGTTTGGACACTTAATTTTTTCAAAGGAAATGCTTCGGGACCACGGGATACTCAGTGAAGAGCATCAGGAGGCACCCCAAGGCATAGGGGCTGGGACTGGCAGTAGGATGCCTTGCGGTGGACAGCCGAGCTCGATCCTTATAAAAGCTTTTTAACTGCAGCAGCTTTAGTGGACGCTACTGGAGCTGGAATTACGCGGCTGCTGGCATGAGACTTGCCCTCCAATAGATCCTTGTAAATGGATTTAAAGTGTATTCATTCAAATTAGAGAGACAATTTAAATTAAAAAGCTTAGAGCTGCCTCCACCACAGGGGGGCTCGCTCGACCCACCAGCGGACAGGCACCAGTATTGGGAGAGGGGGGCTGGCCGTCAGGGTTCACCGCGGCTCTGGCACAAACCCGGCGACACGGAGGTGGCACGGGCAGGAGCGGACTGGCCATGTCGGCTTCTCACTTTTTGGATTTTAGAAGGGCATGACATGCCTATATCTGTGTCTCCCCCTCCTTTTACTCCTCCACCTCTTTTCTTTTCGCATGACTATATGTACTTGTCACTTTTCCATGTGTTAGTTGTGTCTTCTGAGCAGTTTGTCAGCTTTTGGACACCTTTGAAGGTGTTTTCTATGTGTTTCTATGTGTTTTTGTTTGCCTGCCATTGTTTTTAACGGTGTTCGAAGGTGTTCGACGAACAGTTCGACGAACAGTTCGGCGAACACACGGGTGTTCGACGAACCGAACCGAACTCGAACACTACGGGGGTGGCTCAACACTAGTGTACACGGACAACAACCCGTTGACACACCTGGACAATGCAAGACTGGGTACCCTAGAACAGCGGTGGATGGCCCGTCTCTCCAACTATGACTTCGTGATCAAGTACCGGGCCGGCAAAACCAATGCCAACGCTGACGCTCTATCAAGGATGCCTCACTTACCCGACGGAGGCGAAGACCCAGAAGAGCTGGAGGAGGTAGAACTCCCCGCGTTTCACCGGTATGGAGCCGCTCAACACTCCCACCGCGTGAAGGAGGAGGATCTAACAACCGTGATGATCAATCCCCTACCTCACCACAGCTGGGCCGAGACCGAAGATAGTGACACTGCCATCCGCCTGGTGAAAGATCTGCTGACCCAGGAAGACGTTTGGTCTGAGGGGGCCATGTATGCCAGTATTTTGTCTGAGAAGGCCGTGAATACCAGGATTAGGTCTGACGGGGCCATGCATACCAGTATTGAGGGTGTGGGAGCCATACATGCCAGGATTGGGCCTGAGAGGCCCATGCATACCAGGACTGGATTTGAGGAGGCGATGCCTGCCAGGATTGCGTCTGAGGGGGCCATGTATGTGAGGATTGGGTCTGAGGGAGGCGTGCATACCAAGATTGGTATTGAGGGGGACGTGCATACCAGGATTGGTTCTGAGGGGTCAATGCATGCCAAGATTGGGTCTGAGGGGGCCAAGCATGCCAGGGTTGGATCAGACGGGGCCATGAATGCCAGAATTGGGTCTGAGGGGGCCATGCATGCCATGATTGGTCTGATTGGCCATGCATGCCAGGATTGCGTCTGAGAAGGAAGTGCATGCCAGAATTGGGTCTGAGGGAGCCATGCATATCAGGAATGGATCTGGGGGGGCTATACATGACAGGATTGCCTCTGAGGGGGCCATACATAACAGGATTGGGTCTGAGGGGGCCATGCATTCCTAGATTGGGTATGAAGGGTCCATGCACACCAGAAATGGGTCTGAGAGGGCCATGTATGCCAGGATAGGGTCTGAGGGGGGCATGCATGCCAGGATTAGGTCTGAGGGGGGCATGCATACCAGGAATGGGTCTGGAGATGCCATGCATGCCAGAATCGGGTCTAAGGGGTTCATGCATGCCAGTATTGAGTCTGTGGGGCCATGCATGCCAGGATTGGGTTTGAGACGGTCATGCATACCACGATTGGTACTGAAGGGGCCATGCATGCCAGGATTGGGTCTGAGGGAGCCATGCATACCAGGATTGGATCTGAGAGGTCCATGCATGTCAAAATTAGGTCTGAAGGGGCCATGCATGCCAGAATTGGGTATGAGGGGGAAGTGCATGCCATAATTGGCTCTGAGGGAGCCATGCATACTAGGAATGGATCTGAGGGGGTCATGCATTCCAGGATTGGGTCTACGTGGGCAATGCATGCCAGGATTGGTTCTGCGGGGGTCTTGCATGCAAGGATTAGGTCTGAGGGGGCAATGCATGCCAGGATTTGGTCTGAGGGGGCCATGTATGCCAGGATTTTGTCTGAGAAGGCAGTGAAGACCAGGATTGGGTCTGACGGGGCCATGCATACCAGTATTGAGTCTGTGGTGGTCATGCATGCCAGGATTGGGCTTGAGAGGACCATGCATACCAGGATTGGATCTGAGGAGGCCATGCATGCCAGGATTGCGTCTGAGGGGGCCATGCATGCCAGGATTGAGTCTGAGAGGGACATGCATGTCAGGATTGGGTCTGAGGGGGCCTTGCATACCAGGAATAGGTCTTTGGGCCATGCTTGCCAGGATTAGGTCTGAGGGGGCCATGCATGTCAAAATTGTGTCTAAGGAGGTTATGCATGCCAGGATTGGATCTGAGGGGGCCATGCATGTCAGGATTCGGACTGAGTGTGCCATTCATACCAGAATTCGGTCCGGGATTTGCATGAATACCAGTATTGGGTCTGAGGGGGGCGAGCATACCAGGATTGGTTCTGAGGGGGACGTGCATAACAGGATTGGTTCTGAGGGGTCAATGCATGCCATCATTGGGTCTGAGGGGGCCATGCATGCCAGGATTGGATCAGAGGGGGCCATGAATTCCAGAATTGGGTCTGAGGGGGCCATGCATGCCATGATTGGTCTGATTGGCCATGCATGCCAGGATTGGGTCTGAGAAGGAAGTGCATGCCAGAATTGGGTCTGAGGGAGCCATGCATACCAGGAATGGATCTGGGGGGGCCATACATGACAGGACTGGCTCTGAGGGGGCCATATATAACAGTATTGGGTCTGAGGGGGCCATGTATTCCTAGATTGGATTTTTGGGGGTCATGCTTGCCCGTATTGACTCTGAGGGGGTGATGCATGCCAGAATTTGGTCTGAATGGGCCATGCATATCAGGAATGGGTCAGGGGGGCCATGTATGTCAGGATAGGGTCTTATTGGGTCAA
Organism: Phyllobates terribilis; assembly: GCF_046119375.1. Taxonomy (NCBI): domain Eukaryota; kingdom Metazoa; phylum Chordata; class Amphibia; order Anura; family Dendrobatidae; genus Phyllobates; species Phyllobates terribilis. The sequence continues at coordinate 638,991 of NW_027363269.1, forward strand.
GCATGCCAGTATTGAGTCTGTGGGGGCCATGCATGCCAGTATTGGGTCTGAGAGAACCATGATTGTCAGGATTGGGTCTGAGGGGGCCATGGATACCAGGATTGGGTCTGAGTGGGCCACGGATACCAGGATTGGGTCTGAGTGGGCCACGGATACCAGGATCGGGTCTGTTAGGTGAATGTATAACAGTATTGGGTCTGAAGGGGCCATACGTACCAGGATTGGGTCCAGGAGGTGCATGCTTATCAGTATTGGGTCTGAGGGCTCCATGCATACCAGGATTGGGTCTGAGAGGGCCATGGTTGCCAGTATTGGGTCTCAGGGTGCCATGCATGTCAGGATTGGGTCTGAGGGGGGCCATGCATGCCAGGATTGGACCTAAGGGGGCCATACATGCCAGGATTTGGTCTTAAGGTGCCATGCATACCAGGATTGGATCCGGGAGGTGCTTGCATACCAGTGTTGAGTATGAGGGGGTCATGCATTCCAGGATTGGTTCTGGGAGGGCCATGCAAGCCAGGATTGCGTCCGAGGGAGCCAAAGATGCCAGGATTGGGTCTTAGGGGCCATGCATGCCAGAATTGAATCTGAGACGGCCATGCATACCAGGATTGGTACTGAGCTGGCCATGCATGCCAGGATTGGGTCTGAGGGAGCCAAGCATACCAGGAATGGATCTGATGGGGTTATGCATGCTAGGATTGGGTCTGAGGGGGCCATATATAACAGGATTGGTTCTGAGGGGGCCATGCATTCCAGGATTGGGTGTCAGGTGGCCATGCATTCCAGCATTGGGTATGAGGGGGCCATGCATGCCAGGATTGGGTTTGAGTGGAGTGCATGCCAGAATTTGGTCTGAGGGAGCCATGCATACCAGGATTGGGTCTGTTAGGTGAATGTATATCAGTATTGGGTCTGAGGGGGACATGCATATCAGGATTGGGTCTGAAGGGGCCATGCATGCCGGGATTGGGTCCAGGAGGTGCATGCTTACCAGTATTGGTTTTAAGGGGTCCATGCATACCAGGATTGGGTCTGTGAGGGCCATGGTTGCCAGTATTGGGTCTGAGGGGGCCATGCATGCCAGGATTGGATCAGAGGGGGCCATGAATGCCAGAATTGGGTCTAAGGGGGTCATGCATGCCATGATTGGTCTGATTGGCCATGCATGCCAGGATTGGGTCTGAGAAGGAAGTGCATGCCAGAATTGGGTCTGACGGAGCCATACATACCAGGAATGGATCTGGGGGGGGCATACATGACAGGATTGGCTCTGAGGGGGCCATACATAACAGGATTGGGTCTGATGGGACCACGCATTCCAAGATTGGATTTTTGGGGGTCATGTTTGCTAGTATTGAGTCTGAGGGGGCGATGTATGCCAGAATTTGGTCTGAATGAGTTATGCATATCAGGAATGGGTCAGGGGGGCCATGCATGTCAGGATAGGGTCTGATTGGGTCAAGCATGCCAGTATTGAGTCTGTGGGGGCCATGCATGCCAGTATTGGGTCTGAGAGGGACATAATTGACAGGATTGGGTCTGAGGGAGCCAAGCATACCAGGATTAGGTGTGAGGGGACCATACATTTAAAGATTGGGTCTGAGTGGGCCATGCATACCAAGATTGGGTCTGAGTGGGTCATGCATGCCAGGATTGGGTCTGAGTGGAGTGCATGCCAGAATTTGGTCTGAGGGAGCCATGCATACCAGGATCGGGTCTGTTAGGTGAATGTATATCACTATTGGGTCTGAGGGGGCCATGCATATCAGGATTGGGTCTGAAGGGGCCATGTGTACCAGGATTGGGTCCAGGAGGTGCATGCTTACCAGTATTGGTTCTGTGGGGTCCATGCATAACAGGATTGGATCTGAGAGGGCCATGGTAGCCAGTATTGGGTCTTAGGGGGCCATGCATGCCAGAATTGTGTCTGAGGGGGCCATGCATGCCAGGATTGCGTCTGAAGGGGGCCATGCATGCCAGGATTGAACCTGAGGGGCCATGCATGCCAGGATTTGGTCTTATGGTGCCATGCATACCAGGATTGGGTCTTATGGTGCCATGCATACCAGGATTGGATCCGGGATGTGCTTGCATACCAGTATTGAGTATGAGGGGGCCATGCATTCCAGGATTGGGTCTGGGAGGGCCATGCATGCCAGGATTGCGTCAGAGGGAGCCAAAGATGCCAGGATTGGGTCTGAGGGGCCATGCATGCCAGAATTGGATCTGAGACGGCCATGCATACCAGGATTTGTACTGAGCTGGCCAAGCATGCCAGCATTGGGTCTGAGGGAGCCAAGCATACCAGGAACGGATTTGATGGGGTCATGCATGCTAGGATTGGGTCTGAGGGGGCCATACATAACAAGATTGGTTCTGAGGGGGCCATGCATGCCAGGATTGGGTGTCAGGGGGCCATGCATTCCAGCATTGGGTATGAGGGGGCCATGCATACCAGCATTGGGTCTGAGTGGGCCATGCATGCCAGGATTGGGTCTGAGTGAAGTGCATGCCAGAATTTGGTCTGAGGGAGCCATGCATACCAGGATTGGGTCTGTTAGGTGAATGTATATCAGTATTGGGTCTGAGGGGGACATGCATACCAGGATTGTGTCTGAAGGGTCCATGCGTACTGGGATTGGGTCCAGGAGGTGCATGCTTACCAGTATTGGTTGTGAGGGGTCCATGCATAATAGGATTGGGTCTGAGAGGGCCATAGTTGCCAGTATTGAGTCTTAGGGGCCATGCATGCCAGAATTGGGTAAAAGGGGGCCATGCATGCCAAGATTTTGTCTGAGGGGGCCATGCATACCAGAATTGGGTCTGAGACGGTCTTGCATACCAGGATTGGTACTGAAGGGGCCATGCATGCCATGATTGGGTCTGAGGGAGCCATGCATACCAGTATTGGGTCTGAGGGGGCCATGCATGCCTGAATTGGGTCTGAGGGGGGCATGCATGCCACAATTGGGTCTGAGGGGGAAGTGCATGCCATAATTGGGTCTGAGGGAGCCATGCATACTAGGAATGGATCTGAGGGGGTCATGCATGCCTGGATTGGCTCTGAGGGGGCCATACATAAAAGGATTTTGTCTGAGGGGGCCATGCATTCCGGTATTAAGTCTACAGGGCAATGCATGCGAGGATTGGTTCTGCAGGGGTCTTGCATGCAAGAATTAGGTCTGAGGGGGCTGTGCATGCCAGGATTTGGTCTAAGGGGACCATATATGCCAGGATTTTGTCTGAGAAGCCCGTGAAAACCAGGATTGGGTCTGAGGGGGTCATGCATACCAGTATTAAGTCTGTTGGGGCAATGCATGCCAGGATTAGGCCTGAGAGGCATATGCATGCCAGGATTGGATCTGAGGGGCAATGCTTGCCAATATTGGGTTTGAAGGGGCCATGCATACCAGGAATGGGTCTGGGGGGGGGGGCATGCATGCCAGGATAGGGTCTGAGGGGGCCATGCATGACAGGATTAGGTCTGAGGGGGCTATGCATGCCAGGATTGGGTCTGAGAGGCCCATGCATACCAGGAATGGGTCTGGATGGGCCATGAATGACAGAATAGGGCCTGATGGAGGCATGAATGCCAGTATTGAGTCTGTGGGGGCCATGCATGCCAGGATTGGGTTTGAGACGGTCATGCATACCACGATTGGTTCTGAAGGGGCCATGCATGAGAGGATTGCGTCAGAGGGAAACATGCATACCAGGATTGGATCTGAGGGGGCCATGCATGCCTGAATTGGGTCTGAGGTGGCCATGCATGCCAGAATTGGGTCTGAGGGAGCCATGCATACTAAGAATGGATCTGAGGGGGTCATGCATGTCTGGATTAGCTCTGAGGGGGCCATAGATAACAGGATTGGGTCTAAGGGAGCCATGCATTCCAGGATTGGTTCTGCGGGGGCCATGCTTGCCAGGATTGGGTCTGAGGTGGCCATGCATGCTAGGATTGGATCTGAGGGGGCCGTGCATGCCAGGATTCGGTCTGAGGGTGCCATTCATACCAGAATTGGGTCCGGGAGGTGCTTGAATACCAGTATTGGTCCTGAGGGGGGCATGCATACCAGGATTGATTCTGAGGGGGACGTGCATACCAGGTTTGGTTCTGAGGGGTCCATGCATGCCAATATTGAGTCTGTGGGGGCCATGCATGCCAGGATTGGTCCTGAGAGGCCATGCATACCAGGATTGGATCTGAGGGGGCCATGCATGTCATTATTGGGTCTGAGAGGGACAGGATTGTCAGGATTGGGTCTGAGGGGGCCAAGCATACCAGGATTAGGTCTGAGGGGGCCATGTATGCCAGGATTAGGTCTGAGAGAGCCATACATGCCATGATTGGGTCTGAAGAGGCCATGCATGCCAGGATTGGGTCTGGGGGAGGCCATGCATGCCAGGATTGGACCTGAGGGGGCCATGCATGCCAGGATTCTGTCTGATGGTGCCATGCATACCAGGATTGGATCCGGGTGGTGCTTGCATACCAGTATTGGGTCTGAGGGGGCCATGCATGCCAGGATTGGGTCTGGGGGGGCTATGCATGCCAGGATTGGGTCAGAGGGAGCCATAGATGCCAGTATTGGGTCTGAGGGGGCCATGCATGCCAGAATTGGGTCCAGGAGGTACATGCTTACCAGGATTGGATCTGAGGGGTCCATGCATACCAGGAATGGGTCTGAGTGGGCCAAGATTGCCAGTATTGGGTCTGCGGGAGCCATGCATGCCAGAATGGAGTGTAAGGGGGCCATGCATGCCATGATTTTGTCTGAGTGGGCAATGCATGCCAGAATTGGGTCTGAGATGGTCATGCATACCAGGATTGGATCCGGGTGGTGCTTGCATACCAGTATTGGGTCTGAGGGGGACATGCATGCCAGGATTGGGTCTGGGGGGCCATGCATGCCAGGATTGGGTCAGAGGGAGCCATAGATGGCAGTATTGGGTCTGAGGGGGCCATGCATGCCAGGATTGGGTCTGAGGGAGCCATGCATACCAGGATTGGATCTGAGGGGGCCATGCATGTCAGAATTGGGTCTGAAGGGGAAGTGCATGCCAGAATTGGGTCTGCGGGAGCCAAGCATACCATGAATGGATCTGAGGGGGTCGCGCATGCCAGGATAGGTTCTGAGGGGACTATACATAACATTATTGGTTCTGAGGGGGCCATGTACTCCAGCATTGGGTATGAGGGGGCCATGCATGCCATGATTGGGTCTGAGGGGAGTGCATGCCAGAATTGGGTCTGAGGGAGCCATGTATACCAGGATTGGGTCTGTTAGGTGGATGTACAGTACAGACCAAAAGTTTGGACACACCTTCTCATTTAAAGATTTTTCTGTATTTTCATAACTATGAAAATTGTCCATTCACACTGAAGGCATCAAAACTATGAATTAACACATGTGGAATTATATACTTAACAAAAAAGTGTGAAACAATTGAAAATATGTCTTATATTCTAGGTTCTTCAAAGTAGCCACCTTTTGCTTTGATGACTGCTTTGCACACTCTTGGCATTCTCTTGATGAGCTTCAAGAGGTAGTCACCGGAAATGGTTTTCACTTCACAGGTGTGCCCTGTCAGGTTTAATAAGTGGGATTTCTTGCCTTGTAAATGGGGTTGGGACCATCAGTTGTGTTGTGCAGAAGTCTGGTGGATACACAGCTGATAGTCCTACTAAATAGACTGTTAGAATTTGTATTATGGCAAGAAAAAAGCAGCTAAGTCAAGAAAAACTAGTGGCCATCATTCCTTTAAGAAATGAAGGGCAGTCAGTCTGAAAAATTGGGAAAACTTTGAAAGTGTCACCAAGTGCTGTTGCAAAAACTATCAAGCGCTACAAAGAAACTGGCTCACATGAGGACCGCCCCAGGAAAGAAAGACCAAGAGTCACCTCTGCTTCTGAGGATAAGTTTATTCGAGTCACCAGCCTCAGAAATCGCAGGTTAACAGCAGCTCAGATTAGAGACCAGGACAATGCCACACAGAGTTCTAGCAGCAGACACATCTCTACAACAACTGTTAAGAGGAGACTTTGTGCGGCAGGCCTTCATGGTAAAATTGCTGCTAGGAAACCACTGCTAAGGACAGGCAACAACCAGAATAGACTTGTTTGGGCTAAAGAACACAAGGAATGGACATTAGACCAGTGGAAATCTGTGCTTTGGTCTGATGAGTCCAAATTTGAGATCTTTGGTTCCAACCACCGTGTCTTTGTGCGACGCAGAAAAGGTGAACGGATGGACTTTACATGCCTGGTTCCCACCGTGAAGCATGGAGCAGGAGGTGTGATGGTGTGGGGGTGCTTTGCTGGTGACACTGTTGGAGATTTATTCAAAATTGAAGGCATACTGAACCAGCATGGCTACCACAGCATCTTGCAGCGGCATGCTATTCCATCCGGTTTATGTTTAGTTGGACCATCATTTATTTTTCAACAGAACAATGACCCCAAACACACCTCCAGACTGTGTAAGGGCTATTTGACTAAGAAGGAGAGTGATGGGGAGCTACGCCAGATGACCTGGCCTCCACAGTCACCAGACCTGAACCAAATCGAGATGGTTTGGGGTGAGCTGGACCGCAGAGTGAAGGCAAAAGGGCCAACAAGTGCTAAGCATCTCTGGGAACTCCTACAAGATTGTTGGAAGACCATTTTCGGTGACTACCTCTTGAAGCTCATCAAGAGTGTGCAAAGAAGTCATCAAAGCAAAAGGTGGCTACTTTGAAGAGCCTAGAATATAAGACATATTTTCAGTTGTTTCACACTTTTTTGTTAAGTATATAATTCCACATGTGTTAATTCATAGTTTTGATGCCTTCAGTGTGAATGTTCAATTTTCATAGTCATGAAAATACAGAAAAATCTTTAAATGAGAAAGTGTGTCCAAACTTTTGATCTGTACTGTATATCAGTATTGGGTCTGAGGGGGCCATGGATATCAGTATTGGGTCTGAAGAGGCCATTGTAAGGCGGCGGTGTTCACACCATGCAGTAACTGAGGCAGTGACCCAAGCAAGTCCAACTTAAACAGCTTTTATTCAGCAACTCACGGTTAAACAGAAAGTCCTCCGGTTCGCAGCCGGGTTAACATGAGTCCATAAACAATGGTTGCCGGGGACAACGGCCACGCCGGGCCGCGCAGAGCCTGACAGGTGCAGAGCCTTCCTAGGTGGTGGTTCAGCCACACTCAGCCCTGCTGAGCTTTCCTGCTGTGCTCCTAGCAGGTTGCAACATAGAACAACACTAATCCTTAATGCAGGAGTTTTAAAGGACCTGTGGCAAGAGCCACTGGAAAACCCGGGTTGGAGGGAGGAGGCCGCCCCACTGCCTCCTGTGACCTCCTCCAAGAAATGAAGGCCCTGCCGGGTTTTACTTAATCTGCCTTAGCCAGGTAGTCTGACCAGGTCATTGCTCACCTTCATTCCTGCATTGCAGCCGCAGCTGTGTCTGTGACTGCAATGCACTCCAATGGATTTTAATAGGTCTCTGTACACATTCTGGGGGATATATAACGTCCCTCGTATACGATCCCAGTCACTGCCTCACACCATGCATACCAGAATTGGGTCTAGGAAGTGCATGCTTACCAGTATTGGTTCTGAGGGGTCCATGCATACCAGGAATGGGTCTGAGTGGGCCGTGATTGCCAGTATTGGGTCTGAGAGGGCCATGCATGCCAGAATGGAGTGTAAGGGGGCCATGCATGCCATGATTTTGTCTGAGTGGGCCTTGCATGCCAGAATTGGGTCTGAGACGGTCATGCATACCAGGATTGGTACTGAAGGGGCCATGCATGCCAGGATTGGGTCTGATGGAGCCATGCATGCCAGGATTGGATCTGAGGGAGCCATGCATGACTGAATTGGGTCTGAGGGGGCCATGCATGCCAGAATTTGGTCTGAGGTTGAAGTGCATGCCATAATTGGGTCTGTGGGAGCCATGCATACTAGGAATGGATCTGAGGAAGTCATGCATGCCTGGATTGGCTCTGAGGGGGCCATACATAACAGGATTGGGTCTGACGGGGACATGCATTCCAGGATTGGGTCTACAGGGGCAATGCATGCTAGGATTGGTTCTGAGGGGGTCTTGAATGCAAAGATTAGGTCTAAGGGGGCCATGCATGCCAGGATTTGGCCTAAGGGGACCATGTATGCCAGGATTTTGTCTGATAAGCTCGTGAATACCAGGATTGGGTCTGAGAGGGCCATGCATACCAGTATTGAGTCTGTGGGGGCCATGCATGCCAGGATTGGGCCTGAGAGGCCCATGCATACCAGGATTGGATCTGAGGGAGCCAGGCATGACAGGATTCGGTCTGAGGGGGCCATGCATGCCAGTATTGGGTCTGATAGGGACATGCATATTAGGATTGGATCTAAGGGGACTATGCATACCAGGATTAGGTCTGAGGGGGTCATGCCTGCCAGGAGTGGGTATGGGGGGGCCATACATGCCAGGATTAGGTCTGAGGGGGCCATGCATGCCAGGATTGGGTCTGAGGGGGCCATGCATACCAAGAAAGGGTTCGGGGGGGGCATGCATGCCAGGATTGTTTGAGAGGCCCATGCATACCAGGATTGGATCTGAGGAGGCCATGCATGCCAGGATTTGGTCTGAGGGGGCCATGTATGCCACGATTTTGTCTGAGGGGGCCATGCAAGCCAGAATTGGGTCTGAGATGGTCTTGCATACCAGGATTGGTACTGAAGGGGCCATGCATGCCATGATTGGGTCTGCGGGAGCCATGCATACCACTATTGGGTCTGAGGGGGCCATGCATGCCTGAATTGGGTCTAAGGGGGGCATGCTTGCCCTAATTGGGTCTGAGGGAGCCATGCATACTAGGAATGGATCTGAGGGGGTCATGCATGCCTGGATTGGCTCTGAGGGGAGTGCATGCCAGAATTGGGTCTGAGGGAGCCATGTATACTGGGTCTATTGGGTATATTGGGTCTCTTAGATGAATGTGTATCAGTATTGGGTCTGAGGGGGCCATGCATATCAGTATTGGGTCTGAAGAGGCCATGCATACCAGAATTGGGTCCAGGAGGTGCATGTTTAACAGGATTGGTTCTGAGGGGTCCATGCATACCAGGAATGGGTCTGAGTGGGCCATGATTTCCAGTATTGGGTCTGAGGGGGCAATGCATGCCAGAATGGAGTGTAAGGGGGCCATGCATGCCATGATTTTGTCTGAGTGGGCCTTGCATGCCAGAATTGGGTCTGAGACGGTCATGCATACCAGAATTGGATCCGGGTGGTGCTTGCATACCAGTATTGGGTCTGAGGGGGCCATGCATGCCAGGATTAGGTCTGGGGGGGCCATGCATGCCAGGATTGGGTCAGAGGGAGCCATAGATGCCAGTATTGGGTCTGTCGGGGCCATTCATGCCAGGATTGGGTCTGAGGGAGCCATGCATACCAGGATTGGATCTGAGGGGGCCATGCATGCCAGAATTGGGTCTGAGGGGGAAGTGCATGCCAGATTTGGGTCTGCAGGAGCCAAGCATACCATGAATGGATCTGAGGGGGTCACGCATGCCAGGATAGGGTCTGTGGGGCCATACATAACATAATTGGTTCTGTGGGGGCCATGCATTCCAGCATTGGGTATGAGGTGGCCATGCATACCAGGATTGGGTCTAAGTGGGCCATGCATGCGATGATTGGGTCTGAGGGGAGTGCATGCCAGAACTGGGTCTGAGGGAGCCATCCAAACCAGGATTGGGTCTTTTAGGTGAATGTATATCAGTATTGGGTCTGAGGGGGCCATGCATATCAGTATTGGGTCTGAAGAGCCCATGCATACCAGTATTGGGTCTGAAGAGGCCATGCATACCAGAATTGGGTCCAGGAGGTGCATGCTCATTAGGATTAGTTCTGAGGGGTCCATGCATACCAGGAATGGGTCTGAGTGGGCCATGATTGCCAGTATTGGGTCTGAGGGGGCCATGCATGCCAGAATTGGGTGTAAGGGGGGCATGCATGCCAGTATTGAGTCTGTGGGGCCATGCTTGACAGGATTGGGTTTGAGACGGTCATGCATACCGGGATTGGTACTGAAGGGGCCATGCATGCCAGGATTGGGTCTGATGGAGCCACGCATACCAGGATTGGATCTGAGGGGGCCATGCATGACTGAATTGGGTCTGAGGGGGCCATGCATGCCAGAATTGGGTCTGAGGGGGCAGTGCATGCCATAATTGGGTCTGTGAGAGCCATGCATACTAGGAATGGATCTGAGGGGGTCATGCATGCCTGGATTGGCTCTGAGGGGGGTATACATAACAGGATTGGGTCTGACGGGGACATGCATTCCAGGATTGGGTCTACATGGGCAATTCATGCTAGGATTGGTTCTGAGGGGATCTTGAATGCAAAGATTATGTCTGAGGGGGCCATGCATGCCAGGATTTGGGCTAAGGGGGCCATGTATGCCATGATTTTGTCTGATAAGCCCGTGAATACCAGGATTGGGTCTAAGGGGGCCATGCATACCAGTATTGAGTCTGTGGAGGCCATGCATGCCAGGATTGGGCCTGAGAGGCCCATGCATACCAGTATTGCATCTGAGGGGGCCATGCATGCCAGGATTCGGTCTGAGGGGGCCATGCATGCCAGTATTGGGTCTGATAGGGACATGCATACCAGGAAAGAGTTCGGGGGGGCCATGAATGCGAGGATAGGGTCTGAGGGGACCATGCATGACAGTATAGAGTCTGTGGGGGCCATGCATGCCAGGATTGTTTGAGATGCCCATGCATACCAGGATTGGATCTGAGGAGGCCATCCATGTCAGGATTGGGTCTGAGGGGTCCATGCATGCCAGGATTAGGCCTGAGGGGGCCATGCATGTCAGGATTGGGTCTGAGGGGGTCATGCATGCCACATTTGGGTCAGTGGGAGTCAAGCATACCAGAATTCGGTCTGTTAGGTGAATGTATATCAGTATTGGGTGTGAGGGGGCCATGCATATCAGGGTTGGTGGGGTCTGAAGGGACCATATATAATCCTTTATCTGAAACCCATTATATTTCAAAGGTCTTAAACGCATCGCGGAGATCAACACTGGCCTACAATTTCCATTAATTCAGCGCAAGTCATTTTTTAATGTGAGACTGTGAGAGTGAGGGCCATATATGGCACATACTATCAATGTCTCACACTAAAAATTGACAAGGTTTCTGCATCTCTTGGAAGCAAAAACTCACATTTTTTCAGCAGTGTTTTTGCTGCCAAGAGATACAGAAACCATGCAGAAATTTCTGCAATCAAATACGTCTGGCATGTCACATCGCTATGTGCACACGTTGAGTATTTGACTGCAGATATTTCTGCAAGGTTTCTGCATCTCTTGGCAGCAAAAACGCGGCAAACAAGTGAGAGGAATGCTCTCTGCCTCTATGTGCATATGAGAGCCTGTAAATAAAATTGATGATTTGTCAGTCTATCACCAACCTCACAGGGTCACTTAGACACCTACAGGGCCACAAAGCCTCCTCTAGGGCCACTCAGCCTCCTCTAGTGCCACACAGCTTCCTCTAGTGCTGCACAGCCTCCTCTAGGGCCGCACAGTCTTCTCTAGGGCCGCACAGTCTTCTCTAGGGCCGCACTACCTAATACGGGGTCGCACAGACTAAAACAGGGCCACACAGACTAATACAGGGCTACATAGCTTGCTACATGGCTACACAGCCTCCTACTGGGCCACACAGGCTCCTGCAGGGCTGCGTAAGGTATTATGGCATTCACTCTCACAGTCTCATACTTAGCATTGGCCCGGTAGGGGTGCCTCGCTTCTTGGGGCACTGCTCCTCAGGGAAATGATGTACATACACAAGTGAGGAGTCCCTTGAAAGGGGAGAGCGAGTGATACAAAGTGCATATCTACGATTTTCGATTGAACCTTCAGAACCGGAGCAAACGGTACCGAATTTAGACATGTCTGGTACTGGAACCACTCTGACTATTAACAAGTGCCACCCCTCATTGTGTAGGTCTACTTGAGGTCTGTACACAATGTAAGTTTGGGCCATCTTGGACCTTCACAAGCCGAGATATCAGCACTGGAAAGTGGGTAACCAATTTAGTAGACATGGGCCGCCTGGGCAGAGGGGGGTCACGGCTCTCGGGGCGCGGCTCCTCGGTACAAGGTGCCTCTCACTCAGGAGATGAAACCCTTGAAAGCTGATGGTCCAATCTACAGAACATATATTTCAAGTTGTTTATTGGACTCACGGTTCCGGAGAAATCCAGGTTAAAGTGAGATAGGGAAACGCCATTCATTCCTCCAATTGACTTAACATGGTGCTGGGGGTGCTCTCTTCCCCGAGCTACCAGAAACCGCAGGAGTGTTCAATGAAAAAGCTGCATAGTGCGTATTGAAGCCAAGAGGATTATCTAAAAAAATGTCTGTCTGTTTGCAGTCTGCTCCTTTAGTGCCTGAGATCTGCTTCCCAAATTCAGAGGAGCGTTTTCAGATGCAGATCTTTAGTGTGAGACTTTGATATTATGTGCCATATACAGCACTCACTCTCACAGTATGACCTTGGTAAAAGCTTCCATCCAGACTTTTTGATGCCGCTCGCGGCGCTCGATCCCGTCGGCCCTGCGATGAGACGACCACCTCCGGAATTTGGATTTGCGCCTCGGCGTCCGCTCTACGGTTCATCGCCTCTGCGACGGCCACGTGGCTGAGCTTGAGGCTGGTATCGCGAGCGCCATGGTCTTACACCGTGCCGGATGCAACGGGAATGTCTTTGCATGAAAGACATTTTTCGGAGTCAATCTGCTATAGCCAGCTTTCACTCCAACCTTTTGACACCCGTAGCCAGCTTTCACTCCACGACTTGACCGCAGAACGACGTAATGTTCGCCAATCTGAGACTCAAGTGAGGCAGGAAGCCTTGATGCAGACGCTGTGTTGATACGACGCTGTTAAGGCTCTGAAAAGGCTCGTGAGAAATGTGTGGCTATCGGGTCCAAATAGATGGCTTGTTGTCCAGCTTTCATCTGCTTGAAATTGAATACCAGGTGGCATCTGTGCTTTAAAAATCATTCAATAATTGTTAGGCATAGTTCAGCTGCATTTCTGGAAATTGAACACCAGGTGGCATCTGTGCTTTAAAAATCATTCAATAATTGTTAGACATAGTTCAGCTGCATTTCTGCAAATTGAACACCAGGTGGCATCTGTGCTTTAAAAATCATTCAATAATTGTTAGGCATAGTTCAGCTGCATTTCTACAAATTGAACACCGGATGGCATCTGTGCTTTAAAAATCATTCAATAATTGTTAGGATTAGTTCAGCTGCATTTCTGCAAATTGAACACCAGGTGGCATCTGTGCTTTAAAAATCATTCAATAATTGTTAGGCTGAGTTCAGCTGCATTTCTGCAAATTGAACACCAGGTGGCATCTGTGCTTTAAAAATCATTCAATAATTGTTAGGCATAGTTCAGCTGCATTTCTACAAATTGAACACCGGATGGCATCTGTGCTTTAAAAATCATTCAATAATTGTTAGGATTAGTTCAGCTGCATTTCTGCAAATTGAACACCAGGTGGCATCTGTGCTTTAAAAATCATTCAATAATTGTTAGACATAGTTCAGCTGCATTTCTGCAAATTGAACACCGGATGGCAGCTGAGCTTTAAAAATCATTCAATAATTGTTAGGCATAGTTCAGCTGCATTTCTGCAAATTGAACACCAGGTGGCATCTGTGCTTTAAAAATCATTCAATAATTGAAAGGCATAGTTCAGCTGCATTTCTGTAAATTGAACACCAGGTGGCATCTGTGCTTTAAAAATCATACAATAATTGTTAGGCATAGTTCAGCTGCATTTCTGTAAATTGAACACTAGGTGGCATCTGTGCTTTAAAAGTCATTCAATAATTGTTAGGCATAATTCAGCTGCATTTCTGCAAATTGAACACCAGGTGGCATCTGTGCTTTAAAAATCATTCAAAATTTGTTAGGCATAGTTCAGCTGTATTTCTGCAAATTGAACACCAGGTGGCATCTGTGCTTTAAAATTCATTCAATATTTGCAAGGCATAGTTCAGCTGCATTTCTGCAAATTGAACAGCAGGTGGCATCTGTACTTTAAAAATCATTCAATAATTGTTAGGCATAGTTCAGCTGCATTTCTGCAAATTGAACACCAGGTGGCATCTGTGCTTTAAAAATCATTCAATAATTGTTAGGTATAGTTCAGCTGCATTTCTGCAAATTGAACACCGGATGGCAGCTGTGCTTTAAAAATCATTCAATAATTGTTAGGCATAGTTCAGCTGCATTTCTGTAAATTGAACACCAGGTGGCATCTGTGCTTTAAAAATTATTCAATAATTTTTAGACATAGTTCAGCTGCATTTCTGCAAATTGAACACCGGATGGCAGCTGAGCTTTAAAAATCATTCAATAATTGTTAGGCATAGTTCAGCTGCATTTCTGCAAATTGAACACCAGGTGGCATCTGTGCTTTAAAAATCATTCAATAATTGTTAGGCATAGTTCAGCTGCATTTCTGTAAATTGAACACCAGGTGGCATCTGTGCTTTAAAAATCATTCAATAATTGTTAGGCATAGTTCAGCTGAATTTCTGTAAATTGAACACTAGGTGGCATCTGTGCTTTAAAAGTCATTCAATAATAGTTAGGCAGAATTCAGCTGCATTTCTGCAAATTGAACACCAGGTAGCATCTGTGCTTTAAAAATCATTCAATATTTGTTAGGCATAGTTCAGCTGTATTTCTGCAAATTGAACACCAGGTGGCATCTGTGCTTTAAAATTCATTCAATATTTGTTAGGCATAGTTCAGCTGTATTTCTGCAAATTGAACACCAGGTGGCATCTGTCAGGCAAAAGGTATTTCTGCCCGAGTTTTTAAAAATGAGAGATGTTTTAAAAAAGAAAAAAAAAAACCCCACCCCCTATCTGTTTGTAAGTGAAGACATAGAATTCACTTTTGCTTTCCCCCAAACCAGGAATTTTTATGACCCGCCATAAAACCTCAGTCCAGGGCAAGCGCTGGTACAAACCAGAATATCCCTCCAAAAATCCCATTGTTTAATTGTACAAACGTTTTATGCCAATTTTAATCACGCACAGGTCTGACAGAAACATCGGAACCACGTTTTTTGAATGCTCACCTTTTTCCCATTACAATAGTATAACTTGCATAACTGAGGAAGGACCGGGAACTGAGATAATGGATTCTGAGATTCTGAGCGTCATAGAGGTTTCATATTTAATATCTATCTTCATGAATATTGCTGACGGTCAAGATGATGTCTCCCTCTTGGATGTGGGACCCCCCCACACCAAGATATGGAATCTGAAGGATTTTTGGTCTTCTGCAGCTGGGTGGGCTCGCAAAGCCGAGCCCCCCTTGTAAGGTAAATAAGGGGTGTTCCCCAGAGTTTTGGCTGCTTACTAAAAAGCAAATCGGCCATTTTCAGGTCATTCCAACCAGGGACGCCGACGCATGCACTACACGCTGCGTGAAGGAATCAAGTCTAATTTCTGGGGAGCCGTCCCCCCCACAGAATCTGAGACCATCACCTTGTGAAGCAGGTTTTGCTATTACTTATCCCTTTTATTTTAATAACTGTTTATGCATACATGTACATTGTCTCCTTTATAATATCTTGTATATATTTTGTAAACACTGCCCCCCTTTTGGGAGTAAATCATTAATTATTTACCAGTTTTGTTCTTCTTGTCCTATGTCGAGCAAACACGTTCCTCACCCGCTAATTCACGTTACCTACCAGGTACCCGATCCACCTGTTAAGCGATCGGTGGTGGCAGTATACCAGTATTTATGTGATATTGTGGTTTGAGGGTGGCTGGTCGGAGGTATATATACGTTCCTGGAAGGAACTGGTGGTATATATACGTCCTGTCACATCACGTGCCACAATAGTCGACATAAAATAGAGCAGCTGCACCCGTGCTTATCCTCTGTCAATACCGTGTTTGACCAGCAGGATAAGGGGGCGCCCGAGAGCTGCAAGGTCTGACCCAAGAGTGGGTGTTGTTTTCGTGACAAATTGGTGGCAAGCGGTGGGATCATAGGACATTAGTGATCTGGTTTGAGCAATCATTCCTCTCACTAAAAACTTGCACAAAAGTTTTGAAGATCGAACTCAGTGTTTATTAGATCTGAGACAATACTGTATGTGTAGCAGTTACCCCTACCCTTCTTCGTTTTTTCTTTTCTATTTTTATTTTGGTGATCATGGTCGTAGTTGGGGAGTCCTGGTACAGCCAGCAGAAAAAGGACACTCTTGCTGGAATATGTATAACCAAAGGCATTGACCCCCACGGCAAAAGCAAAGAACAAATGATTGCTGAACTGTTACAAGATGCTGCAGAGCCCGTCCGACAGCAGAGCCCTGATGAGGGGGCGGCCAGCCAAGGCCCGGATGGCGCTGCTCCCGGGGTCCAACCGGTGATTGCCAGCCATACCCGCAACCAGGGTAGTGTGGACCCCCACCTGCATATGGCCTTGGAGGAGCTCGCCACAGACAATCATGATGGACGACTGGAGCTGATCCTGAAATTCCAGGAGCGGGCTGAGCGACAAGCCCAAGCTGACCGAGAGGCTGCTGAGCGACAAGCCCAAGCTGACCGAGAGGCTGCTGAGCGACAGGCCCAAGCTGACCGACAACACCAGCTGGAGCTAGCCCGGATTCAGAAGGAGTCGCCCTCTACGCAGACCCGTGAGTCCAACAGTGCCAGCTGCTTTAAACCTCGTCCTGAGCACTTCCCTGTGATGGAAAAGGATGGGGACTTGGACACATTTCTGCGAGGCTTTGAAAAGGCCTGCAGGCAGTATCAGCTGCCCATCGACCAATGGGCAAGATATTTGACTCCAGGGCTCAGAGGAAAAGCTTTGGAGGTGTTTGCTTCCCTCCCTCGAGAGCAGGATGGAGACTATGAGGCCGTCAAGCAGGCCCTGATAAAAAAGTACCAGCTGACTCCGGAGGTTTACCGGAAAAAATTCAGAACCCTCCAACGTGGACCACAGGACACCTACCGTGATGTGGTAGACGGGCTCAGAACCAACTTTGAGCAGTGGATCAAAGGACTGTCAGCGACCACCTTTGAGCAGCTAAAGGACCTGATGGTGAAAGACCAGTTCCTGCATCTGTGTCCGACTGAGGTACGGCAGTTCGTGATGGATCGGGAGCCACCTGATGCCAATAAAGCAGCGCAGATCGCAGACACCTACGAGGCCAACCGGAGACCAGAGGTGCGGAAGCCGGTCGTCGCCAGCTGGAAAGGGGGTAAGCCATCAACCACCATCCCTGCCCCTGCCAGCCGACCTTCCGGAGGCCTTTTTCCCGTTGCCAAGGCCCTGCCTGCATCCGATGCCCGCAGGTGTTATTCCTGCAACCAGACTGGTCATCTCAGCGCCACTTGCCCAGAGAAGCAGAGGAAGAACCCCCCATCCAAGGCCCCAGGGCCTAATGCCTCAGTTCTTTTGGTGGGTGGGCCGGTTGGGAGGGCCTGTGAAAACTTTCAGTCTGTCAGGGTGGGGGACACTCTCACTGTAGGCCTCAAGGACACTGGGGCCGAACGAACCCTCATCCGACCCGAACTGGTGTCCCCTGAAGCGCTTATTCCAGGAAAGACCCTGACTGTCACTGGGATTGGGGGCGTCCGATGCCCCTTGCCCATGGCCCGGGTTTTTATTGATTGGGGTGCGGGGAGTGGGGTGAAGGAAGTGGGAGTATCCAAAAACCTACCTGCAAATGTTTTGTTGGGAACTGATTTGGGGAGGATGTTTGCTTATTATGTCCCTGACACCCCTCCCCGATCTGATATGGTTGGTAAGGTTAATGCTGATAATGTGAATGTCAATGCTTTACATGATGATGATGATGATGATGATGATGATGATGATGATGATGATGATAATGTTGTAGTATTGGAAGGTGCAGGAGAACTCAGCCATGTCACTCTGCGGGGTGATGTTGCTGAGGATCCCCTAGCAGGAGCAAATGTCAGTGCCAAGGGTAATGGGGAGAGGCACGAGGACCATGAAGCAGGTGGTGCTGTGCCAGTGACCAGTGTCACAACAGAAGGTGACCTGGCTGATGGTAGCTGCCGCATACGTAGCACTGTGCCTGAGGTAATGGAGGATGATGGAGAAGTAGTTCTCATGGCCTCTCAGGCTAATGAGACGGTGTTATTCCCCGGGGAGACGGCCTATATAGCCGCTGTTACCCGCAGTCAGAGTGCCCAGAATGCAAGTAACGCCCTGCCTTCTGGACCCTCCTCGGACAGAGGAATAACAGGATCAGGTATGGACCCAGAGCCGGTCCCAGAGGGTCCTAGTGAGGACGTGGCCTTAACCTCACTTCTGGCTTCCTCCAGCCAGGAGTTTCAGGCAGCTCTGCACTCAGATGCTAGCCTGGAGACGTTAAGGAGCCTCGCTGAGAAGCCCACCTCCGAGTCTGATAAGGAGAGGGTATTCTGGGACCAAGGGAGGTTGTACCGGGAGACAGTTCCCTGTACACCCCAACAGGAGTGGCTGAGGGAAAGACAGCTGGTCGTCCCCTACCAATTCAGGGACGAGTTGTTGCGGATCGCCCATGAAATTCCACTCGCTGGACACTTGGGGGTTAGCAAAACCAAGGCCCGGCTGTCTCATCACTTTTATTGGCCCAAAATGAGGACAGATGTGGTGAACTACTGTCGCTCCTGTACCACGTGTCAAAGAGTGGGAAAGTCAGGGCCGGCCCCCAAAGCCCCCCTGATCTCTTTGCCAGTGATAGAGGAGCCTTTCCAGAGGATTGCTGTGGACATTGTGGGACCACTGGCCACACCCAGCAGTTCTGGAAAACGTTTCATCCTTACCGTGGTAGACTATGCTACCCGGTATCCGGAGGCAGTAGCCCTGTCCTCAATTAGGGCGGATAAGGTGGCGGACGCCCTCTTGGCCATCTTTTCGCGAGTAGGATTTCCCAGGGAGATGCTTACCGACCAGGGGACTCAGTTCATGTCACGCTTAATGGAGGCCCTATGTAAGAAAATGCAGGTGCAGCATCTGGTATCGAGTGCGTATCACCCACAGACCAATGGTTTGTGTGAGCGATTCAACGGTACCCTCAAACAGATGTTAAAAATGCTGGTTGAGACCCAGGGTCGCGACTGGGAGCGTTACCTCCCACACCTGCTATTTGCTTACAGAGAGGTTCCACAGGCCTCGACGGGGTTCTCCCCCTTTGAGCTCCTGTATGGCAGGCGTGTCCGAGGACCCCTTGGGTTGATAAGGGAATTCTGGGAAGAAGAGCCGAGCTCCCCAGGAGTGTCCATCGTGGAGTATGTCATGCGCTTCCGTGACAAGATGCAGACCTTGACGCAGTTGGTGCATGACAACATGGCGCAAGCCCAGGCTGACCAGAAGCATTGGTACGACCAGAACGCCCGAGAACGGACCTACCAGGTGGGTCAGAAGGTGTGGGTGCTGGTCCCCGTACCAAAGGACAAGCTTCAGGCGGCCTGGGAAGGCCCGTACGTCATTCACCAACAGCTCAACCCGGTCACCTACGTGATCACACTTGACCACGAGCGGGGTAGGCGGAAGGCGTTTCACGTTAATATGATGAAGGCTCATCAAGAACGTGGAACCTGCGTCCTACCGGTCTGCAACCTGCCCGAGGATGGGGAGGATGACCCTCTCTTGGACATGCTCGCCCAAGCGAAGGCCAGCGGGTCCCTAGAGGATGTAGAGCTAAGCGACTTGCTATCCGCAGACCAGAGGTCTCAGATGCAAGCAGTGCTGAAACCCTTCCAAGCAGTGTTCACCAACCTGCCTGGCAGGACTGAAGTGGCGGTCCATGAAGTGGACACCGGGAATCATGCCCCACTCCGGCGGACAGCCTATCGAATCTCCGACGAGGTGCAGCATGTCATGCGCCAGGAGGTCGAGGAGATGCTGCAGTTGGGGGTGATTAAGCGGTCCAAGAGCGCGTGGGCCTCACCTGTAGTCCTGGTGCCTAAGAAGGACCGGACCACCCGGTTCTGTGTGGACTACAGGGGGCTCAACGCTATCACCGCCTCTGACGCACAACCCATGCCACGCATTGAGGAGCTGCTGGAGCGGTTAGCCAGCGCGAGCTTTCTCTCCATTATGGATTTGAGTCGGGGATATTGGCAGATTCCCTTGAGCCCCGGGGCCCAGGAGAAGTCCGCCTTTATCACCCCCTTCGGATTGTATGAATCCACGGTCATGCCCTTCGGCATGAAAAATGCCCCTGCCACGTTCCAGCGAATGGTCAACCACCTGCTCCAGGGACTGGAGAGGTACGCAGTGGCGTACCTGGATGACATTGCCATCTTCAGTCCCACCTGGGAGGATCACCTCGAGCATCTGCAGCAGGTGCTCGGGCGCATTCACCAGGCGGGCTTGACCATCAAGCCGGGAAAGTGCCAGATGGGCATGAACGAGGTCCACTACCTGGGGCACCGGGTAGGTGGGGGTACTCTGAAGCCAGAGCCTGGGAAGGTGGACGCTATCGTGTCCTGGCCCACCCCCAGGACCAAGAAGCAGGTGCAGTCCTTCTTGGGCACCGCAGGGTACTATAGACGCTTTGTGCAGGACTATAGTAGCCTTGCGAAGCCCTTGACAGACCTCACCAGGAAGAGCCTACCCCATTCTGTCAAATGGACGGATGAATGCGAGGTGGCCTTTAGGGCTTTGAAGACTGCCCTGAGCAGCTCTCCTGTACTAAAGGCGGTCGACGGCACACGGCCACTCTTAGTACAGACCGACGCCAGTGAGTTTGGCCTCGGTGCTGTACTCAGCCAGGTCGACTCGGGGAACCAAGAACACCCCGTGTTGTACCTAAGCCGGAAACTGCTGCCGAGGGAAGTGGCCTATTCCACCATAGAGAAGGAGTGCCTGGCCATTGTATGGGCCCTCAACCGCTTACAGCCTTACTTGTACGGGCGCCCCTTCACTGTCGTGACTGACCACAACCCCCTGAGTTGGCTGCACACCATGTCAGGTGCCAACGGAAGGTTGTTACGCTGGAGCCTCACACTCCAGCAGTACGACTTTACCGTTCAACACCGCAAGGGCAGCGAGCATGGCAATGCCGATGGGTTGTCCCGGCGAGGGGAGCCTCCCGACATACGCTTGGAGGAGTACCAGAAGGTCCTACCTCCATAGCGCAGTCAAAAAGGGGGAGGTGTCAGGCAAAAGGTATTTCTGCCCGAGTTTTTAAAAATGAGGGATGTTTTAAAAAAGAAAAAAAAAAACCCCACCCCCTATCTGTTTGTAAGTGAAGACATAGAATTCACTTTTGCTTTCCCCCAAACCAGGAATTTTTATGACCCGCCATAAAACCTCAGTCCAGGGCAAGCGCTGGTACAAACCAGAATATCCCTCCAAAAATCCCATTGTTTAATTGTACAAACGTTTTATGCCAATTTTAATCACGCACAGGTCTGACAGAAACATCGGAACCACGTTTTTTGAATGCTCACCTTTTTCCCATTACAATAGTATAACTTGCATAACTGAGGAAGGACCGGGAACTGAGATAATGGATTCTGAGATTCTGAGCGTCATAGAGGTTTCATATTTAATATCTATCTTCATGAATATTGCTGACGGTCAAGATGATGTCTCCCTCTTGGATGTGGGACCCCCCCACACCAAGATATGGAATCTGAAGGATTTTTGGTCTTCTGCAGCTGGGTGGGCTCGCAAAGCCGAGCCCCCCTTGTAAGGTAAATAAGGGGTGTTCCCCAGAGTTTTGGCTGCTTACTAAAAAGCAAATCGGCCATTTTCAGGTCATTCCAACCAGGGACGCCGACGCATGCACTACACGCTGCGTGAAGGAATCAAGTCTAATTTCTGGGGAGCCGTCCCCCCCACAGAATCTGAGACCATCACCTTGTGAAGCAGGTTTTGCTATTACTTATCCCTTTTATTTTAATAACTGTTTATGCATACATGTACATTGTCTCCTTTATAATATCTTGTATATATTTTGTAAACACTGCCCCCCTTTTGGGAGTAAATCATTAATTATTTACCAGTTTTGTTCTTCTTGTCCTATGTCGAGCAAACACGTTCCTCACCCGCTAATTCACGTTACCTACCAGGTACCCGATCCACCTGTTAAGCGATCGGTGGTGGCAGTATACCAGTATTTATGTGATATTGTGGTTTGAGGGTGGCTGGTCGGAGGTATATATACGTTCCTGGAAGGAACTGGTGGTATATATACGTCCTGTCACATCACGTGCCACAATAGTCGACATAAAATAGAGCAGCTGCACCCGTGCTTATCCTCTGTCAATACCGTGTTTGACCAGCAGGATAAGGGGGCGCCCGAGAGCTGCAAGGTCTGACCCAAGAGTGGGTGTTGTTTCCATGACAGCATCTGTACTTTAAAAATCATTCAATAATTGTTAGGCATAGTTCAGCTGCATTTCTGCAAATTGAACACGAGGTGGCATCTGTGCTTTAAAAATCATTCAATAATTGTTAGGCTGAGTTCAGCTGCATTTCTGCAAATTGAACACCAGGTGGCATCTGTGCTTTAAAAATCATTCAATAATTGTTAGGCATAGTTCAGCTGCATTTCTGTAAATTGAACACCAGGTGGCATCTGTGCTTTAAAAATCATTCAATAATTCTTAGGATAAGTTCAGCTACATTTCTGCAAATTGAACACCAGGTGGCATCTCTGCTTTAAAAATCATTCAATAATTGTTAGGCATAGTTCAGCTGCATTTCTGCAAATTGAACACCAGGTGGCATCTGTGCTTTAAAAATCATTCAATAATTGTTAGGCATAGTTCAGCTGCATTTCTGCAAATTGAACACCAGGTGGCATCTGTGCTTTAAAAATCATTCAATAATTGTTAGGCATAGTTCAGCTGCATTTCTGCAAATTGAACACCAGGTGGCATCTGTGCTTTAAAAATCATTCAATAATTGTTAGGCATAGTTCAGCTGCATTTCTGCAAATTGAACACCAGGTGGCATCTGTGCTTTAAAAATCATTCAATATTTGTTAGGCATGGTTCAGCTGTATTTCTGCAAATTGAACACCAGGTGGCATGTGTGCTTCAAAATTCATTCAATATTTGCAAGGCATAGTTCAGCTGTATTTTTGCAAATTGAACACCAGGTGGCAGCTGTGCTTTAAAAATCATTCAATAATTGTTAGGCATAGTTCAGCTGCATTTCTGCAAATTGAACACCAGGTGGCTTCTGTACTTTAAAAATCATTCAATAATTGTTAGGCATAGTTCAGCTGCATTTCTACAAATTGAACACCGGATGGCATCTGTGCTTTAAAAATCATTCAATAATTGTTAGGATTACTTCAGCTGCATTTCTGCAAATTGAACACCAGGTGGCATCTGTGCTTTAAAAATCATTCAATAATTGTTAGGCTATGTGCCCACGATGCAGAAATGAAGCAGAAAATTTCTGCAGCATTTCTGCATCTCCCTGGCAGAAAAAAACGCATGCAGATTGTGCATGCGTTTTTCCTGCAGAATACATGCGGATCCACATGCGGGTTCACATGTGTTTCCGCATGCAGATTGACAAGCACTTTCCAGGCGATAGCATCACTTGGAAAGTGCTTGACAACTAGGTCACACTGTATAAATCCATGCAAACAGTATGGATTTATACAGTGTGAACCGTAAAAATTAAAACAAATAAAGCTATACTCACCCCCGAGGCCCCGGCGTGGCTGCAGCGCTGTTTCCTGGCTGGTTCCCGGCTGCCGGCATATCGCGAGACAGAGCGGTGAAGGGCCTGCGGTCACATGACTGTGGCGTCACCGCAGGTCCTTCAGCGCTGCTGGCATTCAGAGAGAAGACGCCGGACAGGTGAGTATAAACTTTATTTGTTATTTTATTCTTTTTTTACAGGTACAATGGTACCCAGGTCTGGATGAGAGTCTCCTCTCCTCCAGAACTGGGTACCATCCGCACATAGAGACGCATAGAAGCCGCTTGTACAAATGTACAGTCGCGGTTTCTATGCGTCTCAATGCAAGTCAATGGCGGGAGTTCCGCTGCGCTTCCGCAAAATTAAATGACATGCTGCGGATTTTTGTATGTAGCATAAACGCTGCGGAAAAATCCGCAACATGTGCATAGAACTTGCGGAATGCCATTGGGGACCATAGGGTGCGGATCTACATGCGTTTTTCAAGCGTTTACGCTGCGGAAATTCCGCAGCATATACGCTTGAAAAATGCTACGTGGGCACACAGCCTAAGGCATAGTTCAGCTGCATTTCTGCAAATTGAACACCAGGTGGCATCTGTGCTTTAAAAATCATTCAATAATTGTTAGGCATAGTTCAGCTGCATTTCTGCAAATTGAACACCGGATGGCAGCTGTGCTTTAAAAATCATTCAATAATTGTTAGGCAGAGTTCAGCTGCATTTCTGTAAATTGAACACCTGGTGGCAGCTGTGCTTTAAAAATCATTCAATAATTGTTAGGCATAGTTCAGCTGCATTTCTGCAAATTGAACACCAGGTGGCATCTGTGCTTTAAAAATCATTCAATAATTGTTAGGCATAGTTCAGCTGCATTTCTGCAAATTGAACACCAGGTGGCATCTGTGCTTTAAAAATCATTCAATAATTGTTAGACATAGTTCAGCTGCATTTCTACAAATTGAACATCGGATTGCAGCTGAGCTTTAAAAATCATTCAATAATTGTTAGGCATAGTTCAGCTGCATTTCTGCAAATTGAACACCAGGTGGCATCTGTGCTTTAAAAATCATTCAATAATTGTTAGGCATAGTTCAGCTGCATTTCTGTAAATTGAACACCAGGTGGCATCTGTGCTTTAAAAATCATTCAATAATTGTTAGGCATAGTTCAGCTGCATTTCTGTAAATTGAACACTAGGTGGCATCTGTGCTTTAAAAGTCATTCAATAATTGTGAGGCATAATTCAGCTGCATTTCTGCAAATTGAACACCAGGTGGCATCTGTGCTTTAAAAATCATTCAATATTTGTTAGGCATAGCTCAGCTGCATTTCTGCAAATTGAACACCGGATTTCAGCTGAGCTTTAAAAATCATTCAATAATTGTTAGGCATAGTTCAGCTGTATTTCTGCAAATTGAACACCAGGTGGCATCTGTACTTTAAAAATCATTCAATAATTGTTAGGCATAGTTCAGCTGCATTTCTGCAAATTGAACACCAGGTGGCATCTGTGCTTTAAAAATCATTCAAAAATTGTTAGGCATAGTTCAGCTGCATTTCTGCAAATTGAACACCAGGTGGCATCTGTGCTTTAAAAATCATTCAATAATTGTTAGGCATAGTTCAGCTGCATTTCTGCAAATTGAACACCGGAATGCAGCTGAGCTTTAAAAATCATTCAATAATTGTTAGGCATAGTTCAGCTGTATTTCTGCAAATTGAACACCAGGTGGCATCTGTACTTTAAAAATCATTCAATAATTGTTAGGCATAGTTCAGCTGCATTTCTGCAAATTGAACACCAGGTGGCATCTGTGCTTTAAAAATCATTCAATAATTGTTAGGCATAGTTCAGCTGCATTTCTGCAAATTGAACACCAGCTGGCATCTGTGCTTTAAAAATCATTCAATAATTGTTAGGCATAGTTCAGCTGTATTTCAGCAAATTGAACACCAGATGGCAGCAGAGCTTGAAAAATCATTCAATAATTGTTAGGCATAGTTCAGCTGCATTTCTGCAAATTGAACACCAGGTGGCATCTGTGCTTTAAAAATCATTCAATAATTGTTAGACATAGTTCAGCTGCATTTCTGCAAATTGAACACCAGGTGGCATCTGTGCTTTAAAAATCATTCAATAATTGTTAGGCTTAGTTCAGCTGCATTTCTGGAAATTGAACACCAGGTGGCATCTGTGCTTTAAAAATCATTCAATAATTGTTAGGCTTAGTTCAGCTGCATTTCTGGAAATTGAACACCAGGTGGCAGCTGTGCTTTAAAAATCATTCAATAATTGTTAGGCTTAGTTCAGCTGCATTTCTGGAAATTGAACACCAGGTGGCATCTGTGCTTTAAAAATCATTCAATAATTGTTAGGCATAGTTCAGCTGCATTTCTGCAAATTGAACACCAGGTGGCAGCTGTGCTTTAAAAATCATTCAATAATTGTTAGGCAGAGTTCAGCTGCATTTCTGCAAATTGAACACCAGGTGGCAATTGTGCTTTAAAAATCATTCAATAATTGTTAGGCATAGTTCAGCTGCATTTCTACAAATTGAAAACCGGAAGGCAGCTGTGATTTTAAAATCATTCAATAATTGTTAGGCATAGTTCAGCTGCATTTCTGCAAATTGAAAACCGGAAGGCAGCTGTGATTTTAAAATCATTCAATAATTGTTAGGCATAGTTCAGCTGCATTTCTGCAAATTGAACACCAGGTGGCATCTGTGCTTTAAAAATCATTCAATAATTGTTAGACATAGTTCAGCTGCATTTCTGCAAATTGAACACCAGGTGGCATCTGTGCTTTAAAAATCATTCAATAATTGTTAGGCATAGTTCAGCTGCATTTCTTGAAATTGAACACCAGGTGGCATCTGTGCTTTAAAAATCATTCAATCATTGTTAGTCATAGTTCAGCTGCATTTCTGGAAATTGAACACCAGGTGGCATCTGTGCTTTAAAAAATCTTTCAATAATTGTTAGGCATAGTTCAGCTGCATTTCTGCAAATTGAACCCCAGGTGGCATCTGTGCTTTAAAAACCATTCAATAATTGTTAGGCATAGTTCAGCTGCATTTCTACAAATTGAACACTAGGTGGCATCTGTGCTTTAAAAATCATTCAATAATTGTTAGGATTAGTTCATCTGCATTTCTGTAAATTGAACACCAGGTGGCATCTGTGCTTTAAAAATCATTCAATAACTGTTAGGCATAGTTCAGCTGTATTTCTGCAAATTGAACACCAGGTGGCATCTGTGCTTTAAAAATCATTCAATAATTGTTAGGCATAGTTCAGCTGCATTTCTGCAAATTGAACACCGGATGGCAGCTGTGCTTTAAAAATCATTCAATATTTGTTAGGCATAGTTCAGCTGTATTTCTGCAAATTGAACACCAGGTGGCATCTGTGCTTTAAAAATCATTCAATAATTGTTAGGCATAGTTCAGCTGCATTTCTACAAATTGAACACCGGATGGCATCTGTGCTTTAAAAATCATTCAATAATTGTTAGGCATAGTTCAGCTGCATATCTGCAAATTGAACACCGGATGGCAGCTGTGCTTTAAAAATCATTCAATAATTGTTAGGCAGAGTTCAGCTGCATTTCTGTAAATTGAACACCAGGTGGCATCTGTGCTTTAAAAATCATTCAATAATTGTTAGGCATAGTTCAGCTGCATTTCTGCGAATTGAACACGGGATTGCAGCTGAGCTTTAAAAATCATTCAATAATTGTTAGGCATAGTTCAGCTGCATTTCTGCAAATTGAACACCAGGTGGCATCTGTGCTTTAAAAATCATTCAATAATTGTTAGGCATAGTCCAACTTCATTTCTTGAAATTGAACACCAGGTGGCAGCTGTGCTTTAAAAATCATTCAATAATTGTTAGGCATAGTTCAGCTGCATTTCTTGAAATTGAACACCAGGTGGCATCTGTGCTTTAAAAATCATTCAATAATTGTTAGGCATAGTTCAGCTACATTTCTACAAATTGAACAGCAGATGGCAGCTGTGCTTTAAAAATCATTCAATAATTGTTAGGCATAGTCCAACTTCATTTCTTGAAATTGAACACCAGGTGGCAGCTGTGCTTTAAAAATCATTCAATAATTGTTAGGCATAGTTCAGCTGCATTTCTTGAAATTGAACACCAGGTGGCATCTGTGCTTTAAAAATCATTCAGTCATTGTTAGTCATAGTTCAGCTGCATTTCTGGAAATTGAACACCAGGTGGCATCTGTGCTTTAAAAAATCATTCAATAATTGTTAGGCATAGTTCAGCTGCATTTCTGCAAATTGAACACCAGGTGGCATCTGTGCTTTAAAAATCATTCAATAATTGTTAGGCAGAGTTCAGCTGCATTTCTACAACTTGAACACCGGATGGCATCTGTGCTTTAAAAATCATTCAATAATTGTTAGGATTAGTTCAGCTGCATTTCTGCAAATTGAACACCAGGTGGCATCTGTGCTTTAAAAATCATTCAATAACTGTTAGGCATAGTTCAGCTGCATTCCTGCAAATTGAACACCAGATGGCATCTGTGCTTTAAAAATCATTCAATAATTGTTAGGCATAGTTCAGTTGCATTTCTGCAAATTGAACACCGGATGGCAGCTGTGCTTTAAAAATCATTCAATATTTGTTAGGCATAGTTCAGCTGTATTTCTGCAAATTGAACACCAGGTGGCATCTGTGCTTTAAAAATCATTCAATAATTGTTAGGCATAGTTCAACTTCATTTCTTGAAATTGAACACCAGGTGGCATCTGTGCTTTAAAAATCATTCAATAATTGTTAGGATTAGTTCAGCTGCATTTCTGCAAATTGAACACCAGGTGGCATCTGTGCTTTAAAAATCATTCAATAACTGTTAGGCATAGTTCAGCTGCATTTCTGCAAATTGAACACCAGGTGGCATCTGTGCTTTAAAAATCATTCAATAATTGTTAGGCATAGTTCAGCTGCATTTCTGTAAATTGAACACCAGGTGCCATCCGTGCTTTAAAAATCATTCAATAATTGTTAGACATAGTTCAGCTGCATTTCTGCAAATTGAACACTAGGTTGCATCTGTGCTTTAAAACTCATTCAATAATTGTTAGACATAGTTCAGCTGCATTTCTGCAAATTGAACACCAGGTGGCATCTGTGCTTTAGAAATCATTCAATAATTGTTAGGCTTAGTTCAGCTGCATTTCTGGAAATTGAACACCAGGTGGCATCTGTGCTTTAAAAATCATTCAATAATTGTTAGGCTTAGTTCAGCTGCATTTCTGGAAATTGAACACCAGGTGGCATCTGTGCTTTAGAAATCATTCAATAATTGTTAGGCTTAGTTCAGCTGCATTTCTGGAAATTGAACACCAGGTGGCATCTGTGCTTTAAAAATCATTCAATAATTGTTAGGCTTAGTTCAGCTGCATTTCTGGAAATTGAACACCAGGTGGCAGCTGTGCTTTAAAAATCATTCAATAATTGTTAGGCTTAGTTCAGCTGCATTTCTGGAAATTGAACACCAGGTGGCATCTGTGCTTTAAAAATCATTCAATAATTGTTAGGCATAGTTCAGCTGCATTTCTGCAAATTGAACACCAGGTGGCATCTGTGCTTTAAAAATCATTCAATAATTGTTAGGCATAGTTCAGCTGCATATCTGCAAATTGAACACCGGATGGCAGCTGTGCTTTAAAAATCATTCAATAATTGTTAGGCAAAGTTCAGCTGCATTTCTGGAAATTGAACACCAGGTGGCATCTGTGCTTTAAAAATCATTCAGTAATTGTTAGGCATAGTTCAGCTGCATTTCTGCAAATTGAACACGGGATTGCAGCTGAGCTTTAAAAATCATTCAATAATTGTTAGGCATAGTTCAGCTGCATTTCTGCAAATTGAACACCAGGTGGCATCTGTGCTTTAAAAATCATTCAATAATTGTTAGGCATAGTCCAACTTCATTTCTTGAAATTGAACACCAGGTGGCAGCTGTGCTTTAAAAATCATTCAATAATTGTTAGGCATAGTTCAGCTGCATTTCTTGAAATTGAACACCAGGTGGCATCTGTGCTTTAAAAATCATTCAATAATTGTAAGGCATAGTTCAGCTACATTTCTGCAAATTGAACACCAGGTGGCATCTGTGCTTTAAAAATCATTCAATAATTGTTAGGCATAGTTCAGCTGCATTTCTGCAAATTGAACACCAGCTGGCATCTGTGCTTTAAAAATCATTCAATAATTGTTAGGCATAGTTCAGCTGTATTTCAGCAAATTGAACACCAGATGGCAGCAGAGCTTGAAAAATCATTCAATAATTGTTAGGCATAGTTCAGCTGCATTTCTGCAAATTGAACACCAGGTGGCATCTGTGCTTTAAAAATCATTCAATAATTGTTAGACATAGTTCAGCTGCATTTCTGCAAATTGAACACCAGGTGGCATCTGTGCTTTAAAAACCATTCAATAATTGTTAGGCATAGTTCAGCTGCATTTCTACAAATTGAACACTAGATGGCATCTGTGCTTTAAAAATCATTCAATAATTGTTAGGATTAGTTCATCTGCATTTCTGCAAATTGAACACCAGGTGGCATCTGTGCTTTAAAAATCATTCAATAACTGTTAGGCATAGTTCAGCTGCATTTCTGCAAATTGAACACCAGGTGGCATCTGTGCTTTAAAAATCATTCAATAATTGTTAGGCATAGTTCAGCTGCATTTCTGCAAATTGAACACCGGATGGCAGCTGTGCTTTAAAAATCATTCAATATTTGTTAGGCATAGTTCAGCTGTATTTCTGCAAATTGAACACCAGGTGGCATCTGTGCTTTAAAAATCATTCAATAATTGTTAGGCATAGTTCAGCTGCATTTCTACAAATTGAACACCGGATGGCATCTGTGCTTTAAAAATCATTCAATAATTGTTAGGCATAGTTCAGCTGCATATCTGCAAATTGAACACCGGATGGCAGCTGTGCTTTAAAAATCATTCAATAATTGTTAGGCAGAGTTCAGCTGCATTTCTGTAAATTGAACACCAGGTGGCATCTGTGCTTTAAAAATCATTCAATAATTGTTAGGCATAGTTCAGCTGCATTTCTGCAAATTGAACACGGGATTGCAGCTGAGCTTTAAAAATCATTCAATAATTGTTAGGCATAGTTCAGCTGCATTTCTGCAAATTGAACACCAGGTGGCATCTGTGCTTTAAAAATCATTCAATAATTGTTAGGCATAGTCCAACTTCATTTCTTGAAATTGAACACCAGGTGGCAGCTGTGCTTTAAAAATCATTCAATAATTGTTAGGCATTGTTCAGCTGCATTTCTTGAAATTGAACACCAGGTGGCATCTGTGCTTTAAAAATCATTCAATAATTGTTAGGCATAGTTCAGCTACATTTCTACAAATTGAACAGCAGATGGCAGCTGTGCTTTAAAAATCATTCAATAATTGTTAGGCATAGTCCAACTTCATTTCTTGAAATTGAACACCAGGTGGCAGCTGTGCTTTAAAAATCATTCAATAATTGTTAGGCATAGTTCAGCTGCATTTCTTGAAATTGAACACCAGGTGGCATCTGTGCTTTAAAAATCATTCAGTCATTGTTAGTCATAGTTCAGCTGCATTTCTGGAAATTGAACACCAGGTGGCATCTGTGCTTTAAAAAATCATTCAATAATTGTTAGGCATAGTTCAGCTGCATTTCTGCAAATTGAACACCAGGTGGCATCTGTGCTTTAAAAATCATTCAATAATTGTTAGGCAGAGTTCAGCTGCATTTCTACAACTTGAACACCGGATGGCATCTGTGCTTTAAAAATCATTCAATAATTGTTAGGATTAGTTCAGCTGCATTTCTGCAAATTGAACACCAGGTGGCATCTGTGCTTTAAAAATCATTCAATAACTGTTAGGCATAGTTCAGCTGCATTCCTGCAAATTGAACACCAGATGGCATCTGTGCTTTAAAAATCATTCAATAATTGTTAGGCATAGTTCAGCTGCATTTCTGCAAATTGAACACCGGATGGCAGCTGTGCTTTAAAAATCATTCAATATTTGTTAGGCATAGTTCAGCTGTATTTCTGCAAATTGAACACCAGGTGGCATCTGTGCTTTAAAAATCATTCAATAATTGTTAGGCATAGTTCAACTTCATTTCTTGAAATTGAACACCAGGTGGCATCTGTGCTTTAAAAATCATTCAATAATTGTTAGGATTAGTTCAGCTGCATTTCTGCAAATTGAACACCAGGTGGCATCTGTGCTTTAAAAATCATTCAATAACTGTTAGGCATAGTTCAGCTGCATTTCTGCAAATTGAACACCAGGTGGCATCTGTGCTTTAAAAATCATTCAATAATTGTTAGGCATAGTTCAGCTGCATTTCTTGAAATTGAACACCAGGTGCCATCCGTGCTTTAAAAATCATTCAATAATTGTTAGACATAGTTCAGCTGCATTTCTGCAAATTGAACACTAGGTTGCATCTGTGCTTTAAAACTCATTCAATAATTGTTAGACATAGTTCAGCTGCATTTCTGCAAATTGAACACCAGGTGGCATCTGTGCTTTAGAAATCATTCAATAATTGTTAGGCTTAGTTCAGCTGCATTTCTGGAAATTGAACACCAGGTGGCATCTGTGCTTTAAAAATCATTCAATAATTGTTAGGCTTAGTTCAGCTGCATTTCTGGAAATTGAACACCAGGTGGCATCTGTGCTTTAGAAATCATTCAATAATTGTTAGGCTTAGTTCAGCTGCATTTCTGGAAATTGAACACCAGGTGGCATCTGTGCTTTAAAAATCATTCAATAATTGTTAGGCTTAGTTCAGCTGCATTTCTGGAAATTGAACACCAGGTGGCAGCTGTGCTTTAAAAATCATTCAATAATTGTTAGGCTTAGTTCAGCTGCATTTCTGGAAATTGAACACCAGGTGGCATCTGTGCTTTAAAAATCATTCAATAATTGTTAGGCATAGCTCAGCTGCATATCTGCAAATTGAACACCTAATGGCAGCTGTGCTTTAAAAATCATTCAATAATTGTTAGGCAAAGTTCAGCTGCATTTCTGGAAATTGAACACCAGGTGGCATCTGTGCTTTAAAAATCATTCAGTAATTGTTAGGCATAGTTCAGCTGCATTTCTGCAAATTGAACACGGGATTGCAGCTGAGCTTTAAAAATCATTCAATAATTGTTAGGCATAGTTCAGCTGCATTTCTGCAAATTGAACACCAGGTGGCATCTGTGCTTTAAAAATCATTCAATAATTGTTAGGCATAGTCCAACTTCATTTCTTGAAATTGAACACCAGGTGGCAGCTGTGCTTTAAAAATCATTCAATAATTGTTAGGCATAGTTCAGCTGCATTTCTTGAAATTGAACACCAGGTGGCATCTGTGCTTTAAAAATCATTCAATAATTGTTAGGCATAGTTCAGCTGCATTTCTTGAAATTGAACACCAGGTGGCAGCTGTGCTTTAAAAATCATTCAATAATTGTTAGGCATAGTTCAGCTGCATTTCTTAAAATTGAACACCAGGTGGCATCTGTGCTTTAAAAATCATTCAGTCATTGTTAGTCATAGTTCAGCTGCATTTCTGGAAATTGAACACCAGGTGGCATCTGTGCTTTAAAAAATCATTCAATAATTGTTAGGCATAGTTCAGCTGCATTTCTGCAAATTGAACACCAGGTGGCATCTGTGCTTTAAAAATCATTCAATAATTGTTAGGCAGAGTTCAGCTGCATTTCTACAACTTGAACACCGGATGGCATCTGTGCTTTAAAAATCATTCAATAATTGTTAGGATTAGTTCAGCTGCATTTCTGCAAATTGAACACCAGGTGGCATCTGTGCTTTAAAAATCATTCAATAACTGTTAGGCATAGTTCAGCTGCATTTCTGCAAATTGAACACCAGGTGGCATCTGTGCTTTAAAAATCATTCAATAATTGTTAGGCATAGTTCAGCTGCATTTCTGCAAATTGAACACCGGATGGCAGCTGTGCTTTAAAAATCATTCAATATTTGTTAGGCATAGTTCAGCTGTATTTCTGCAAATTGAACACCAGGTGGCATCTGTGCTTTAAAAATCATTCAATAATTGTTAGGCATAGTTCAACTTCATTTCTTGAAATTGAACACCAGGTGGCATCTGTGCTTTAAAAATCATTCAATAATTGTTAGGATTAGTTCAGCTGCATTTCTGCAAATTGAACACCAGGTGGCATCTGTGCTTTAAAAATCATTCAATAACTGTTAGGCATAGTTCAGCTGCATTTCTGCAAATTGAACACCAGGTGGCATCTGTGCTTTAAAAATCATTCAATAACTGTTAGGCATAGTTCAGCTGCATTTCTGTAAATTGTACACCAGGTGCCATCCGTGCTTTAAAAATCATTCAATAATTGTTAGACATAGTTCAGCTGCATTTCTGCAAATTGAACACTAGGTTGCATCTGTGCTTTAAAACTCATTCAATAATTGTTAGACATAGTTCAGCTGCATTTCTGCAAATTGAACACCAGGTGGCATCTGTGCTTTAGAAATCATTCAATAATTGTTAGGCTTAGTTCAGCTGCATTTCTGGAAATTGAACACCAGGTGGCATCTGTGCTTTAAAAATCATTCAATAATTGTTAGGCTTAGTTCAGTTGCATTTCTGGAAATTGAACACCAGGTGGCAGCTGTGCTTTAAAAATCATTCAATAATTGTTAGGCTTAGTTCAGCTGCATTTCTGGAAATTGAACACCAGGTGGCATCTGTGCTTTAAAAATCATTCAATAATTGTTAGGCATAGTTCAGCTGCATTTCTGCAAATTGAACACCAGGTGGCATCTGTGCTTTAAAAATCATTCAATAATTGTTAGGCATAGTTCAGCTGCATTTCTACAAATTGAAAACCGGATGGCAGCTGTGCTTTAAAAATCATTCAATAATTGTTAGGCAGAGTTCAGCTGCATTTCTGCAAATTGAACACCAGGTGTCATCTGTGCTTTAAAAATCATTCAATAATTGTTAGGCTTAGTTCAGCTGCATTTCTGCAAATTGAACAGCAGATGGCATCTGTGCTTTAAAAATCATTCAATAATTGTTAGGCATAGTTCAACTTCATTTCTTGAAATTGAACACCAGGTGGCAGCTGTGCTTTAAAAATCATTCAATAATTGTTAGGCATAGTTCAGCTGCATTTCTTGAAATTGAACACCAGGTGGCATCTGTGCTTTAAAAATCATTCAATAATTGTTAGTCATAGTTCAGCTGCATTTCTGGAAATTGAACACCAGGTGGCATCTGTGCTTTAAAAAATCATTCAATAATTGTTAGGCATTGTTCAGCTGCATTTCTGCAAATTGAACACCAGGTGGCATCTGTGCTTTAAAAATCATTCAATAATTGTTAGGCATAGTTCAGCTGCATTTCTACAAATTGAACACCGGATGGCATCTGTGCTTTAAAAATCATTCAATATTTGTTAGGCATAGTTCAGCTGTATTTCTGCAAATTGAACACCAGGTGGCATCTGTGCTTTAAAAATCATTCAATAATTGTTAGGCTGAGTTCAGCTGCATTTCTGCAAATTGAACACCATGTGGCATCTGTGCTTTAAAAATCATTCAATAATTGTTAGGCATAGTTCAGCTGTATTTCTGCAAATTGAACACCAGGTGGCAGCTGAGCTTTAAAAATCATTCAATAACTGTTAGGCATAGTTCAGCTGCATTTCTGTAAATTGAACACCAGGTGGCATCTGTGCTTTAAAAATCATTCAATAATTGTTAGACATAGTTCAGCTGCATTTCTGCAAATTGAACACTAGGTGGCATCTGTGCTTTAAAACTCATTCAATAATTGTTAGATATAGTTCAGCTGCATTTCTGCAAATTGAACACCAGGTGGCATCTGTGCTTTAAAAATCATTCAATAATTGTTAGGCTTAGTTCAGCTGCATTTCTGGAAATTGAACACCAGGTGGCAGCTGTGCTTTAAAAATCATTCAATAATTGTTAGGCTTAGTTCAGCTGCATTTCTGGAAATTGAACACCAGGTGGCATCTGTGCTTTAAAAATCATTCAATAATTGTTAGGCATAGTTCAGCTGCATTTCTTGAAATTGAACACCAGGTGGCATCTGTGCTTTAAAAATCATTCAATAATTGTTAGGCATAGTTCAACTTCATTTCTTGAAATTGAACACCAGGTGGCAGCTGTGCTTTAAAAATCATTCAATAATTGTTAGGCATAGTTCAGCTGCATTTCTTGAAATTGAACACCAGGTGGCATCTGTGCTTTAAAAATCATTCAATAATTGTTAGACATAGTTCAGCTGTATTTCTGTAAATTGAACACCAGGTGGCATCTGTACTTTAAAAATCATTCAATAATTGTTAGGCATAGTTCAGCTGCATTTCTGCAATTTGAACACCAGGTGGCATCTGTTCTCTAAAAATCATTCAATAATTGTTAGACATAGTTCAGCTGCATTTCTGCAAATTGAACACCGGATGGCAGCTGAGCTTTAAAAACCATTCAATAATTGTTAGGCTTAGTTCAGCTGCATTTCTGGAAATTGAACACCAGGTGGCAGCTATGCTTTAAAAATCATTCAATAATTGTTAGGCATAGTTCAGCTGCATTTCTACAACTTTATCACCGGATGGCATCTGTGCTTTAAAAATCATTCAATAATTGTTAGGCATAGTTCAGCTGCATTTCTGGAAATTGAACACCAGGTGGCATCTGTGCTTTAAAAAATCATTCAATAATTGTTAGGCATAGTTCAGCTGCATTTCTGCAAATTGAACACCGGATGGCAGCTGTGCTTTAAAAATCATTCAATAATTGTTAGGCATAGTTCAGCTGCATTTCTATAAATTGAACACCAGGTGGCAGCTGTGCTTTAAAAATCATTCAATAATTGTTAGGCATAGTTCAGCTGCATTTCTGGAAATTGAACACCGGATGGCAGCTGAGCTTTAAAAATCATTCAATAATTGTTAGGCATAGTTCAGCTGTATTTCTGCAAATTGAACACCAGGTGGCATCTGTGCTTTAAAAATCATTCAATAATTGTTAGGCATAGTTCAGCTGCATTTCTGGAAATTGAACACCAGGTGGCAGCTGTGCTTTAAAAATCATTCAATAATTGTTAGGCATAGTTCAGCTGCATTTCTGGAAATTGAACACCAGGTGGCATCTGTGCTTTAAAAAATCATTCAATAATTGTTAGACATAGTTCAGCTGCATTTCTGGAAATTGAACACCGGATGGCAGCTGAGCTTTAAAAATCATTCAATAATTGTTAGACATAGTTCAGCTCCATTTCTGGAAATTGAACACCAGATGGCATCTGTGCTTTAAAAATCATTCAATAATTGTTAGGCATAGTTCAGCTGCATTTCTTGAAATTGAACACCAGGTGGCAGCTGTGCTTTAAAAATCATTCAATAATTGTTAGGCTTAGTTCAGCTCCATTTCTGCAAATTGAACACCAGGTGGCAGCTTAGCTTTAAAAATCATTCAATAATTGTTAGGCATAGTTCAGCTGCATTTCTGGAAATTGAACACCAGGTGGCATCTGTGCTTTAAAAATCATTCAATAATTGTTAGGCAGAGTTCAGCTGCATTTCTGCAAATTGAACACCAGGTGGCATCTGTGCTTTAAAAATCATTCAATAATTGTTAGGCATAGTTCAGCTGCATTTCTGGAAATTGAACACCAGGTGGCAGCTGTGCTTTAAAAATCATTCAATAATTGTTAGGCATAGTTCAACTGCATTTCTTGAAATTGAACACCAGGTGGCAGCTGTGCTTTAAAAATCATTCAATAATTGTTAGGCATAGTTCAGCTGCATTTCTGGAAATTCAACACCAGGTGGCATCTGTGCTTTAAAAATCATTCAATAATTGTTAGGCATAGTTCAGCTGCATTTCTGGAAATTCAACACCAGGTGGCATATGTGCTTTAACCCCTTAAGCCCCGAGGGTGGTTTGCACGTTAATGACCAGGCCAATTTTTACAATTCTGACCACTGTCACTTTATGAGGTAATTACTCTGGAACGCTTCAACGGATCCCCCTGATTCTGAGACTGTTTTTTCATGACGTATTGTACTTCATGATTGTGGTAAAATTTCTTCGATATCACTTGCGTTTATTTGTGAAAAAAACAGAAATTTGGCGAAAATTTTGAAAATTTTGCAATTTTCAAATTTTGAATTTTTATGCCCTTAAATCAGAGAGATATGTCACACAAAAGAGTTAATAAATAACATTTCCCACATGTCTAATTTACATCAGCACAATTTTGGAACCAAAATTTTTTTTTGTTAGGGAGCTATAAGGGTTAAAAGTTGACCAGCGATTTCTCATTTTTCCAACAAAATTTAGAAAACCATTTTTTTAGGGACCACATCACATTTGAAGTCACTTTGAGGGGTCTTTATGACAGAAAATACCCAAAAGTGACACCATTCTAAAAACTGCACCCCTCAAGGTGCTCAAAACCACATTCAAGAACTTTATTAACCCTTCAGGTGCTTCACAGGAATGTGGAAGAAAAAAATGAACATTTAACTTTTTTCACAAAAATGTTTCTTTAGACCCAATTTTTTTTATTTTCACAGGGGTAACAAGAAAAAAATGGCCCAATTTCCCCTGGGCACGCAGATACCCCATATGTGGGGAAAAAACACTGTTTGGGCGCACGGCAGGGTTCAGAAGGGAAGGAGCGCCGTTTGACTTTTTGATTGTAAAATTTGCTTGAATAATTAGCGGACACCATGTTGAGTTTGGAGAGCCCCTGTGTGCCTAAACATTGGAGCTCCCCCACAAGTGACCCCATTTTGGAAACTAGACCCCCCAAGGCACCTATCTAGATGCATAGTGAGCACTTGGAACCCCCAGGTGCTTCACAAATTGATTCGTAAAAATGAAAAAGTGTTGTTTTTTTTCACTTTTTCATTTTTACTAATCAATTTGTGAAGCACCTGGGGGTTCCAAGTGTTCACTATGCATCTAGATGGGTGCCTTGGGAGGTCTAGTTTCCAAAATGGGGTCACTTATGGGGGAGCTCCAATGTTTGGGCACACAGAGGCTCTCCAAACGCAACATGGTTCCAATTTGTTAGGGGACACCATGTTGCGTTTGGAGAGCCTCTGTGTGTCTAAACATTGGAGCTCCCCCACAAGTGACCCCATTTTGGAAACTAGACCCCCCAGGGAACTTATATAGATGTGTGGTGAGCCCATTGAACCCCCAGGTGCTTCACAGAAAATCATAATGTTGACTTGTGAAAATAAAAAAAAAACATTTTTTCCACAAAAATGCAAAAAAAAATTTTCACAAGGGTACCAGGAGAAATTGCACCCCATAAGTTGTTGTGCAATTTCTCCTGAGTACGCATATACCCCATGTGTTGGAAAAAACTACTGTTTGGGCGCATGTAAGGGCTCGGAAGGGAAGGAGTGACGCTTTTGAATGCAGACTTTGATGGAATGGTCTGCGGGCATCATGTCATGTTCTCAGAGCCCCTGATGTGCCTAAACAGTGAAATGCCTAACAAGTGACCCCTTTTTGGTAGTTAGTTGATTTTTTTGAATTTTGTAATGTAGTGTTGTACATCAGTTGTGTAGGACAATCTGACGAACACTACACAACTGACGTATGACAACCTGACGAACACTACGTCAGCTGTGTAGTGTTCGTCAGGTTGTCATACGTCAGAAATTAATTCAATAGACCATCGAAGTATGGTACCTTTTGAAGCAGTCTTTCATACACAGGCCAGGTTTGTCAGGGCAGGTGTCACATTGATAAATGGTGTCCTTGCGTATTCCACTTTTATAACACTCGGCACCTCTTTTGTGACTTTCCTTTTTTTCCGCTGTGAGGGATCTGCCCTGGGAAATGCTGGCCTGGTACAATTCTCGGTCCTTCAATTCCAGAAGTACTGGGTTCCGCTCCCCTCTCTCACCGCTGCCAAATATCAGGGCCTTGATAACTGTTTCCTGAAACTGAAGATATGACGCAGAAGTCTGGCCTGCACATTGTGACAGAAGGAAAGCATTGTGCATTGCCATCTGTACAATGTGCACGGCCAGCTTCTTGTACCACACTCTGGACTTTCTCAAAGCACTGTATGGCTGGAGGACTTGATCAGAGAGATCAACTCCCCCCATGTACTTGTTGTACCCCACTACACAGTCTGGTTTGACGACCTGTGTAGTGGAACCTCGTACAGTGCTGAGGGTGCTGCCATCACCATGTATGGTGGTCAAGAAAAGGACATCCCTTTTGTCCTTGTACTTGACCATCAACAGGTGGTCGCTACATTGGGCTCTGCTCTCACCCCTTCTGAGCAGCTGCCCAATTAGCGTCTTTGGGAGGCCTTTCTGAATTTTACGGACAGTACCGCAGGCTGCAGTATGTCGCGCAGAGAGGGACTGGAAGAGCGGGATACTTGTATAAAAGTTATCCACGTAGAGGTGATAACCTTTATCAAGCAGCGGGTGCACCAAGTCCCACACAATTTTCCCACTCACTCCCAGAACAGGGGGGCATTCAGGGGGTTCAATCCGGGAGTCCTTCCCTTCATAAACTCTAAACTTGTGAGTGTAACCTGAGGTACTCTCACAGAGTTTATACAGCTTGATCCCGTACCTTGCCCTCTTACTGGGCAGGTACTGCCGGAATCCAAGCCGCCCCTTAAAAGAAATTAAGGACTCATCCACACAGATGTCCCTTTGGGGCACGTACACTTCACCAAACTTGTTGTTGAAGTGTTCGATGACAGGCCGAACTTTGAAAAGACGATCAAAGTTCGGGTCATCGCGTGCAGGACACCTTGCATTATCTTGGTAATGCAAGAACTTGTAGATGGCCTGAAAGCGTGTCCGGGTCATGACCATTCGGAACACTGGAGTGTTATACAAAACGTCAAAACTCCAGTATTGCCGAAGCTCGGGCTTCTTCAAGATCCCCATAAGAAGGACCAGGCCCCAAAACTTCATCATTTCTACTGCGTCTACAGGAGACCAGTTAGAAAATGATGAAGAGGGGTTTTGTTCTAAAAATTGATGAGCATACAAATTAGTTTGGCCCACCAGGAGGTTTAGAAAATCCTCAGAGAAAAAGACTTTGAAAAAGTCTATTTCTGTGAGGCCGGTGGTGTCAAACTTGATTCCTGATTCCGCTATGAAATCAGGAATCAGCGGCTCATAATTTTTGGGGGGCGAAGTCCATATAGGCTAAGTAGTGGGGGGCGCTGGAACATCTCTCCTGCGACGACGGCGGGGCGGGCCAGCAGAACCTGAGGAAGAGAAGGAAGAAGAGAAGGAGGAAGACGACGAGGAGTCGGAAAAATAAAGAAATGTGGGATCCTCACCCTCACTGTCAGTGTCGGAGGCAAGAATAGCGTATGCCTCCTCCGCTGAATACTGAGTTTGGGATGAGCAGGACATTGTATGTTATGTATGTGGTGCGTGTGTGTCAGTACTTTATTTAGAGTGTGTGGAAAAAGGAAATACTGTATGTGGTGCAAACAGCGAGCACGAGTGTGGATTGGTGAACTATGCCACCGATCAATACTCGGCGGCTGCTGGATGTGCGCACAAATGTGTGGGGAGTGGGAAGAGAGGAATTGGGTTGGGTGAGGGGAGATCAGAGATTACTTACCAAAGTCCTCTCTGTTCTTCTTTCAGGACCGGGAGCCCGGAGCAGGAGCCCGGCGCTGGTGACCGGGAGCCCGGAGCAGGAGACCGGGAGCCCGGAACAGGAGACCAGGAGCCCGGAGCAGGAGCCCGGAGCAGGAGACCGGAGCAGGAGACCGGGAGCCCGGAGCAGGAGACCGGGAGCAGGAGCCCGGGAGCCCGGAGCAGGAGCCCGGAGCAGGAGACCGGAGCAGGAGACCAGAAGCCCGGAGCAGGAGACTGGGAGCCTGGAGCAGGAGACTGGGAGCCCGGAGCAGGAGACCGGAGCAGGAGCCCGGAGCAGGAGCCGGGAGCAGGAGACCGGGAGCCCAGAGCAGGAGACCGGGAGCCCGGAGCAGGAGACCGGGAGCAGGAGACCGGGAGCCCGGAGCAGGAGCCCGGAGCAGGAGACCAGGAGCCCGGAGCAGGAGACCAGGAGCCCGGAGCAGGAGACCGGTACTGGAGCTGGAGATCAGAAGCAAAAGAATTAACAGGGACACTGGGGTGAGGCGGATTGGGGTGGGAAGGGGGGTAAAAAGACAGGGGAGTAGGAAGAGGGGTAAAAAGACAGGGGAGTGGGAAGAGGGGGATTGGGGTGGATGAGGGGAGATCAGAGATGGACTTACCAAAGGGTCAGCAGGACTGGAACAGAAGACCCAGAGCAGGAGCCCGGGAGCCGGGAGCAGGAGCCCAGGAGCCCGGAGCAGGAGACCAGGAGCCCGGAGCAGGAGACCGGTACTGGAGCTGCAGATCAGAAGCAAAAGAATTAACAGGGACACTGGGGTGAGGCAGATTGGGGTGGGAAGGGAGGTAAAAAGACAGGGGAGTGGGAAGAGGGGTAAAAAGACAGGGGAGTGGGAAGAGGGGGATTGGGGTGGATGAGGGGAGATCAGAGATGGACTTACCAAAGGGTCAGCAGGAATGGAACAGAAGACCCAGAGCAGGAGACCGGGAGCCCGGAGCAGGAGACCGGGAGCCTGGCGCTGGTGACCAGGAGCCCGAAGCTGGTGACCGGGAGCCCGGCGCAAGAGCACGGAGCAGGAGCCCGGAGCAGGAGACCAGGAGCCCGGTGCAGGAGACCAGGAGCCCGGCGCTGGTGACCAGAAGCCCAAAGCTGGTGACCAGGAGCCCGGCGCAGGAGCCCGGAGCAGGAGCCCAGAGCAGGAGACCAGGAGCCCGGAGCTGGTGACCAGGAGCCCGGCGCTGGTTACCGGGAGCTGGAAACTCGGACCAGAGCTGGAGACCGCTGCAGGACGCAGAAAAAAAGGTAAGGGGGGGGTAAAAAGAGGGGGGAGGGCGGATTGGGGTGGATGAGGGGAGAACAGACTTACCAAAGTCTTCTCTGCAGGATCAGCAGCAGGCTCTGGAGCAGGAATCACAGCAGGTCAGGAGCAGAAGATCCAGGAGCTGGAGCAGAAGATCCAGGACGCTGGAACAGAAGATCCAGGAGCAGCGGCAGCAGCAGCAGCGACTGGAACAGTGAGAAGATGGTCTTGTGGTGTCACAGAATATTCTGTGGCACTACAAGGCTCAGCACAGACACATCAGATGTGATCGCTCTGTAGAAATCCTCACCAAGTGTGAGGGTCTGCAGGGCGGTCACAGGGTGATGATGGGGTGGTGACAGGTGGAGGTAATCTGATTGGAGCAATCATTGATGACAACGATCGCTCCAATCAGAGTACCTGAATACAGGTGACCAGGCGGTCACAGGAAGGTGTCACCTCTCTGTGACCCCCTGTGGTGCATGTTGTGCCCCAGCCATCTGATTGGTGACACTGATTGCACCAATCAGACATGGCTGAAGCAGAGCACGCACCACAGGGGGTCACAGAGAGGTGACACTTCCCTGTGACCGCCTGGTCACCTGTATTCAGTTACTCTGATTGGAGCGATCGATGTCATCATCGATCGCTCCAATCACAGTAGTCTGGGGGCTTGAATCACATTACAGGGGGTCATGGGGCTGTGACAGGCAGGTCACAAGCCGGGCACCGCCCCATGACCGCCCTGTCACTGCGCGGTCGCGCTACGATCGGTGCGATCGATGTGATCGGCGATCGCACCGATCATAGCAGTCTGGGGCCAGGGCTGGGGTGTCCTAGCAACAGCCTAGGATCGGTGCTCTTAGGAGCACCGATCCTAGGCTGCAGATCACTGTTTCCGGCAATCACATTGCCGGAAACAGTGAGAAATTCTGTGATTGGCTGTTCAGATTTGAACAGCCAATCACAGCGATCGCTGGTGCGGGGGGCGGCGACAGCCCCCGGCATGATGACTCCATCTACCAAGAGGTAGGATGGCACCGTAACTTTAATGCTGTCACCGCGACTTAAGTCGCGGTGCCGCATTAAAGATATGACGTACTAATACGGGTCTGGCTCTTAAGTCCCAGGGCACAGACGCGTATTAGTACGTCAAATGTTATTAAGGGGTTAAAAATCATTCAATAATTGTTAGGCTTAGTTCAGCTGCATTTCTGGAAATTGAACACCAGGTGGCATCTGTGCTTTAAAAATCATTCAATAATTGTTAGGCATAGTTCAGCTGCATTTCTGCAAACTGAACACCAGGTGGCATCTGGGCTTTAAAAATCATTCAATAATTGTTAGGCATAGTTCAGCTGCATTTCTGGAAATTGAACACCGGATGGCAGCTGTGCTTTAAAAATCATTCAATAATTGTTAGGCATAGTTCAGCTGCATTTCTGGAAATTGAACACCAGGTGGCATCTGTGCTTTAAAAATCATTCAATATTTGCTAGGCATAGTTCAGCTGCATTTCTGGAAATTGAACACCAGGTGGCATCTGGGCTTTAAAAATCATTCAATAATTGTTAGGCATAGTTCAGCTGCATTTCTGGAAATTGAACACCAGGTGGCAGCTGTGCTTTAAAAATCATTCAATAATTGTTAGGATTAGTTCAGCTGCATTTCTGGAAATTGAACACCGGATGGCATCTGTGCTTTAAAAATCATTCAATATTTGCTAGGCATAGTTCAGCTGCATTTCTGTAAATTGAACACCAGGTGGCATCTGTGCTTTAAAAATCATTCAATAATTGTTAGGCTTATGCGCAGTCACTTGCTCAAAAACACTGTACGTTTTTGTCTGATTTTCACGAAAAAGGAGTGTGGGTCGAG
Organism: Phyllobates terribilis; assembly: GCF_046119375.1. Classification (NCBI taxonomy): domain Eukaryota; kingdom Metazoa; phylum Chordata; class Amphibia; order Anura; family Dendrobatidae; genus Phyllobates; species Phyllobates terribilis. Next base: position 683,592 of record NW_027363269.1, read on the forward strand.
GGCAAAACTGTGTTAGCGTTTGCATGGTCAAAACCACAAGCGGTTTTTGCACGGTGTTTTGTCAATCTGCGTAATTGTTGGAAAACATCAGATTTGTGTAATATCTAAGAACACGCATATGGTAAAAAAACGCATGTGTTATTGGCACAATTTGTTTGGTATGCTCTACAAACGCTCAGACTTGCGCTAATCCCTATGTATGATTGCTCCTTCAAAAACTGTGTACGTTTTTGTCCGATTTTGACCAAAAGTGAGAGCCGGCTCTTAGAAGTCCTAGATGGTCCGATAGCCAGATATCATTCAAGAAATTGAAAGCCGGCTATTGAACATCAAAATATTGTGCTTAGCCAGCCCTCGTAAAAAAATCTACACCTACTAAGTTACATTAACCAATCGCAGCAGACTCACAATTTAGATTCAAATGAACCAATCACTGGCAAGTACATCGCTTTAAGAGGAAGAGAGTTTTGGAGGGAAGTTGAATTTTGAGTCAGTTCTCAGGTGCTGTGATCTACGCCGATTACAACCATGGAGTCCAGAGTAGAGATGAGCGTTGTTCGACTCGAACTGTTCGCCAATCTCAAATTCGAGCTGTTTTGGGCGGTGTTCGAGCCGTTCGGCGAACACGAACGATTTGAGAAAAATTCGGCTGTTCGAGGTTATGTTCGATAACTGTTCGTGCCCCAAAATCATAACTGGGTTTTTTCTCAGTAATGATGAAAATTAATGTTAATCCGCAGTTTGAGTGTACAGCGGGGCGGGGGGAGGGGCAGGGGATGGATCTCTGCAGGAACAATGAAGATCTCCATTTTTTTTTCTCTTTCCCGCATTTGCAGTGGGGAGGTGCAATCTGTCAGCCTATCAGCAGCGCACACACGGAGCGAACTGCTTTTTTTCACACAAGCAAGGGCATGTGTCATTGGCAGTGTATGTCACATGTCCTTGCCCTATAAGACCAAGCCATTTTCCCCGTCGCCACCATTTTCTCACTGCTGCAGCTGCGTGTTAGACGGCACCGCTGTTGCTGTGTGCGCTATACCTTGTTAATTTCAAGCCAATTTTCGCACAAATCTACAGATAGCTTGGGAGTAGGGAATAGTTGTGATTGCCGTCCTTTTAAGGACTAGGTTACAGCATTTCCTACGACTTTTATCAGGCAGGTCTGTGCTCTTAAATAGATAGGTTGGGAGTAAAGACTAATTGTAACTGCAGTCCTTTTCAGGACTAGGTTACATCAGTTCCTATCAGTTTTTGCCAGGCAGGTCTGTGCCAGTGCTGTGCAAGATTTTTTCACAGCATTTGGCTGAATCTAGCAAAGCTAATCCTTTTTGGCCTATTGCAGAGTGTGTTAGCCAGTGGAGTAGCCTATCTGTGTTACAAGATATACCACCTGTGTATAGAATACCAATTTTTTTACTGCACCTAGTGAAGTAAAACCTTTTGAGCATAGCATCATTCTATTAGTCCATCTATACTGACCTCCATCAGGTTGCAAATTGAATATAATTTTTTTCTGCATCTAGCTCTGAAAAAATATTTGGGCTTGTAGCAGTGTGTGGGACTTGTTCTATTAGTCCATCTATACTGACCTCCATCAGGTTGCAAACTGAATATAATTTTTTTCCACATCTAGCTCTGAAAAAATATTTGGCCTTCTAGCAGTGTGTGGTACTTGTTCTATTAGTCCATCTATACTAACCTCCATCAGGTTGCAAACTGAATATAATTTTTTTCTGCATCTAGCTCTGAAAAAATATTTGGGCTTGTAGCAGTGTGTGGGACTTGTTCTATTAGTCCATCTATACTAACCTCCATCAGGTTGCAAACTGAATATAATTTTTTTCTGCATCTAGCTCTGAAAAAATATTTGGGCTTGTAGCAGTGTGTGGGACTTGTTCTATTAGTCCATCTATACTGACCTCCATCAGGTTGCAAACTGAATATCATTTTTTTCCACATCTAGCTCTGAAAAAATATTTGGCCTTCTAGCAGTGTGTGGGACTTGTTCTATTAGTCCATCTATACTAACCTCCATCAGGTTGCAAATTGAATATAATTTTTTTCTGCATCTAGCTCTGAAAAAATATTTGGGCTTGTAGCAGTGTGTGGGACTTGTTCTATTAGTCCATCTATACTGACCACCATCAGGTTGCAAACTGAATATAATTTTTTTCCACATCTAGCTCTGAAAAAATATTTGGCCTTCTAGCAGTGTGTGGGACTTTCTCTATTAGTCCATCTATACTGACCTCCATCATGTTGCAAATTGTATATCATTTTTTTCTACATCTAGCTCTGAAAAATATTTGGCCTTCTAGCAGTGTGTGGGACTCATTGTATTAGGCCATCTATACCAAACTCCACCAGCTTTGAAATTAATAATAATTTTTAGCTGCATCTAGCCCTGAAAATAATTTTTCTTCCCAATAGTGGTAGCAATAGAAATATGGGGCGCGCGCCTGGCTTACAAAAATATACGCTTCATAACAAAAAACACCAGCCTAGCGCATTGCATTAATAAGATGGCATCATCGTCTCTCCCAGTGCTAGGCCTACTACGCAGGCTAGCATTCCTGTGCCTAAAACACAATGTATGGGTCCGCGCTAGCCACTATGCTGAGGGGTCTAAAGCTGCTGCTAACGCTTTATAACAATTAAATCGGCAGATTTTAACAGAGCTCTTCCACAACGCCCACCCATCGGGCAACAGTTGCCCGCCTTCCCTATGGGATCTAGTGGCGAATAGTTAATGCCATTAATCAGAGCGTCAGTTTCCCCGTCGACGTGGCAAGCATACGGTAAGGCATGGGAAGAGTGGACACGACTAGTAGCAGGCAGACGGGTTGAACAATGTGAACAAGCCAGATCTCAAGTCACCATAGAATTTCTCCACCAGCTAATGATGAGGGGCATATCAGGGGCGTCACCGCAGCGGTGTCTGACCGGAGTAGCATTTCACTTCCAACTACTGAATTGGGGAGATGTGACAAAGATTCATCATCAGACAATCCATAAAAGGGTGGAAAAGGGGTCAGCCAAGTCAGGAGTGTAGACGTCCCGTCCCGTGTCACTAAAACTGATTTCTCACATCATATCCCTAACACCATTAACATGACACTCACAATTTGAAGCAACACTACTGTCTACTGCATTTGTGATCGCCTTCTTCGGGGCGCTATGCATAAGCGAATTAGTCCCTCAATCCAAAATTACCACCAGTGGAGGCTTATTACACCAGGACATAGTCATAGAAAATAATGCAATACGTCTACGCATACACCAATCGAAAACGGTTCCAGCGGGCAGGGGCACTTGGGTATTTCTACAACCCACAAACGGTACACTGAGTCGGGTAACAATAGTAAAATCATATCTAACCATCAGATCACAAAGTAATTTCTTCCTATCACACATTGATGGAACGCCATTATCAAGATACCAGTTCCAAGCTATATTTAATAAATGCATAACATCGGCAGGGAACCACCCCAAAGATTATGGGACACACTCATTCCGCATAGGCGCGGCCACGGAAGCAGCAAGAGCAGGACTGTCAGAAAAAGAAGTTCAGAGGATAGGGAGATGGCGAGCCACGTGTTTGGCGAGATACATAAGACCGGACTTGTTATCCTAACATGGTTTGTTTCTTTTACAGGTGACGCTAAGCCAACAGTGTGCGTGATAGGCTGGTATATATATTGGGCAGAAAAAAGGGCGAAAGTCCGCCCAGGCGGGAGGAAATTAGAGTTTCATAACACATATTTCAACTGGAGAGGTATTAGAGGCCTGCTATGGCCACAGGTACTAATGGAGGTAATCAAGGTAGGGAGAGAGGCAAGAGGTCCGGTCATCTTAGTTATACAGGCCGGGGGAAACAACCTAGGTCATCACAAGAGCGCATAACTAATGGCAATAATGAAACTAGACACTGAGCGCTTCAGAGAATTTTTCACAAAACTAGCTATAGTATGGTCAGAGATTGTGCCGATAGCGGTATGGCAATGTGCGCGAGACATCACGGCCATCGAACGGACAAGGTGGGTAATAAATATTCGGATGGCAAAATTTAGAAGAGACAGAGGCGGTGTAGTGGTACGACACCGACAACTGGAAGGAGATAAAGCAGGCCTCATACGGCCCGACGGTGTTCACTTAATGGATATTGAACTGGACATATTCCTGTCAGGACTCCAGGACGGAGTGGAACAAGCGTTAAGAGTGATGGGTGGGGGTCAGAGTCCTGCATACGAGTACGCAGGATCCTCCGTGGCCTGGAAATAGAAAGGACAAGTTGGAGAGTTACACTTGTTGGCCAACTTGCCGGAGTGGAGACCCAGGCATGCTGCAACAAGCTGAATTATTTTAGAAATAAAATGCCTTTCTCATGGAATGAGTATAAAGTGTTAATAAAGCTGTGACCGATCCTCACCCATCCAGTTGTAAGAGTTACATTATTGTATTGTCAAGGAAAGGGGGGCGGTAGGGGGACTGAGCGTCTGGGTTTGGTTGGGGGTCCCCACAGTCTGCCTAGGCTAGATGCATTTAAAAATTCTTATTAGATACACAGGCGGTACAGCTTGCTTCGCAGCTGGGCTACTACGCCCAAAGTATTGCCTAGGCTAGATGCAGTTAAAAATTCTACGCTGACTAGCAGACACTGAAGATTTGGAGCAGACCTCTGAGTAAACAGCTCTTCAGACTCAACCTTCTGTGTTACCCCAAGCCATAGTGTATGTAGTTTCTTACAGTTAAAAGGTGGGGGGGAGCGACCCAACCCACCTGGAATTGACGATGCCAACGTCACATAAGACACAGCAAGGGGACTCCAAAAAGATTCTCCATTTTTTCCCAAAATTGTGGCACAGACACCACTCAACCCTAGAACGCATACCTGGGGCCTCGCAGGCACGCCCTGTTAATTGTTTTCTATTTTCTGCAAGATTACTTTAGTTAGAATTTTGAAACTCTAGGTATTCTTCATGTATATAGTTGTTTGTCATTTGAGTTTGAGTTATTCCATGTTATTTGCACACGGGCCTAAAAGGCCCCAGGTATGTGAAAGTATAGATTTTTATGGTCATGCGTTCTAGGGTTAAGTGGCATCAATTGCCCCGCAGTTGATTAAAACGGTTGGTAAGGAGATTTTACCAAATCCTCAAGCTTTTAGTCTACCAAGGATAACACAGGGGTAGAAAAGTCCTTGCGAATCCATGATTTGTTCATCTTTATGAACGTGAGTCTGTCTACATTCTCAGTGGACAGCCGCGTGCGCTTATCTGTCAGCAAACCACCAGCAGCGCTGAACACACGTTCAGAGAGAACACTGGCTGCAGGGCATGACAAGATCTCCAAGGCGTGAGTGGCGAGCTCCGGCCATTTTTCCAGATTGGAAGCCCAAAAAGAGCAAGGGTCCAGTGACACAGTCATGGCTTTGATGTTCACTTGGAGATACTCCTGCACCATCCTCTCTAGGCACTGACTATGTGTCAGACTTCTTGTCTCCTGTGGCCTTGCAAAGGATGGTCTAAAAAAGTGGTGAAACAATTCCACAAAATTGCTGTTACCAGCAGATACTGTGTTACTGTTACGGTTTGAGTGATGAAGACTCGACAGTCCCACGGTTGGAAAGTTAGAACTGTGAGATTCACTACGTGCACCACTGGTGTTTTGTGGAAAAGCACATGTAAGATTCTGCAACTGCGTCTGCAGATACTCCTGCATGCGTCAATCCCTTTTTATGGCAGGAATTATTTCGTCAAATTTACTTTTGTACCGGGTATCTAAGAGTGTGGCAACCCAGTAGTCGGGATTACTTTGAATTCTGACAATCCGAGGGTCATGTTGCAGGTAGTGCAGCAAGAAGGCACTCATGTGTCTTGCGCATCCAGGAGGACCAAGTCCTTGTTGTGTTGGTAGCGAGGTAAGAATCATGCTTCCTTCCTCTGCCCTCTCCCCCCAACCTCACACAACAGAAATGTGATCAAGGTCTCCCTCATCTGATGAATCTTCCATGCCCATCGCCAGTTCGTCCTCCACTTCTTACTCGGCTCCTGCACCTTCCTCAACAGTTTGGCTGCTACCATGCGCCCTGGTTAATCCCTCTCCCCCATCCTCCCATGCCTGCCGCCTTGGTGCTGCCAACCGTCTGGACCTTGGAGATGTTATCCATTCCGCATACGACTCCTCCTCTACTTCCTCCACCTCCTCTTGTCCCACCACCTGACTCGGAATTCTGTTTAATGTGTGCTCCAGCATGTAATGTAAATCACCGGAATAGTCATGCTGATAATGGCATCGTCGTCAGCACTAAACATCTTCGTTGCCATTTCAAAACTGTGCAGAAGGGTGTGTGGCGCCCCTGAGGGTTCAGTCACCACAGAGTTACTGCATCTCACCCTGAGGTGTGGTATCTCACCCTCAGGTAAGGAAGGCGTATGGCTCGGGACCCTAACACCTGCATCCAACACATACCCGCAGTGGGGGTAGGGCGAGTTTGCTCCTAAGGGAGAGCACAGTCCCAGGTCCCTAGCTGGTGGGAGGATCCTATGTAGTGGGTGCTTAGGGGAGCAGCTTAGGGGAGCACTTGACAGGGAGAGTATAAATAGGAAGCCATCTTAGAAAGAGCAAGCCAGTCAGAGGAAGAAAAGTGACAGGAGCAGAGGCTCGGCATGAGCTCTGCTCCGGAGGCGGGCCTAGCCTGGGAGGCCCAGGACTGAAGGAGAGAAGAGAGGAGTGGGAGCAGGAAGGCTCCAGGAACCGAAGGGACCCTAGGGCTACGGGCCGTGCAGAAGGCCACCCGTACTCCCGCTGCTACCAGGAGGTAGAGGGGTCAGGCCAGATAAGGGGAACTGGTCCCTCAACTAGCGGAGAAACAGCAAGGCTCAACTAGAAACCGGAGGCTGCAGCATTTCATGTACTGCAGGCCAAAGTCCACACCAGTCTCACTAAGAAGGTAGCCACAAAGGACCCAGGGGACGGAACACAAGTCGCCCGCCAAGGCCCGAGGATACCGGATAGAAGTGTCACTGGGTGTGAGGTGCAGGGAGAAGGCCAGAGAAAGGACACACAGAAGGGGGTCCTGCTAAGTACTCCGGAGCTATCTGGGGGTGGACTGAGCCCCTCACTGAGTACGCACAGCACGACGGGTGAGATTGCTCTGGTACCTGTAATCTGGACTGCAACAACTGTGAGTAAAGATCTTGGGACTGCATCACACGGACTCTGTGTTCATTACTGACTCCCTGCACTACAACCACCATCATCCACCCACACTGCCCTGAAGCTACACTCTTCCTGTGGTGAGTAATAATACCATTGCTGCAAAACCACCAGCTTCAGAAGACTGTTCCGCAGCGGCGGCCCCTTTGGCCGCACTCCACAGGTGGCGTAGTCGGACATTATAAAATCCATATATACAAATTACCCTTGGATTGACCGCCCTGGGTCACGGACCGGGTCACCGCCAAAGTGACTACAACCCCCAGCGTCTACCGGCCCGGCTCAGGGTACCCCACGGCCCAGGGGGCGCGTCAACTTCATAGGTCCCTGATCTGAGACCACTCCTGCAGCGTGATTTGCCCCACCTCTGGATCTCGTTGGCCCAGGCTATACATCAGAACGTATTGCACCAGGGCTTGTCGGTGCTGCCACAGTCGCTGCAACATGTGCAGAGTTGAATTCCACCGTGTCGGCACATCGCATTTAAGCCGGTGAACTGGCAGGCCCAACGACTTCTGTAGAGATGTAAGTCGTTGAGCTGCGGGATGCGAACGGCGGAAGTGAGCACACAGTGACCGTGCCCTCTGCAGAAGGCCATCTAGTCCGGGATAGTGGGCTAAAAATTTATGGACAACCAGGTTCAACACGTGAGCCATACAAGGCACGTGTGTGACATTGCCCACGGCAAAGGGCCGCACCCAGGTTTGCAGCATTGTCGCACATGGCCTTCCCTGGTTGCAGGTCCAGTGGAGACAATCATTCATGAAACTGGGTCTCCAGAGCTGACCACAACTCCTCAGCTGTGTGACTCACATTTCCCAGACATTTCAAAGTAAACACTGATGCCGTTGAGCCCTGCTGCCAGCATAGTAAGGAGGTGTGCAGGATTCCTTCTGCGCAGTTAGAAAGCAGGTGGCATTACCAGACAGGCTTTGGGTGCAGGTGGAGGACCGAAAGGAGGTTGAGGAGGCAGAAGCAGTGGAGGAACTTCGAGATAAAGAGGATTGACGCACAACTCGTGGGGACGGTAAGACTTGGACAGCAGCCCCTTGTCCTGCTGTCACCATAGCTACCCAGTGCCCAGTCAGCGACATGTAACGCCCCTGTCCATGCCTACTCGTCCAGGTGTCTGTGGTGAAATGCACCCTGTCACACACAGAGTTTCTCAAAGAAGCGGTGATGTTGTGTGCGACATGCTGGTGGAGCGCAGGCACACCTTTCTTTGAGAAGTAGTGCCGACTGGGCATCTGGTACTGGGGCACTGCGACGGACATAAGGTATCGAAAATCCACTGTGTCCTCCAGGCGGAAAGGCAGCATTTCTGTAGCCAACAGCTTGCAGATGGTGAAATTCAACCTCTTAGCTTTCTCATGGCTAGAAGGAAATGGTCTTTTACTTTTCCACATCTGAGGGACCAAGGGCTGGCTGTTGTGCTTAGACGGGGTTGAGTAGGGTGTCCCCGGCAAACTGCCGGTCTGTGAGAAAGATGCAGGCGGACATGTTAGGTTGCCTTGATCCAAAGATGGTGCTCTCGATGTCGGAGAGCGCTCAACACCAGCAGGTGTTTCCACTTCCCAATGAACTGACGACGTGCCAATCACACTGGCTGTTGCAGGTAAAGAGGTGGCAGGTATGCGCCCCAAAACATGTGTGACTGCTGTCCCCCCTGTCACAGAGGATGAAGAGGCCGCGGATGCACAAGATGGGGCAGACGGTGGTTGGCCCAGCCTGCTAGGCTGCATTGTAGCACAGTGAGCTTCCCACTGCAACTTATGCTTCATATCCATGTGATGGTACTTGCATGAAGTACTCAAACTATGGATTTTTTGGCCTCTACTTAGCTTTTGGTGACAAATATTACAGATAACATGAGTTGGGTCATCCTTATCGACCTGAATAAATGCCCAGGCTATGCAAGGCTTAGAGTCCATGCGACCTGAACAGCCACTACGACTTGTGGTCAGAGGCAGAGTTGTGGTTGAGGAAGCAGTTGTTGACGTGCTTCCAGTACTCCGTCTCTGTCCAGAAAGGCGCAACCTAACCTCATCGTCAATAGCATCTGTGATGCCCCGCTGCGCTTCGTATCACAGATCCTAGAAGAGTGTATTGATGGAATCCTCCACAAGAGGCCCCCATAAACATTCACACATCTCCACCTTCCACTTCAGACCAGCAGAGGGAGCCCGTTAGGGATATAAATAGGGAAGGTGGAGCTAGGCAGTTCAGTTCCTCTGAAGAGTTCCTGCAGTAGAGAAGCCTAAGAGAGGTCTGTCTGCAGTGGAGCTCAGTCTAGTCTAGAGAACTCAGTTAATAGTTCAGCAGTGGAGCACGAGGCTCCTGCTTGCTAGATTCAGGGAGCCCAGATAGAGCTTAAGGTGTGCCGGCGCCATAAGATCGGTGAAGCGCGGCAAGCTGCCGTTAGTGTGTATAGCCTAGTGAGGGCCCGAGTAGGCCGAAGGCGAGTGGCGACTTAGTACATAAGGGGCAGAGGAGCTTAACCAGCTCACCCCGAAGCATTTACCGGACACCGGATCCGAGCTTACCGGGATCTCTATGACCCAGTAAGGCATAACCGGAATCCCTGGAGAGCTACAAGTCTCAGGATCGCTAAGGTGCTGATACGTAACAGAGCCAGGAGACGCTTAGGCCCCGCATACTGGGAGCGTGAACTCCAAGAGAAGGCCCTACCACAAGGTCAGCCAGCGCAGGACAGAGACAAAGTTAGGCCTAGCTCCAGGCAGGTCAGAAACTTACTACGCAGAGGCAAGAAACAGGAGGCCCTACACCCGCTCATTGGGGAGGATCCTGATATGCACCCTTCACCCTACAGTGCTCCGGGATGTGCCTGAATTTCCTCCAGTAAAAGGTACTGAAGTGACTACAGTGTCCGTTCCCGTTCTTGCTTTGACCCAGCTCGGTCTCACCTGTCCTGCATTCCCCCTGCATACGCTGCCCTGAGACCTAGCTCCACCTGTGGGGAGCTATACCATCGAGCTGCCTTATCACGGGCCTCAGTGGACTGCTGCAGCGCTGGTGCTTCTCACCAGATACCACAGGTGGCGTCACGAACTCTTATAAAATTAACAATTGTCCACCCTTTTAAAGAGTGACCCCAGGGTCCGGGCCAGGGAGCCGACCACCGCGACATCCCCAAGGCCAGGCAAAGGCCCGGGTACCTAGTCATCCCCATCCCTCGGGCTAGTCACATCCTCCTCCACCTCCTCCGCTGACCTCATCGACTGGCTGACTGTGGGTTGACAGTAAGTGGGATCTCCAACCTCGTCATCATCACCCTGTGTGTTATCACACCCGTCGTCCTCAGAGCCAACCTCTTCCTGCCCTGACTGAAAAATCAAGTTGTCGCTCCAATCAGGTATTTGAGTCACATCATCGTCTTCATCATTGTCTCCACCAACAGGAGTTACAGTTTGGGAACGAGGGTCTACATTATGCTCAGAACCTTCTTCATCTGGTCCTGGATCTGACTTATAAAGATTCTGGGCATCAGTGAAGATCATTTCCTCGTCTGGATTAACAGAAGCTCTGGAGCAGACCTCCGTTTCCCAGGCTATAGTATGAGTAAACAGCTCTGCAGACTCAACCATCTGTGTTACCCCATACTCAGATGGACAGCTGGAGACTTGGGAGCTGTGAGGAAGCAAGTGCGATTGGGGTGACACCTCTGAGGACTGGAGTATTTGTGATGTTGAAATTGAGGTGGAGGAGAGCCCACTTGAAGGAGTACTTGATATCTGTTGAAACACCTGCTGTTCTTGTGCCTCATCTGGAATTTGTAGCGATGGGCGTGTCAGTAAGAAAGGGATCGTATCACATTGTCCACGAAAAGAAGTCGACATCTTAGTTTGGCTGGAAGATGAGCTTTCTTCTGCAGATGTTACTCCCCCCCCCACCGCGGGGGGGCTCGACCCACCAGCGGACAGGCACCAGTATTGGGAGAGGGGGGCTGGCCGTCAGGGTCCACCACGGCTCTGGCACAAACCCGGTGACACGGAGGTGGCATGGGCAGGAACGGACTGGCCGTGTCGGCTTCTCACTTTTTTGATTTTAGAAGGGCATGACATGCCTATATCTGTGTCTCCCCCTCCTTTTACTCCTCCACCTCTTTTCTTTTCGCATGACTATATGTACTTGTCACTTTTCCATGTGTTAGTTATGTCTTCTGAGCAGTTTGTCAGCTTTTGGACACCTTTGAAGGTGTTTTCTATGTGTTTCTATGTGTTTTTGTTTGCCTGCCATTGGTTTTAACGGTGTTCGAAGGTGTTCGACGAACAGTTCGACAAACAGTTCGGCGAACACAAGGGTGTTCGACGAACCGAACCGAACTCGAACTCTACGGGGGTGGCTTAACACTAATATTCACCAATTACCTTGGGTGTTTTCTTTTCTTCAACTGCATCACTGTCGTCATGGACCTTGTTCTCACCATAGGTTCGATTGGTGCTCTTCGCCTGATATAAATAACATTACATTTTCTGGGCACTTTTAGTGCTTTGATTGGACCAGGTCTGACATAACCGAGGTCTGATGTGATATCATCTAAATCATCTAAGTGTGATTCTTTGTGTATAGCATATCTGCATGTAGATCTGGATGTCCTCTATTTATCCTAAAAGTTTGGGGACTGAGGTTCCTTCGGCGATGGAGATATCTGCAATAGAACGTCGGTAATATGCCGTTCCGCATACTGTCTACAAACGGCCGCTTCTGAGAGCACTTTCCCCGGTTATTGGGCTAAGGCTCCTCGGAAGAACGAGTCATTGTCCCTAACTTCACAAGCTATGTAGAGGACTTTCAGGGCTACGAGAGCTACTTTGCAGCATTTGAATAAGATCTACAGTACCGCAGCAATCGGTACTGGAGTTTGGTCAATGCTGGTGCCCAAAGTCCTGTGTTAATATACAAGTACTGAATATCTCCAAGTAGGCCTAGATGTCCTCTATTTACCTTGAAAGTTTGGGGACAGAAGCTCCTTCTGCAGCAGATAAATAGGCATCGGAATGATAAGAACATGAAAAAATTAGTTACCGAAAAATGGCCACAAGTGGCACTAATGAAAGGTTTCACGGTTTTCGGGCTGTTGCTCTTTGGAGAGAAAAGCCATCAACCTCAAATTCATAGAGGAATTTTAGGGCTACCAGAGCTACTTTGCGACTTTTGAATCATATTTACAGAGCCGGAGTCACCGGAACCTACTGACACCCGCACATCGGCAGTTTCCAAACTCCTGTTGCTTACTTTATTCTTTGGACTCATTCAGTGGTCCTCCACAGCCATCCACACAGATGGACATACATTAGACCTTGTCGTCATCTGCCTCTGTTCCCTATCTATTCTCACAACCTCCCCTCTCCCCCTAAATACTCAGTGACTGGCAACTCTTGATTGACAGCCACTGAGTGCCCTGTGAGGTGCCATGTTTACATGGCCTGACAGTCAACCAAATGTGCTCACTTAAGCAATAATGTAGTTGTTTGGCCGTGTAAAGCTTCCCTTATTCTGTAGATCTCTACTCTATAATTTGTAATTGTATCATTGATTTAATTATATACCCACCTTTGAGTCCGAATATTTAAACTTGAGTCACCGAGGTCATCCCTTTCACCCTGGGCACTGTTGTCTTCGGCTTCCTGGACCCTTTGCTCCTCTTCTCCATTGATCCCTTCTGCTTCTCTTCAGGGGAGATAGAAAACAGAATATTACATTTTGTCAACAGTTTGTTGAAATAGCAGATCATAACTGCTTAGCAATAAGTTACCTTGAACTGCTGGGTTGGGATTCATTTTCTGGTGCTCTCCCTGCTGCCGAGACCAGTGTGTATGCTTCACAGAGGTCCCCTAAAGTTCTCTCTCTGTAGTTTCTCTCTGCTGTCATGTTGGAATCACTGAGGTATTTAGAAAAAAGATACCGCTCTTTTTCTGGTAAATTATACACGGTCCATGTCTGGCAAGTTTTTCTGGCCACCTGACTGGAGATGTGTTTAATTTTATGCCTAGATAGGAATAGAGTAGATCAGAAATACATTGCACAACATCTAAAATGTAAGATTTTTGACTTTTAAGACTTACTTCTTCTGGTAGTGGTCAAGGTCGTTGGATACATTATGAATCCGTCTTCCTGTAGTCGATACAAAGAATCTATCTGGACTGTCTTGTGTGGCCAGCAATGATCTCACTTTTTCAAAGTAGACATTAAACCACTGTAAAAAAATATATAAAATCATATATTATATATACCCATATTATATATATACAGTACAGACCAAAATTTTGGACACATCTTCTCATTTAAAGATTTTTCTGTATTTTCATGACTTTGAAAATTGTACGTTCACACTGAAGGCATCAAAACTATGAATTAACACATGTGGAATTACAGTGGTGGCCAAAAGTATTGGCACCCCTGCAATTCTATCAGATAATACTCAGTTTCTTCCTGAAAATGATTGCAATCACAAATTCTTTGGTATTATTATCTTCATTTAATTTGTCTTCAATTAAAAAACACAAAAAGAATTGTCCTAAAGCCAAATTGGATACAGTTCTACAACAAACCTAAAAAAGGGGGTGGACAAAAGTATTGGCACTGTTTGAAAAATCATGTGATGCTTCTCTAATTCATGTAATTAACAGCACCTGTAACTTACCTGTGGCACCTAACAGGTGTTGGCAATAACTAAATCACACTTGCAGCCAGTTAACATGGATTAAAGTTGACTCAACCTCTGTCCTGTGTCCTTGTGTGTACCACATTGAGCATGGAGAAAAGAAAGAAGACCAAAGAACTGTCTGAGGACTTGAGAAACCAAATTGTGAGGAAGCATGAGCAATCTCAAGGCTACAAGTCCATCTCCAAAGACCTGAATGTTCCTGTGTCTTCCGTGCGCAGTGTCATCAAGAAGTTTAAAGCCCATGGCACTGTGGCTAACCTCCCTAGATGTGGACGGAAAAGAAAAATTGATGAGAGATTTCAACGCAAGATTGTGCTGATGGTGGATAAAGAGCCTCGACTAACATCCAAACAAGTTCAAGCTGCCCTGCAGTCCGAGGGTACAACAGTGTCAACCCGTACTATCCGTCGGCGTCTGAATGAAAAGGGACTGTATGGTAGAATACCCAGGAAGACCCCACTTCTTACCCCGAGACATAAAAAAGCCAGGCTGGAGTTTGCGAAAACTTACCTGAGAAAGCCTAAAATGTTTTGGAAGAATGTTCTCTGGTCAGATGAGACAACAGTAGAGCTTTTTGGGAAAAAGCATCAACATAGAGTGTACACGAAAAAAAAAAGGCATTCAAAGAAAAGAACATGGCCCCTACAGTCAAACATGGCGGAGGTTCCCTGATGTTTTGGGGTTGCTTTGCTGCCTCTGGCACTGGACTGCTTGACCGTGTGCATGGCATTATGAAGTCTGAAGACTACCAACAACTTTTGCAGCATAATGTAGGGCCCAGTGTGAGAAAGCAGGGTCTCCCTCAGAGGTCATGGGTCTTCCAGCAGGACAATGACCCAAAACACACTTCCAAAAGCACTATAAAATGGTTTGAGAGAAAGCACTGGAGACTTCTAAGGTGGCCAGCAATGAGTCCAGACCTGAATCCCATAGAACACCTGTGGAGAGATCTCAAAATGGCAATTTGGAGAAGGCTCCCTTCAAATATCAGGGATCTGGCGCAGTTTGCCAAAGAAGAATGGTCTACAATTCCAGCAGAGCATTGTAAGAAACTCATTGATGGTTACGGGAAGCGGTTGTTCGCAGTTATTTTGGCTAAAGGTTGTGCAACCAAGTATTAGGCTGAGGGTGTCAATACTTTAGTCTGGCCCATTTTTGGAGTTTTGTGTGAAATGATCAATGATTTGATTTTTGCTTCATTCTCTTTTGTGTTTTTTCCTTGCAAGCAAATTAAATGAAGATAATAAGACCAAAGAATTTGTGATTGCAATCATTTTCAGGAAGAAACTGAGTATTATCTGACAGAATTGTAGGGGTGCCAATACTTTTGGCCACCACTGTATATACTTAACAAAAAAGTGTGAAACAACTGAAAATATGTCTTATATTCTAGGTTCTTCAAAGTAGCCACCTTTTGCTTTGATGACTGCTTTGCACACTCTTGGCATTCTCTTGATGAGCTTCTCTTGATGCCTTCAGTGTGAATGTACAATTTTCATAGTCATGAAAATACAGAAAAATCTTTAAATGAGAAGGTGTGTCCAAACTTTTGGTCTGTACTGTATATATATATGTCACCTCACACCAACCATATGTTGGAATATAAACTATACCCACCAACCATTAAGAGTACAGGAAAATATTACCATTTCTTCTTCTTCAGTAAGCACAAAACCAGCCACTTGTTTGGCAGCAGTCTTATGGGATTTAACTCCGACAACTACCAGCTGTTCATTTTGATAGCTGTGACGCATCCTCTCTGTCCACTCAGAAACCTGTGAGTCAAGACATGTGAAAGTTAGATAGACATGTGGTTTTAAATAATAATAATGAGGAGTAGGTTGTTACTTATGGACATATTTCTGACAACTCCTGGTCTTTGCAACTGCTTTAGTATGATGTTAGAAGGAAGACTTGCCTAGGGACATGTGCGGAGCTCCGGCGCCGGAACTGCCAGGGTCCTGGCCAGTGTTGCCAGGGGACGGGATTAAGAGTGCACGGGGGACTTCCTGGACAGTGCTGGGGGACAGAGGAGAGGGACGGAAGAGAGGAAGTCAGGTGTCTGGGCTCGCGCGAAAGAGACAGTTGGTTGTGGAGAGCAGACCGGCAGTTGGGGAGAAACAGTCTGACCTGCCGACAACGAGAGAGAGACATGCTGCCCTGTCCTCGGTGAAATAGAGACGTGCTGACCAATCTGTGGTGATGGACGAACGGGTGACACAGCTTGCTGCAAAGCAAGGGGCGAGAGGTCTGTACCGGGCCTACAGAAAGTGATCGTTCAGTTACCTGCATCACCACAGTTTTCCAGACATCTGACGGTGACCTGCAGGTAAGGACACACTCGGGATTAGTGATCCTAATGCAGTTTGTTGTACACCGGAGGAGCTTGCTACGGCTCTTAAAGGAGTCGTGACTGCTGTCATGTGTTCAAAAGGACTGGGGGCCCAGTGGGTGAGACCCGAGACCGCCCACTGCCACCAGTGTGTGAGTGTCTGAAGACGGACGTAGTTATCGCTAAAGGACAGATAAGTGCAAGCCTCCAGTAATCTACCTTCTCTTATTCAGCCTGAACTTTTGGGACTGCGCCGTATTGTTCATCCTTTCCATGTTATAGTTAAACCACAGTCGTTTATTGTCCAATTTTACTGTTTTATTGTTGTGTTACTTAAATTTACACTCCCTGCGTGGAGAAACCAAATCTTGAATTAAACCTCTGCCATACTCTCTGCGTGCTGTGTGCGGCATCCAAGCCTTTCAACAATGAGTAAGGCCTCAAGATAATAGAGTATCTCTAACTGATACTCTTTATTTTGAGATCCCTTTTGGACTTTCTTGATGGCTTGTAAGAAAACTGGCTTTGCAACGTTCAGAAGCTCCCTGTATTGCTGCGGTGTTTTGTCTGTTTTTTGCAACTCCAGGTACCTAAGAGAAAGATTAATAAATGTGATTTTTAGGTAAGGCCTATTATTAAAGCATATGTGGAAAACCTGGAGGGAGGGAGAAATTACAAAACATATTAATTGTGCATACCTCTGTAACGATAAATATTAGCTGATGATATACCTTTTGCCGACAGCCACTTTTGCAATCCTCTTGGATAATGTCTTCTGGATGTCCGCAGTCAAATTCTTGAAGTATTTCATGGCCTGGTAGAGTTTTTTATTTTGCCGTATTAAACTGGTCGCATACAGTAGATAGTGTACAAATCTTCGGACATGCTTTAGGTAGTTGGTGACAGTTTGGTTGCACAGGCCAATGTCTTGCAGCTTTTTGAAACATAAACGGGCTTTTTCAATCCTTTTCGCAAAGTTGAGGGTCACACAGCGCTTGTTCATGAAGTATAGAAACCTTGACACATCTTCAACATTTTGTTTGTATCTTTCCAGCCTACAATGGTTTTGCAAATAATCTGAAAAACCTTTTAATATTGGATCAGACAAAGGATGACGATCATAAAAGCCTGCTTCCTGCATTTTGATCCTCTTGTCAACAGTCCAATTCTGGCTTGGAATTCTTCAAATTTGGAGGAAAGAAAAAACAGGTCAGAAACAAATTACAACTTTGAGAAAAAAACTATTTATGTATATACAGTATATATATACAGTGGCGTACCACCAATGGCAGTAGACCATGTGGCCGCTATGGGTACTGTGAGTCAGGGGGAACCTGTGCCAGCACATTCACTGGGCCCCCACCCAGAATCTGGGCAAATGTCGGGGCCTCGACAGCTGAGGGTCCCACTCACTGTTGTCAGGGGTGGTAATCTTTTCTGTGTCCCCATGCCCGATTTCCGGGGACCACAGTGCTCTAACTGGCAGCTGCACTTTTCTGGCTGCCTGCCCTTTATACGCAGCATCCACTGCTGAATGCTGCATGCATTGAAGTTCATCTGTGGGTGGAGCTATCGCATGATGCTCTCCTGTCCCACAGATGAAGATAGGAGTCGCAGCACAAGCCAGTTTGCCCCGCCAAAGCTGTGTGCTCCCCAGATCTGTGTGTTTGTGGGGCACTTTTTTGGCATCCTGCTTTATGGCTGCAATGGAAGGGGAATATAGGGCCTTCAATTGGAGAAAAATTACTTTGTAAGGGCTGTAAAGTTGTATACAACGCTGTATATGCTATAATGTGACCCAGACGAATATTATTGCTATTGCTTTATTTATTTTATTTTTTTTGGGGGGGGGGGCAATTACAAATTTTATTATGGGGCCCAATGATTTCTATGTACATGAAGCGCCCCCAGGGCCGTGGGGCACTCGGCAGCCGGGCCTATGGATGCCAGTAGGGGATATCACGGTGGCTGGCCCGGTCCGTGGCCCAGGGCAGTCAACCAAAGGGGGGGGGGGGTTATTTACAGGGGATTTGTGAAGTGTTCGTGACACCACCTGTGGAGTGCGGCTAAAGGGAGCCGCCGTTGCGGAGCAGTCCTCTGAGGCAGGTGGTAGGGCAGCTTGTGATGGTACGGCTCCCCACAGGTGGAGCGGGCCTCAGGGCAGCGTGGGTGTAATGGATGGTGGTACAGGGGAGAGACGGCCTGGACAGTTCAGGAAGAAATGACAGACACTCACGCGGGGGTGTGCTTCGGTACCTTTACTGGTGTTGGTGCAGGTATGGTCCAGGGTACTCGGTAGGCAGGGTGCACTTCTGGACTCTCCCCTCCGTGACTCTTAGCCCTGGTACTGTAGTCAGCGTTGGTCAACCTGGGACTTGTAGTCCTCATGGTGTCCGGTGATCCCTACTGGGTATGAAGGGACCTGGTAGGTGCGGACCCGGTGTCCGGTGTATATATTTCGGGGTGAGCCTGGTACGCTCCTCTTCCTCCTCAACTCCTCTCTACTTTCCTCTTTTCCATCGGCCACACTCGGGGCCCTCACTCCTCACTCGTGCTTTAGGCCTTGGCTCGCCTAAGCACAGCAGCCAGCGTGCTGCCTCTTCACTGGTCTAAGTGCCAGCACACTATATCACTAATCTGAACTGCCTGGCTCCAACTTCCATATATATATATGTCCCCAATGGGCTTCCTCTGCTGGTATGAGGTGGAATGGTAGAGGTGTGTGAATGTGTGAGGACCTCTTGTGGAGAAGTCCATCCATGCACCCTACTGGATTCTGTGGCACCTGTTCACAGCAGGGCGCCACATTCCCCCCTAGTACAGTTCAGTACTCATGGACTGAAGCATTTTGTAAAAGGTTACAAACAATAACAACAATAACAAGTAGAATAACAACAATACATTTCCTTAAAGTCTCAGTGAGATCCAATAACTGGTGTCCATCTCACTGGTGAAGATGAGCAGCATGAGGGACCCGTCTGAAAACCCTCAACGTAGGCCCTGGGCATGGCTGCAGGGCATACAGTGGTGGCCAAAAGTATTGGCACCCCTGCAATTCTGTCAGATAATACTCAGTTTCTTCCTGAAAATGATTGCAATCACAAATTCTTTGGTCTTATTATCTTCATTTAATTTGCTTGCAAGGAAAAAACACAAAAGAGAATGAAGCAAATATCAAATCATTGATCATTTCACACAAAACTCCAAAAATGGGCCAGACTAAAGTATTGACACCCTCAGCCTAATACTTGGTTTAGCCAAAATAAATGCGAACAACCGCTTCCCGTAACCATCAATGAGTTTCTTACAATGCTCTGCTGGAATTGTAGACCATTCTTCTTTGGCAAACTGCTCCAGGTCCCTGATATTTGAAGGGTGCCTTCTCCAAACTGCCATTTTGATATCTCTCCACAGGTGTTCTATGGGATTCAGGTCTGGACTCATTGCTGGCCACCTTAGAAGTCTCCAGTGCTTTCTCTCAAACCATTTTATAGTGCTTTTGGAAGTGTGTTTTGGGTCATTGTCCTGCTGGAAGACCCATGACCTCTGAGGGAGACCCAGCTTTCTCACACTGGGCCCTACATTATGCTGCAAAATTTGTTGGTAGTCTTCAGACTTCATAATGCCATGCACACGGTCAAGCAGTCCAGTGCCAGAGGCAACAAAGCAACCCCAAAACATCAGGGAACCTCCGCCATGTTTGACTGTAGGGACCATGTTCTTTTCTTTGAATGCCTCATTTTTATCCGTGTACACTCTATGTTGATGCTTTTTCCCAAAAAACTCTACTTTTGTCTCATCTGACCAGAGAACATTCTTCCAAAACGTTTTAGGCTTTCTCAGGTAAGTTTTGGCAAACTCCAGCTTGGCTTTTTTATGTCTCGGGGTAATAAGTGGGGTCTTCCTGGGTATTCTACCATACAGTCCCTTTTCATTCAGATGCCGACGGATAGTATCGGTTGACACTGTTGTACCCTCGGACTGCAGGGCAGCTTGAACTTGTTTCGATGTTAGTCGAGGTTCTTTATCCACCATCCGCACAATCTTGCATTGAAATCTCTTGCCAATTTTTCTTTTCCGTTCACATCTAGGGAGGTTAGCCACAGTGCCATGGGCTTTAAACTTCTTGATGACACTGCGCACGGAAGACACAGGAACATTCAGGTCTTTGGAGATGGACTTGTAGCCTTGAGATTGCTCATGCTTCCTCACAATTTGGTTTCTCAAGTCCTCAGACAGTTCTTTGGTCTTCTTTCTTTTCTCCATGCTCAATGTGGTACACACAAGGACACAGGACAGAGGTTGAGTCAACTTTAATCCATGTTAACTGGCTGCAAGTGTGATTTAGTTATTGCCAACACCTGTTAGGTGCCACAGGTAAGTTACAGGTGCTGTTAAATACACGAATTAGAGAAGCATCACATGATTTTTCAAACAGTGCCAATACTTTTGTCCACCCCCTTTTTTAGATTTGGTGTAGAATTGTATCCAATTTGGCTTTAGGACAATTCTTTTTGTGTTTTTTCATTGAAGACAAATTAAATGAAGATAATAATACCAAAGAATTTGTGATTCAATCATTTTCAGGAAGAAACTGAGTATTATCTGATAGAATTGCAGGGGTGCCAATACTTTTGGCCACCACTGTAGGTGATCCAGGTGATGGACCACGTCTTCGGCCACGCCAAACGGGCTTTTGTTCAGTGGTCACTTAAGGGGCACTCCAGGGAGTGCAACTATTTACAGGACGGTTTTTGGGCTGCTCACAGTCCTCAGCCTACAAGTCTTTATACCCTTACGGGTAACTGAATGCACATATAAATTTCAGTTTATATAATAAACAATGACAGCAAGCAATGCACAACTGGGTAACTATTTACACTGCAGGTATTCCTAACTTATTCCTTATACCTGACAGGGACCTGGCCTTTTGCACTGCGGGTTGACCTACGTAGTACTGGGATGTTGCTGATGTCCATGTTTGCACTGTCTCCTACCCTGTCAGATTTACGTGAGGGTAAATTGTAGAACTGTCTTAACCTCTCTATGGGACTGGCAAGTCCACTGGTTACTGGTTCTACTGGCTCTGCTTCTACCGGTGATCCTTCTTCCGGGGATTCTTCCTGAGCAGGCTCTTCTGGGGCACTTACAGGTCCTACTTGCAGTGGAGTGTCTGTTGGTAGAAGTGCATCACAGGTATTATTACAGCTCCATCCAGTTGAGGCCAATCTGCCGGGAAATCTCCTAAGACAGTATGGAGTACATCTTCTTTGGGTTCCTCAGTCACTACAAGAGGTACTTCTTCCTGTGGCTTCAACAGACCTGGGCACAACTTCAAATGGTCTCTTGAGACTGTTGCAACTGTCTTAACACCATCTTTACTGATTAGACAGGCTTTCCTATTGTCGAACCTGGAATCCAACACAGTGTAAGGCTCTCTTTCCCACTGGTCATCAAGCTTGTGGCTTCTTCTATTTCGCTTCAGCACAACTTCTCCAGGTGCTAAGGGTTCTGCCGGTGCACTCTTGTTGTATTGTGCTTCCTGCTTATCTCTCATCCTATTTAGACTGTCTTTGACATAGGCTTGTACTCTCTTGTACTGCTCCTGTCGGGTCGTATCCCAGTCTTCAATGGACATATCTGCTTCCGGCTCTACCACTCCAAGCTCCAGGTCCATGGGCAACTTTCCGGGTCTTGCTCTCATGAGGTACGCTGGAGTACAATTGGTGGAACTCACAGGTATGTGATTGTACAGATGTACCAGGTCAGGTAGTTTGTCTGGCCACTGATTCCTTTCTTCTAGAGGTAAAGTCTTCAGCAGGTCTATGACAATATTTTTCATCTTTTCACATAGACCATGGGTTTGAGGACAGCGTAGTCCGAATCTTCTTACACCCGTACAGATGGCAAAACTCTTTGAACAGCTTGGCTTCAAAGGCAGGGCCTTGATCTGTCAGCACCTTATCTGGGTATCCATGGGGCCTGGAGAAGTATGCTCGAAACGTCCTTGCTGCAGTTTCTGCCATTAGATCCTTGACAGGAGCCACCACCAGGAACCGGGAGTAGTGATCAACCATGGTCAGGGCATAGGAGTATCCTGACCTGCTGAGTGACAGCTTGACGTGAATCAGAGCGACGATCTCCAGGGGCTAGGTTGTCTTGATGGACTGCAAGGGTGCTTTCTGGTTGCTGTAGTCTTTCCTTCTGAGGCTACAGGGTCCACAATCCTGGCACCACCTCTCTATGGAGCTCCGCATTCCAACCCAGTAAATTCGACTCTTCAGGAGGGTTTCCAGTTTCTTCCAGCCAAAGTGCCCTGCTTGATCGTGTTAGGACTTCAACACCATCTGGATGTCTATCTTGGGCACTACGATCTGCCATACCATCTCATGGGTCCTAGGATTGACATACCTCCGGCACAGCTTCTCTCTATAGATGAACAGCTGGCTTCTCTCATTCCACAGTTGCTTGGCTTGTGGAAGAGCGTCCTTCTCCAGGGAGGAACCTTCCTGGGTTATCAGTTCTTTGATATGGCTGACAACCGGGTCACTGTCCTGGGTCTCCTTCCAACTGTGATGAGGTAACGGGTTTAGTGTCTTACCGCGATACCTCCTGGAGGTGCGCTGCTCATGGACCATCCCACTTCTGTGGAAGGCAGGTAGCTCAATCTCCTCCAGATCATCCACTTCTTCTTCAGTGTCCGACTGGTGAGACATTCTGGATAGGGCATCGGCGTTGGTGTTCTTGTGGCCTGCCCGGTATTTGATGGTGAACTGATAGTTTTACAGTCGGGCCATCCAACGCTATTCCATGGCTCCCAACTTGGCTGTTTCTAGATGCATCAAGGCATTGTTGTGAGTATAGGCCGTAAACTTAGTGGAGGCCAGGTAGTGCTTGAATCGTTCAGTGATGGCCCAGAACAAGGCCAGGAGCTCCAACTTGAAGGAGCTATAGTTTTCTGGATTCCTCTCGGTAGGACGAAGCTTCCTGCAGGCATAGGCTATCACCTTCTCTTTGCCATATTGCTTCTGGCTTAACACAGCTCCTAGTCCCTCGTTGCTGGCATCAGTGTACAGCAGGAAAGGTTGGCTGTAGTCAGGGTAGGCCAAGATCTCTTCGCCAGTCAGGATCTCTTTGATCACTGCAAAGGACTCAGCCTGTTCTTTACCCCACTGGAAGTGGGGGTGTTTTGCCCTTGTTGGACTGTCCTACCAGGAGATCTTGCAAAGGCGGTGCCTTCTTGGTGTAGTCCTTTACAAATCTCTGGTAGTACCCGACCAGTCCCAGGAACTGACGTACCTCCTTGAGATTCTTCGGTTCTGGCCATTTCTGGTTGGCTCTGACCTTCTCCGGTTCTGGCGCGCCACTCCTTCTGGAATGATGATGTGCCCCAGGTACTGAACCTTCTGTTTGAGCAGGTGGCACTTGGAAGGTTTCAATTTCATCCCATACCGGGACAATGCTTCAAATACCTCTGCCAGGTGCTTCAACTGGTCCTCATATGTCTTGGAGTACACTATCATGTCATCCAGGTATAGCAGCACGTTCTCGAAGTTATAGTGTCCCAAACAGCACTCCATCAATCTCTGGAAAGTTCCAGGGGCATTGCAGAGTCCGAACGGCATACTGTTGAACTCGCAGAGTCCCATCGGGGTAGTGAAGGCCGTCTTCTCCCGGTCCTCCTCAGCAACTGCTACTTGCCAGTACCCACTAGTGAGGTCAAGGGTAGAGAAGTAATTTGCAGACTTTATGTGTTATGTGATTTACCTGTCTGTAATCTACACACATCCTCATGCTTCTGACGCGCCCCCTGGGCCTGTGCTGCTGCTGCTGTGCAGGGGGAATACCCGGAGCCGGATCGCTGGGGGTTGTAGTTCTCCGTGGCGGTGACCCGGTCCGTGCCCAGGGTGGTCAAACCAGTGGCAGTCTATTTGTATTGTAATAAGTGTCCGACTACGCCACCTGTGGATTGCGGTCAGTGGGGACAGCCGCTGCGCTGCCGACCGCTGAGGCTGATGCTGTTTGTGCAGCTGAGTATGGGATGACTCCCCACGGGAGGAGTATTGCCTCAGGGCAGCTAGTGTGGATAATGATGGGAGTGATGGTGCGAGTGTCCCAGTCCTGATGGTGCTGGTGCGGCGATGAAACACAGAGACTTGTGGTGCAGTTTCCAAAGCTTTACTCACTGTTGTTGTTCAGATCACTTCGGCCAGCAGTGACCGCCCGAGCCGTGCTGCGTCCACCAGGTGAGGGACTCGGTCAACTCCCAGGCAATTCCAGAGTGCGGTTCAGAGCTCCCCTCTCTTCCTTTCTACTGGCCGTCCTCACCAGTGACCCACCTTTGTCCAGCTTCCTCGGGCCTTCTGTTGGTGAAACCTCTCTCCGGTTTCCCTGACCCTATGCGGTATGCCTTTCTGGTGGATGTAGTGAGGGGTCGCACCAAGATGTGGTGACAACCTCCGGTTTTGGCTGAGGATTAGTCGCCTCCACCAATTTGGGTTCCGGTACCCTGCTCTGCCAACCCTTCACCCAGTATCTCCTCTGGGAATATGGGGTTCCTTCTGCCTTCGTGTCTCTGGGCCTTTCTCTGTGTTCCTCGCCTCCTTTCTCCTCTGTTTCAGTTCCTTTCTTACTCTCCTTGCTGTTCCTTCTCTTCTCTCCCTCTCTACTGTCTCAGGCCTCTACTCCAGGCCTGGCTCTGGGGCTGGGCCCAGACTGAGCCACAGCTCCCTGTCAGCCCTCTCTGGCTGAGCTCCTCTCTGAACTGAACCCTGATCTAAGATGGTGCCCACCTTTTATACCTCCCTCTATGTGTGAGCCCAGGTGACTAGCAACCAATGAGCTCCTATCTATGCCCAGAGACCTACCCCTATCTGCTCCTACACCACTGGGTGTACTTTCCCCTCCCCTACTCCAGCCAGGAACAGAAGCTGTCGTGCCTGCACTCTGTCTAGTGGGAGCACCGCTGGTCTGTTCCTCGGAAATGGGGTGTGTGTGGTGCATGCAGCTTACTGAGCCCCGGTCCACACTCCATCCTTACCCGGGAGTGGAATATCACACCTCTGGTTCGAGGTGCAATACCCCTGTAGCAGCCGAGTCCTCGGGGTGCTACACTTCCATAATTTTTCCTGACCAGGACCAGGGGAGCTGCCCAGGGGCTACAGCTATCTCTTTTTACCCCTGCTCTCTTCATATCATGCAACATTTCCTTCGCTTTCTGGTAGTGTGCTGGTGGTATGGGCCTGTAACGTTCTTTGATGGGTGGATGGTCACTTGTGGGTATATGGTATTGTACCCCTTTAATCCTCCCAAAATCAAGTGGGTGTTTGCTAAATACCTGTTCGTATTCCTGGACCACCCTGTGTACACCTTGTTTTTGATGGACAGGAGTGGCGTCAGTCCCAATATGGAGCTGTTGACACCAATCCTCCAGCTGAGCTTCGGAGTCATTGTCTTCCACTGTATCTGGTGGGGTCAAGGATTCCACTGTGTGTATGGCATCATCATTCACAGTATACAACCGGGCAACAGTGGCGTATCTTGGTGATTTAACTTCGTCCTCCCCACAATTTAGGAGACATACGGGTACCCTCCCATTGCGCACATCAACCACCCCTCTGGCAGTTAAGAGTGTAGGTCTGTGCTCTGAGCTAATGGGCTCCACTACCGCCAGGTAGTTCTGTCCCTTGAGACCTATTGCTGCCCTACACCAAATCAGCATTTCACTCATCGGGGGAATCACAATGGGTATCGGGTCTGTCACCCGTACATTACCAATTTCACCACCTGTTAGCTTTACCTGTTGCTGGTACAGGAGGGCTCGAATCTCTCTCTGGAGCACCTTCCTCTGCCCTGGTTTGGCAGTGTCAGCAATCTGTTGGAGCAAAATCAACACTTCTCCCAAACAGTTACCAACAATATTTGTACCAAGTATCATATACAAGTCTGTATCACCAGGGTTAGACTCCACTACAATCAGTCCTTGGTCTTTTAGTTCCGCTCTCCCCACCTTCACTGTCATGTCCTTAACCCCTACTAGGTTAAGAGGAAGGCCGTTAGAGGCATACACAGAGAGGTTCGGGGCTGGCGGGTGGAGTTCATCTACAGACCAGTACCTTTTGTAGAGGATATCAGGTATGATGGTTACCTGCGAGCCGGTGTCCAGTAACGCAGGAGTAGCTATGCCGTCCAGCACGATGGACAGGAAAGGCCTTCCTCCTACGAACCGGTGGTACCAGCTTTATGGGCCTGGTTGATTTACTCCTGGGTGTCGGCCCTCGGCCCCAGGGTTTGCTCTTTTAAAGGACAGTTCCGCGCTGTGTGGCCTGCCTTGTCAATTGTCCTAACACAACAGCGGCTCTCTGCTTGCCAGTCATAGAAAACATGTCCAGTACACTGCATATTTTTCTCTTGAATCCAGACAGGGTGTCTGGTTTGCCATTATACTGGGGAAGCCGTTTTGCTCCAGGGATATACGGCAGGGCCATGGGTATCAATGGGGTGATCACGACCCCTGCTCTTGGAGCGGCGGCTCCGGCCTGTGCAGAGCCTGGCGCAGGTTGGGCATCAGGAGCATTAACCGGTGCTCCGGCGGCATGCTGGTCGTCGGCCATGGTTGCGCCCCCCTAGTAAACCGTAGCCTACCTTCTTCACTTTTTTATCAGGTAGGCCACAGCTCAGTGGGCGACGGTCTTCTTCCAGGACCTTGCGTCGCTCGCGTCTGACATCAGAGCGTCCTCTGTACTCCTTCCAGGATCTGACGTTTCCTGGTTCGACGTCAGGGGCGGGACGTGTCCTAGGCTTCGCGCGCTTCCAGCGGTTACGCCCCTCTTCTTTCCGTGCGGCGACAGGAAAATGGCGGATAATGGCGGGAAACTTTGAGAATGGTGGGAAACCTTCCCCACAGTGAGTGTTCTTTTAAGGCGCACAGAACCCAGTGGCAACAGGCACAGAATCCTGTTCGTGATGCCAGAGATTGACGTGCCCCCAGGGCCATGGGGCACTGGGCAGCCGGGCCTATGGATGCCAGTAGGGGATATCACGGTGGCTGGCCCGGTCCGTGGCCAGGGCGGTCACCCAAAAAGGGGGGGGGTTATTTACAGGGGATTTGTGAAGTGTTCGTGACGCCACCTGTGGAGTGCAGCTAAAGGGAGCCGCCGCTGCGGAGCAGTCCTCTGAGGCAGATGTTAGGGCAGCTTATGATGGAACGGCTCCCCACAGGTGGAGCGGGCCTCAGGGCAGCGTGGGTGTAATGGATGGTGGTGCAGGGGAGAGACGGCCGGGACGGTTCAGGAAGAAATGGACACTCACACGGGGGTGCGCTTCGGTACCTTTACTGGTGTCGGTGCAGGTATGGTCCAGGGTACTCGGTAGGCAGGGTGCACTTCTGGACTCTCCCCAGTGAGCAGGTATAGGGCCTCCTGATCTGTTGCTTCCACTTGCTAAGCTTCTGACCTGCCTGGAGCTAGGACTGACTTGACTAATGTCTCTCTCTTGCACCTGCTGACCTGGTGGTAGGGCCTTCTCTTGGAGATCACTCTCCCTGGACGCTGGGGCCTCCGTGACTCTTAGCCCTGGTACTGTAGTCAGCGTTGGTCGACCTGGTACTAGTAGTCCTCCAGATGATCCCTACTGGGTATGAAGGGACCCGGTAGGCGCGGACCCGGTGTCCGGTGTATATATTTCGGGGTGAGCCTGGTACGCTCCTCTTCCCCCTCAACTCCTCTCTACTTTCCTCTTTGCCGTTGGCCACACTTGGGGCCCTCACTCCTCACTCGTGCTGTAGGCCTTGGCTTTCCTAAGCACAGCAGGCAGCATGCTGCCTCTTCACTGGTCTAAGTGGCAGCACACTATATCACTAATCTGAACTGCCTGGCTCCAACTTCCATATATATATGTCCCTAACGGGCTCCCTCTTCTGGTATGAGGTGGAAGGGTGGAGGTGTGTGAATGTGTGAGGGCCTCTTGTGGAGAAGTCCATCCATGCACCCTACTGGGTTCTGTGGCACCTGTTCACAGCAGGGCGCCACATACACCCCTTTATACATAGATAGAGGGAGAAAGATACACACACAAACTGACTTCAGCAAGTCTTCATCTCTTTGGCTGGGATTCTCATCACTTTCTCTGGTCTCTGGTTGTTGATTGGCTTCATTGTCATTGTCCTCTTCACTGGTTTCAGAGTGAGAATCCTCTTCACTTAGTGCAGAGTGGTCATCACTGTCATCGCTGGACTCTTCCGAGGATGTAGAGTCTTCTGCAGCTGCAGGATTTAGTATGGCTGGGTGTGCCGATATGCCAGTGGATGTAGATGGCTCCTCATCTTCAACAGTCCTGTAAATTATAAAAATCCTTAGTAAGAAATTCAAGTGCAAACTTGAGTAGACCAGCGGTGTTCACGATTTTTTAAAGTTGCCTAAAAGCCAGGATGTGCTGAGGCCTATGCAATATTCAAGCAAGGATTTAAATAAAATTCCTTGTATGAATTTACACTGACCTATAGCCATCATGATCCTCTGTGATGCGCGGCTCCTCCTCCACAACGTGCGGCTTCTCCTCCTCCACGACGGGTGGCTCCTGCTCCTCCTCCATGACGGGCAGCTCCTCTTGCACGGGTAAAGCACTGGATGAAGTAGATTCCCCCTCATCTTCAACAATCCTATAAATGAAAAAGATCCTAGCTACTCACTGGTAACGGGATTTTACAGAGCCCATGACAGCACCACCTGAGAGAGGGTATCCACCCACCAAGGACAAGAACCTACTGAATAAAAAGGCGGTACCTCTTTTCCGCATCAGTTTTTGTTTCAGAGCATGAGAGGGCCTCCGAAAAATAGGTTAATACATAACTGCCACCTCAACATTTGTAATAAAACACCTTAAAAAGTGCACACCATAGTGATAAAGGGGAGGGAATTAATAGGGTGCTGTCATGGGCTCTGTAAAATCCCGTTACTGGTGAGTAACTAGGATCTTTTCCCCTTCTCCCATGACAGCACCACCTGAGAGATTTATAGAGATCAGACACTAGAGGGAGGGATCACTGCTTGCAACACCTTCCTGCCAAAGGATAGATCAGTAGAAGAGGAAAGGTCAAGACGGTAATGTTTGTACAATGTAGCGGGGGATGACCAAGTTGCTGCCTTACATATGATGTCGATGGGCACATCCGCCTTCTCAGCCCAGGAAGCAGCTACCGCTCTGGTGGAGTGAGCCTTCAGGTTCTCTGGAATCGGCAGATTGCTAGAAGAGTATGCTAAGGTAATGGTATCCCTGACCCATCTAGCTATGGTCCCTATTGTAACCTTAAGCCCTTTCCTAGCCCCCTGAAAGGAGATAAATAAGGCGTCACTTTTCCTCCAGACCTTCGTCACCTTCAAATACTGGACTAATACCCTCTTAACATCTAAGGTGTGAAGCTTATGTTCCTCAAAATCCCTAGGGTTAGGATAGCAGGAAGGGAGAGTGATTACTTGCGTCCTATGGAATTTGGAGGCTACCTTCGGAAGATAGGCCGGGTCTGGTCTTAAGATTACTCTATCCATACACACTTGAGTGAATGGATGGTTAGCAGATAGTGCGTGTAAGTCACTAATTCTACGAGCTGATGTCAGAGCTACCAGTATGGCTGTCTTTAAAGTTAGAATTTTTTCTGAAACTTTCTCTAAGGGCTCGAAGGGAGGTTTGGTTAGTGCCTCTAGAACCAAATTAAGGTCCCAAGGAAGCATCCTTGGAGTAGGAATAGGCATGGATCTACCACAAGCTTTAATGAATCTGATGATCCACCTATTCGCCGCCAAGTCGTAATTATATAGCGCCCCCAGAGCTGATACTTGTACCTTAAGAGTACTGGTGGCTAGTCCCATGCTTAACCCCTTCTGGAGGAATTCTAGTATGGCCCCAATAGGAACCCTCCCTTTGGCGGACTGACCCGAGGTAGACAGAAACTTAGCCCAGGTTCTACCATACATCCTAGTCGTTACCGGCTTTCTACTCGCCAGTAGAGTAGTAACCAGATCCGGAGAAAACCCCTCTTGCGTCAGTAGGGACCTTTCAAAATCCATGCCGTCAAATGCAGGCCCGATCTTTGGGGATGGCAGATTGGGCCCTGTCTGAGGAGATCTGGGATGTCTGGCAGAACCCATGGATCCGCTTGGGACATTCTCTTCATCCAAGTGAACCATGGTCTCTTGGGCCAGAAAGGGGAGATCAATATAACCCTCACCTGCTCTTCTCAGATCTTTCTTAGGATGGTAGGGATCAGCATTAAAGGGTGAAAGGCATAGGCCAGAGAAAAATGCCAAGGAATCTGCAGCGCGTCCACCGCAAACGGCCTCTCTTTTGGATTCAGGGAGCAAAAGATTTCTGTCTTTTGATTGTGTCTGTTTGCAAACAGATCTATTTGAGGCTGTCCCCATCGGCCCACAATCTGCTGAAATACGGCTGGATTCAACTCCCACTCTCCCTGTTTTAAGATGTGACGACTCAGGAAATCGGCCTTTATGTTCTCCTCTCCTCTTATATGCTGCGCTGAGAGCGTGAACAGCTGACTCTCGGCAAAACGAAAGATCTGATCGGCTACTAACATCAGAGGGAGAGACCTGGTACCCCACTGATGATTGATGTAGGCGACTGTCGTTTGGTTGTCCGACATTATCCGGATGTGATGACCCCGGAGAAAATAATTGAACTTTACTAGAGCGTTTCAGGCTGCCAACAGCTCCCTCATGTTGGAGGAGAGACCCGTCTCGCTGTCCGACCAGAGGCCTTGTACAGAATGATCTCTTAGGTGAGCACCCAAGCCTTCTGCACTTGCGTCTGTCGTAATTGTGTCCAACTCCTGGAAGGACCAAGGAACCCCCAAAGATAGATTGACCGGAGAGCTCCACCAGTCCAGCGAGTTGATTACTACATCCGGAAGAGATATTCTTCCATTCAGGCAACCTCTGAGCCGCCTGTCTGCTGTCAGGATCTCCTGTTGAAGACGTCTGGAATGGAACTGGGCCCACTGAACCGCCGGGATGCAAGATGTCATTGTAACCAATAGAGACATTGCACTCCTCAAGGTCATGGTTGGATTGCTGATAACCCGAGATATTAGGGATTTGATCATTAGCTTCTTGTCCTTTGGTAGAATACAGGTTTGATTTTCTAAGTCCAAAATGAGACCCAGGAAAGATTGAACCCTCCTTGGTTCCAGTCTTGACTTCTCTAAATTTAACAGCCAACCCAGGCCTTTTAGACTGGCCATGACATCCGCCAGAGCCAGAGCACAGAGTTGTTTTGATCTGCCCACCACTAAGAAATCGTCCAGATAAGGGATGACCAGGATATCTTTTTCACTCAAATGTGCTGTGATTTCTAGGATAATTTTTGTGAAAACTCTTGGAGCCATGGAGATGCCAAAGGGAAGAGCTGCAAACTGAAAATGCCTTACGTGCTTGCCGAACTGTCCAGCTACCCTCAGAAACTGTTGATGTGCTGCAAAGATTGGAACGTGGTAATAAGCGTCCTTCAGATCAAGGACGCACATATAACAGTCCGGAAACAACATCTTTATGGCCGACTTTATTGATTCCATCTTGAACGGCCTGTAGATCAAATGGTCGTTCAGTTTCTTCAAGTTGGCAATGGTTCTGAAGGAGCCATCCGGCTTCTTTATTAGGAAGAGAGTTGAGTAAAACCCTCTTCCTTGCTTGGGTGCAGGTGTTTCCAATAGAACCCCCTTCACAACCAGAGAGAGAACTTCCTGCTGCAGGGCTATCTGCTCCGTTAGGCCTCTGGGGGCTGAAATCCTGACGGTGTTCCTGGGCATGTTCTTGAACTCCAATTTGAGCCCCCTCCTGATTATCCCTAAAATCCAAGTACTGAACGAAATTTGTTCCCAGGCGGGCAGGAAGTGGGACAACCTTCCTCCCACCTGGGGAGAACTGTCACTTAGGGGCTTTCTTATTCTCGGAGGATGGACCCCAGAACATGAATCCTCTGTTATACGGCTTCCTGTCTCTCCAGCTACTTTAGTCTCTGGGAGCTTTGCTGCGACTGTTCTTCCTCTTCCGAAAGGAGCTTTTAAATCGGGAACATACACAGTGTGAAACCCATGTTTCTTGTCTGCGGCCTTATCCAGGATATAATCTAAGCCCTTTCCGAACAGGAAGTCCCCCTCACAAGGGATTGAGCACAGTTTAGTCTTTGACTGTACATCCCCTGGCAAGCTCTTGAGCCATAATGCCCTACGGGCTGCATTAGAGAGATTTGCAGACCGGGCAACCAGCCTAACTGAATCTGCCGATGCATCTGCCAGGAATGCAGCCGCCCCCTGCACAAGAGGAAGGTCCAACAGAATCTTCTCCCTCGAGATATTCCCCTTAATCTGGTCTTCCAACTGTTGAAGCCAGATCATCATAGACCTGGCGAGCAGGTGGCTGCCACTGCCGGTTTAAGAGCCCCTGCTGATGACTCCCAGGCCTGTTTAAGGAAAGACTTTGCCTTTTTATCAAGTGGGTCTTTTAAGGCCCCCAAATCCTCAAAGGGCAGTGTGGATTTTTTTGAGGACTTTGCGATGACCACATCAATCTTAGGGGTTTTGTCCCATCTAGCTGCATCCTCTTCTTCAAAGGGGTATCTCCGCTTAGAGGAAGAAGGCAGCTGACCCTTCCTCTCCGTTTTTTTCCATTCCCTATCTATAAGAGATTTGATTCTTTCATTAATCGGGAATGTGCATCTCCTCTTCTGGTCTAAGCCCCCGAACATGACATCCTGAACTGTTCTGGGAGCTTTGGTATCAGTAATACCCATAGTCACTCTAATGGCCTTAACCAGTCTCTCAGTATTATCTACCGAAAAACAAGGCCTACCCCCACCATCATCATCTGAAGACTCCGATGACGATAATGAGGAGAGATCAGAGGAGGAAGGAAATTCTTTTGTAAAACGGGACTCTACTGATTCCTCTGAGTCTGAGGAAATCTGTTTCTGCTTCTTCTTCCTGCGTGAGGTTAAGCCTTTTAAAGAATCCCTGACCTCTGTTTGGATTAGATTTTTTAACTCCATAGAAAACCTGGGGGACTCCTCTGCTAGGGTTCTCTGGATACAGTCAGAGCAAAGGTTTTTGGCGTAGGAGGTGGGAAGACTGATTTTACATAATGCACACTCCTTGTTTTTACTCTTAGCACTACACTTCTTTGGCTCCTACCCCCAAGAATGGTAGACTCCATACTAAATAAGAAGGGAGTCACTAACTGTGGTGGCCCCTCCCCGGGCCATGGCGATTGGTGAACCCCCTTCGCTGCCCCTTACTGAACAGTGATCCTGAAGCCCCCGGAAGGGTCCAATGAAGCAAAAGGGACGGCTGTTACAAGCAGTCCCATGGATACATAAACACCGGGACATCCCACGTTACTTGCTTTCTTTGCTGGTCCTGGAGTCGAACGTCGCTATGGACAATTCAGGATCAGCTCAGATTGCTGAGGCCCTCCGGGCTGGGTTTGCACAGGAGGGCGAGCGCTGGTTACAGGCCCTCATGTCGGGGCTCAGCGCTCATCCCCCTGGCCCCAGCTCTAACACCCCAGATAACCCTGCCCCTGGCCCTCAACCCCTTAAGGGAACATCATATCCCCCAATCCCCTCACCCCTTGGGCCCACTCACTCACTTCATCGGGTTCAAGTTCCGTCTGGGACAGGGGGCTGCACTTCTGCCGCTGTCTGGCCCTGTCCTCCATTCTCGCCCGTCCGCCGCAGACGCACAGCTGCAGGCCTCTCATCGTGCTACACTCCCCGTCTCGGGGGGACGGGCAGCTGTTGCTTCTCGGCGGACGCACGGCACAGCGGGCAGGTGGGGCAGGTTGGCGGGCGCCCCCCGATGCTGGACGGCGGTTGGCTGCGGTGGCTCGTCGTGCAAGCGCCGGGGCGGGAGAGCGGGCATCCGGGGCGGGGTGGTGGGCACGCACCGGCGTGGGGTTAGGGGGTTCCTCTCTGCGGTCGCGCGCCGCAGCGGGGGAGCGGGCGCGCGACTCGACTGGGCCGGAGAGGCATGCTGGGGGAGGGGGAGCTGAAAAACAGGAAGCGCTCGAGGTGCATGTGCGGGGTGCGTGCCCGCCCCACGTGACCCCACAGGCCGCGCCCCCCAGTCCAGAATGCTGTGGGGCAGAGCAGGAGGCTGCGGCTGGTGCAGCGGTGAATCCTGTGACATACTGACAGCGGACGCAGGGCTCCGCTGCACTAATAAATGAGTGCGGGCTGTCTTCTGTGTCGGCGACGGGCACAGAGGGGATTCAGGTCCCCTGCCTGCTGCCGGCGCTGGAGACAGCACAGAGCCCGTCATTCCCCACCCCACTAAACACTCCCGTCCCGCATTCTGCCGAGGGGCGCCCTGGAGAGCGGAGGTCCAGCAGGCACTCCCGCCCTCCAGAGCACTTTAGGCACAGCACCCCGCAGCCACACAGAAGAAGCTGCGGGACACACATTTATCAGTCACCTCCCCCTCAACACACAGCAGGGGCTGTGACAGAGCAGAGCTCCGGACAGGAATCCTTTGCCGGGGGCTGTGCTCTGCTTAACCCCCAAACCCCCTCCCCGCAGAAAAGCCCCTATTAAAAATAAAAGAAAAAGTTCCCAAAACAGAACACGTGACACTACACATCCAGGGTCATGGCTGCCCATGTAATCACCGCAGCCCATGCAGCGCCCAGTCACAGTATCAATACCCCCCGATGGACACTATGCATAGCTTAAACACTTCAGCGCCCATCCTTGCCTCCTCCATATACCCCTATAATAGCGCGGCGATGCACGCGCCTGACAGCGCTATAGCATCGCCCTCCAGCTGGCCACAAATAGCACCGCCACATCTCGGCGGGACACATGTATACTGCGCAGAACCCCACATACACCCTCAGGGACACAGAGACTCCAGGCGTACTCGCTCCAGGCGAACTCGCTGTAGTTCCTCCGACGACAGATCTACATCATTGCACACGAGTCACCGGCGAAGGAAGAGGTCATCACAAGCATAGCGGAGATCGGCATCCCACAGGAGGGGTCACAGGTCGCGGTCCTCAAGGTGGCGCTCACCATCCTCCGCATCAGAGATGTCGGGCGCATCGTCGAGCCCCAACAGCCGCTTGCACCAATCCCGTCTTCCGGGGTGACAGAAATGATACAATGGCACCCTCCAGAGCTTACAGCCTGCACGATGCATCGATTTCACGCAGGTCTACGAGCAGAGGCATGCCTCTCACCCCGAGCGAGACTGGTGTCGGAGTCCCCCCAAATATCGGAGTCCCTCCTCCAGCCGCAGAAATGGGTGAGTGCAATATAAGTATAACTGAAATGGGAAATAGTAACACCAACTTAATAGCGGCCCTTAAGGCCATAGTCGAACAACTATCCGCGCCACCAGGCGCAATACATAATTCTACTAAAACAACTCCACCATTAGCCAGCATACACAAGGACGCATTCTTTTGTGGGATTAGCCCATTAGGCTCACACATAGATGAGGAAACCAGAATTAAAATATGGAATAATGACTACATCGACATTTTGTCACTAGTAACCGCTGACCAACATACTATAGACAAAGAGAGAAGGATAGTCGACAGACCATTCAACACAAACAGACAAAAGGTCGCAAAGACAATGAGTAACTGGTTACAGGCGTTTTCTGTGCTGGGTTGCATCATGGGCCAAAAGCATCCGGAACGCTGCTCGGAACTATTCATATACCAGGATACGGTGTATAACTCATACAAAGCCCACGGCGGTTCAGCATGGCGGCGCTACGATGAAGAGTTCCGGAGGCGCTTGGCTCTGCAACCACAGCTAGGCTGGGGGGTAAAAGCTACAGACGTATGGTTGCGATTAATGCTGTCACAGAAACACCATCCCTTTCCAACAACGGCTACTGGCAACCGGCAACAGCAGGCCAAAATTCAGTGGTCGTATGTAGACCAGGGGCCTGCTGGCAGTACAATAAGAGACACTGTCGCTTCTACGCCTTATGCAGATACAAACATGAATGTTCAGCCTGCGGAGGAGCCCACCCCGCAGCAAGATGTTCTCATCCCGCAAGCAAATCATCAATTAAACTCCCACAGTCAGAATCCAAGGACCCCGGTGAGCGTAAACGCGATGGGCCCCTGGCTAGACCAATATCCTAAGAAAGACGCAGCGGGGCAGTTACGTTTTGGTTTCACATACGTTTTTTTCATCCCTTTCAAACTTAATAAATCGCCCACCTTTGCAAATAACCTTAAATTTGCAAAAGAGCACCCTGAATTACTTAGGCAAAAAATACAAAAAGAAGTAGCTCTAGGCAGAGTGGCGGGCCCTTTCCCAACACCACCATTCAGTAACCTAAGCGTTTCCCCTTCTGGGAATAATCCCCAAAAAGAGCCAGGTTCATTCCGGCTTATCCATCATTTATCTTACCCAAAAGGAGAGTCTGTAAATGACGGTATTTCGTCTGAAGACGCCTCGGTCTCCTACGCGTCATTCGACAGAGCAGTAATATTAGCATTCGATGCGGTGCCCGGAGCGCTGCTCGCTAAATCCGACATAGAAT
The DNA here is from genome assembly GCF_046119375.1 of Phyllobates terribilis. Lineage (NCBI taxonomy): Eukaryota > Metazoa > Chordata > Amphibia > Anura > Dendrobatidae > Phyllobates > Phyllobates terribilis. Next base: position 720,393 of record NW_027363269.1, read on the forward strand.
CCGCCTTTCGCCTACTACCGGTGCACCCAGATTGCTACCACCTGCTGGGATGCCAAGTGGACAATGAATACTTCTACGACACTTGCCTCCCAATGGGTTATTCAATATCTTGTTATTACTTCGAACTATTCAGCTCCTTCCTAGAATGGGTGTTGAGGTACGAAACTGGCAATAGGTCCGTCACACATTACCTAGATGACTTCCTATTCGTCGGACCCAAAGATTCAAATCAATGCCAATCATTACTTAACGAGTTCACAAACATCTCTCGACGGTTCAGAGTCCCATTATGCCCTACAAAAACCATAGGCCCCACAACAAAGCTATCATTCTTAGGCATTGAAAGCGACACCACAGCAAGGTTGTTCCACCTCCCAACAGAAAAAATACAAAAAACATTACACCTGATCGAGGGATTTTGCGCGGTACAGAAAGTAACACTACAACAGATGCAAGTGTTACTAGGCCTCCTCGTGTTCGCGAGCTGAGTGATGCCAGTCAGAAGGGTTTTTCTCGTCGTTTATCCCTTGCAACAAAACGTGCATTAAAACCAAGTCATAGAATCAGAATCACCAGGCAGCTTCGGGCGGACTTAGAGGTGTGGAAAAACTTCTTACAATCATTCAATGGTCACACGTTATTTATGTCAGCAGAACAGTCCAACATTTAACTAAGATTATTCACCGGGGCGGCAGAAGTGGGCGGATATGCAGCGATACTAGATAACCAGTGGTGCACAGGCTTATGGCCTCCGTATTGGTCTGAACAAGGGTTAACAAAAAAACAGACACTCCTGGAACTCTTCCCAATAGTGGTAGCAATAGAAATATGGGGCATGTACCTAGCGAACAAAAATATACGCTTCATAACAAATAACACCAGCCTAGCGCACTGCATTAATAAGATGGCATCATTGTCTCTCCCAGTGCTAGGCCTACTACGCCGGCTAGCATTCCTGTGCCTAAAACACAATGTATGGGTCCACGCTAGCCACAATGTGGAGGGGGGATCTAACGCTGCTGCTAACGCTTTATCACAATTCAATTGGCAGGTTTTCAGAGAGCTCCTCCCCAACCAGTCGGGCACCAGTTGCCCACCCTCCCTATGGGATCTAGTGGCGAACAGCTGATGCTATTAATCAAAGTGTCAGTCGCCCCGTCAACGTGGAAAGCATACGGTAAGGCATGGGAAGAGTGGACACGACTAGTAGCAGGCAGACGGGTTGACCAATGTCAACAAGCCAGACTAGATGTAACCATAGAATTTCTCCACCAGCTAATGATGAGGGGCATATCAGGGGCGTCAGCACAGCGGTGGCTGACCGGAATAGCATTTCACTTCCAACCACTGAATTGGAGAGATGTGACAAAAAGATTCATCATCAGGCAAGCCTTAAAAGGTTGGAAAAGAGGTCAGCCAAGTCAGGAGTGTAGACGTCCCGTGTTACTAAATCTGCTCTCAAAAATCATATCCCTAACACCATTAACATGCCACTCACAATTTGAAGCAACACTACTGTCTAATGCATTTGTGATCACCTTTTCCGGGGCGCTACGCATAAGCGAATTAGTCCCTCGATCCAAAATCACCACCAGTGGAGGCTTATTACACCAGGACGTAGTCATAGCCAATAATGCAATACGTCTACGCATACGCAAATCCAAAACGGACCCAGCAGGCAGGGGCACTTGGGTACTTCTACAACCCACAAACGGTACACTGTGTCCGGTAACAATAGTAAAAACATATACAGCCATCAGGCCACAAAGTAATTTCTTCCTATCACACATTGACGGAACTCCATTATCAAGATACCAGTTCCAAGCTGTATTTAATAAATGCCTAACATCAGCAGGGTACCACCCCAAAGATTACGGTACACACTCATTCCGCATAGGCGCGGCCACGGAAGCAGCAAGAGCAGGACTGTCAGAAACGGAAGTACAGAGGATACGGAGATGGCGATCCACGTGTTTTGCGAGATACATAAGACCGGACTTGTTATCCTAACGTGGTTTGATCCTTTTACAGGCGACGATAAGCCAACAGTGTGGGTGATAGGCCACTTGTACATATACTGGGCAGAAAAAAGGGCGAAAGTCGGCCCGGGCGGGAGGAATATGGGGTTTCATAACACATATTTCAACTGGAGAGGTATTAGAGGCCTGCGATGGCCACAGGTACTAATGGAGGTAATCGCCATAGAGAGAGAAGCAAAAGGTCCGGTCATCTTAGTTATACACGCTGGGGGAAACGACCTCGGTCATTACAGGAGCGCAGAGCTAATGGCAATAATGAAGCTAGACACTGAGCGCTTCAGAGCATTTTTTAGTAAACTAACTATAGTATGGTCAGAGATTGTGCCGAGAGCGGTATGGCGAGGTGCCCGAGACATCACGACCATCGAACGGACAAGGCGGCTAATAAATATTCAGATGGCAAAATTTGTAAAGGAAAGAGGTGGTGTAGTGATTAGAGATGAGCGTTGTTCGACTCTAACTGTTCGCCAATCTCAAATTCGAGCTGTTTTGGGCGGTGTTTGAGCCGTTCGGCGAACACGAACGATTTGAGAAAAATTCGGCTGTTCAAGGTTATGTTCGATAACTGTTCGTGCACCAAAATCATAACTGGATTTTTTCTCAGTAATGATGAAAATTAATGTTAATACGCAGTTTGAGTGTACAGCGGGGTGGGGGGAGGGGCAGGGGATGGATCTCTGCAGGAATAATGAAGATCTCCATTTTTTTTTCTCTTTCCCGCATTTACAGTGGGGAGGTGCAATCTGTCAGCCTATCAGCAGCGCACACACGGAGCGAAGTGCTTTTTTTCACACAAGCAAGGGCATGTGTCATTGGCAGTGTATGTCACGTGTCGTTGCCCTATAAGACCAAGCCATTTTCCCTGTTGCCACCATTTTCTCACTGCTGCAGCTGCGTGTTAGACGGCACCGCTGTTGCTGTGTGCGCTATACCTTGTTAATTTCAAGCCAATTTTCGCACAAATCTACAGATAGCTTGGGAGTAGGGAATAGTTGTGATTGCAGTCCTTTTAAGGACTAGGTTACAGCATTTCCTACGACTTTTATCAGGCAGGTCTGTGCTCTTAAATAGATAGATTGTGGGAGTAAAGACTAATTGTAATTGCAGTCCTTTTCAGGACTAGGTTACATCAGTTCCTATCAGTTTTTGCCAGGCAGGTCTGTGCCAGTGCTGTGCAAGTTTTTTTCACAGCATTTGGCTGAATCTAGCAAAGCTAATCCTTTTTGGCCTATTGCAGAGTGTGTTAGTCAGTGGAGTAGCCTATCTGTGTTGCAAGATATACCACCTGTGTATAGAATACCAATTTTTTTACTGCACCTAGTGAAGTAAAATCTTTTGGGCATAGCATCATTCTATTAGTCCATCTATACTGACCTCCATCAGGTTGCAAATTGAATATAATTTTTTTCTGCATCTAGCTCTGAAAAAATATTTGGGCTTCTAGCAGTGTGTGGGACTTGTTCTATTAGTCCATCTATACTGACCTCCATCAGGTTGCAAACTGAATATAATTTTTTTATGCATCTAGCTCTGAAAAAATATTTGGCCTTCTAGCAGTGTGTGGGACTTGTTTTATTAGTCCATCTATACTGACCTCCATCAGGTTGCAAACTGAATATAATCTTTTTCTGCATCTAGCTCTGAAAAAATATTTGGCCTTCTAGCAGTGTGTGGGACTTTCCCTATTAGTCCATCTATACTGACCTCCATCACGCTGCAAATTCAAAATAATTTTTTGTCTGCATCTAGCTCTGAAAAAATATTTGGCCTTCTAGCAGTGTGTGGGACTTTCTCTATTAGTCCATCTATACTGACCTCCATTAGGTTGCAAATTAAAAATAATTTTTATCTGCATCTACCTCTGAAAAAATATTTGGGCTTCTAGCTGTGTGTGGGACTTGTTCTATTAGTCCATCTATACTGACCTCCATCAGGTTGCAAACTGAATATAATTTTTTTCTGCATCTAGCTCTGAAAAAATATTTGGCCTTCTAGCAGTGTGTGGGACTTTCTCTATTAGTCCATCTATACTGACCTCCATCAGGTTGCAAATTAAAAATAATTTTTTGTCTGCATCTAGCTCTGAAAAAATATTTGGCCTTCTAGCAGTGTGTGGGACTTTCTCTATTAGTCCATCTGTACTGACCTCCATCAGGTTGCAAATTCAAAATAATTTTTTGTCTGCATCTAGCTCTGAAAAAATATTTGGCCTTCTAGCAGTGTGTGGGACTTTCTCTATTAGTCCATCTATACTGACCTCCATCAGGTTGCAAATTAAAAATAATTTTTATCTGCATCTACCTCTGAAAAAATATTTGGCCTTCTAGCTGTGTGTGGGACTTGTTCTATTAGTCCATCTATACTGACCTCCATCAGGTTGCAAACTGAATATAATTTTTGTTCTGCATCTAGCTCTGAAAAAATATTTGGCCTTCTAGCAGTGTGTGGGACTTTCTCTATTAGTCCATCTATACTGACCTCCATCAGGTTGCAAATTAAAAATAATTTTTATCTGCATCTAGCTCTGAAAAAATATTTGGCCTTCTAGCAGTGTATGGGACTTTCTCTATTAGTCCATCTATACTGACCTCCATCAGGTTGCAAATTAAAAATATTTTTTTGTCTGCATCTAGCTCTGAAAAAATATTTGGCCTTCTAGCAGTGTGTGGGACTTTCTCTATTAGTCCATCTATACTGACATCCATCAGGTTGCAAATTCAAAATAATTTTTTGTCTGCATCTAGCTCTGAAAAAATATTTGGCCTTCTAGCAGTGTGTGGGACTTTCTCTATTAGTCCATCTATACTGACCTCCATCAGGCTGCAAATTAAAAATAATTTTTATCTGCATCTACCTCTGAAAAAATATTTGGCCTTCTAGCTGTGTGTGGGACTTGTTCTATTAGTCCATCTATACTGACCTCCCTCAGGTTGAAAACTGAATATAATTTTTTTCTGCATCTAGCTCTGAAAAAATATTTGGCCTTCTAGCAGTGTGTGGGACTTTCTCTATTAGTCCATCTATACTGACCTCCATCAGGTTGCAAATTAAAAATAATTTATATCTGCATCTAGCTCTGAAAAAATATTTGGCCTTCTAGCAGTGTGTGGGACTTTCTCTATTAGTCCATCTATACTGACCTCCATCAGGTTGCAAATTAAAAATAATTTTTTGTCTGCATCTAGCTCTGAAAAAATATTTGGCCTTCTAGCAGTGTGTGGGACTTTCTCTATTAGTCCATCTATACTGACCTCCATCAGGTTGCAAATTCAAAATAATTTTTTGTCTGCATCTAGCTCTGAAAAAATATTTGGCCTTCTAGCAGTGTGTGGGACTTTCTCTATTAGTCCATCTATACTGACCTCCATCAGGCTGCAAATTAAAAATAATTTTTATCTGCATCTAACTCTGAAAAAATATTTGGCCTTCTAGCTGTGTGTGGGACTTGTTCTATTAGTCCATCTATACTGACCTCCATCAGGTTGCAAACTGAATATAATTTTTTTCTGCATCTAGCTCTGAAAAAATATTTGGCCTTCTAGCAGTGTGTGGGACTTTCTCTATTAGTCCATCTATACTAACCTCCATCAGGTTGCAAATTAAAAATAATTTATATCTGCATCTAGCTCTGAAAAAATATTTGGCCTTCTAGCAGTGTGTGGGACTTTCTCTATTAGTCCATCTATACTGACCTCCATCAGGTTGCAAATTAAAAATAATTTTTTGTCTGCATCTAGCTCTGAAAAAATATTTGGCCTTCTAGCAGTGTGTGGGACTTTCTCTATTAGTCCATCTATACTGACCTTCATCAGGTTGCAAATTAAAAATAATTTTTTGTCTGCATCTAGCTCTGAAAAAATATTTGGCCTTCTAGCAGTGTGTGGGACTTTCTCTATTAGTCCATCTATACTGACCTCCATCAGGTTGCAAATTAAAAATAATTTTTTGTCTGCATCTAGCTCTTAAAAAATATTTGGCCTTCTAGCAGTGTGTGGGACTTCCTCTATTAGTCCATCTATACTGACCTCCATCAGGTTGCAAATTAAAAATAATTTTTTGTCTGCATCTAGCTCTGAAAAAATATTTGGCCTTCTAGCAGTGTGTGGGACTTTCTCTATTAGTCCATCTATACTGACCTCCATCAGGTTGCAAATTAAAAATAATTTTTTGTCTGCATCTAGCTCTGAAAAAATATTTGGCCTTCTAGCAGTGTGTGGGACTTTCTCTATTAGTCCATCTATACTGACCTCCATCAGGTTGCAAATTAAAAATAATTTTTTGTCTGCATCTAGCTCTGAAAAAATATTTGGCCTTCTAGCAGTGTGTGGGACTTCCTCTATTAGTCCATCTATACTGACCTCCATCAGGTTGCAAACTGAATATATTTTTTTTCTGCATCTACCTCTGAAAAAATATTTGGGCTTCTAGCTGTGTGTGGGACTTGTTCTATTAGTCCATCTATACTGACCTCCATCAGGTTGCAAACTGAATATAATTTTTTTCTGCATCTAGCTCTGAAAAAATATTTGGCCTTCTAGCAGTGTGTGGGACTTGTTTTATTAGTCCACCTATACTGACCTCCATCAGGTTGCAAATTCAAAATAATTTTTTGTCTGCATCTAGCTCTGAAAAAATATTTGGCCTTCTAGCAGTGTGTGGGACTTTCTCTATTAGTCCATCTATACTGACCTCCATCAGGTTGCAAACTGAATATATTTTTTTCTGCATCTACCTCTGAAAAAATATTTGGGCTTCTAGCTGTGTGTGGGACTTGTTCTATTAGTCCATCTATACTGACCTCCATCAGGTTGCAAACTGAATATAATTTTTTTCTGCATCTACCTCTGAAAAAATATTTGGGCTTCTAGCTGTGTGTAGGACTTGTTCTATTAGTCCATCTACACTGACCTCCATCAGGTTGAAAATTGAATATAATTTTTTTCTGCATCTAACCCAGCCAATAGTTTTGGCCTAATACCACAGTTTGGCCACTCAGCTCTGCTCGGTTCCCATCCATTGTTTTTTTGTGCAAACAACTCCAGAGTTGTGAATTAGTTAACCACCAAAATGAGTGGAAAAAGGCCTGCTGCTGGTGGAAAGGGGAATAGGCGTGTTGGGAAGGGGAAAAAAGGTTGTGTCCGTGGGGTAGGTGTTAAAACAACAGTAACATCTGCAGAAGAAAGACCATCTTCCTGCCAAACTAAAATGTCTACTTCTTTTAGCGGACAATGTGATAAGATCCCTTTCTTATGGCCACGCCATTCGCTACAAATTCCAGATGAGGCACAAAAACAGCAGGTGCTTCAACGGATATCAAGTGCTCCTTTAAGTGGGCTCTCCTCCACATCAACTTCAACATCACAAATACTCCAGTCCTCAAAGGTGTCACCCAAATCGCACTTGCTTCCTCACAGCTCCCAAATCTCCAGCTGTCCGTCTGAGTATGAGGTAGAACAGATGGTTGAGTCTGCAGAGCTGTTTACTCATACTATAGCCTGGAAATCAGAGGTCGACTCCAGCGCTTCTGTGAATCCAGACGAGGAAATGATCTGCACTGATGCCCAGAATCTTTATGAGTCGGATCCAGGACCAGACGCAGAAGGTTCTGACCATAATGTAGACCCTCATTCCCAAACTGTAACTCCTGTTGGTGGAGACAATGAGGAAGACGATGATGAGACTCAAATACCTGATTGGAGCGACAACTTTAGTTTTTTGTCAGGGCAGGAACAGGTTGGCTCTGAGGACGACGGGTGTGATAACGCACAGGGTGATGATGATGAGGTTGGAGATCCCACTTACTGTCAACCCACAGTCAGCCAAGAGATGAGGTCAGCAGAGGAGGTAGAGGAAGATGCTAGCGACGACGAGGTCAGGTTGCGCCTTCCTGGACAGAGACGTAGTACTGGAAGCACGTCAACAACTGTATCCTCAAACACAACTCTGCCTCTCACCACAAGTCGTGGTGGCTCTTCAGGTCGCATGGGTGCTAAGCCTTGCATAGCCTGGGCATTTTTTCAGATCGATAAAGATGACCCAACTCGTGTTATCTGTAACATTTGTCAGCAAAAGCTAAGTAGAGGCCAAAAAATACATAGTTTGAGTACTTCATGCATGAACCGGCACATGGACATGAAGCATAAGTTGCAGTGGGAAGCTCAGTGTGCTACAATCCGGCCTAGCCGGCCGGGCCAACCACCGTCTGCCATATCTTGTGCATCCGCGGCCTCTTCATCCTCTGTGACTGGGGGGACAGCAGTCACACCTGTTTTGGGGCGCAGACCTGCCACCTCTTTACCCGCAACAGCCAGCATGATTGGCAGGTCATCATTTTCTTTGGAGGTGGTAACACCAGCTGGTGTTGATCGCTGTCCGACATCGATAGCACCACCTTTGGATCAAGGCAACCTAACATGTCCGCCTGCATCTTCCTCACAGACCGGCAGTTTGCCGGGGACACCCTTATCAACCCCGTCTAAGCACAATAGCCAGCCATAGGTCCCTCAGATGTGGACAAGTAAAAGACCATTTCCTCCTAGCCATGAGAAAGCGAAGAGGTTGAATTTCACCATCTGCAAGCTCTTGGCTACAGAAATGCTGCCTTTCCGCCTGGTGGACACAGAGGATTTTCGAGACCTTATGTCCGTCGCAGTGCCCCAGTACCAGATGCCCAGTCGGCACTACTTCTCAAAGAAAGGTGTGCCTGCGCTCCACCAGCATGTCGCACACAACATCACCGCTTCTTTGAGAAACTCTGTGTGTGACAGGGTGCATTTCACCACAGACACTTGGACGAGTAGGCATGGACAGGGGCGTTACATGTCGCTGACTGGGCACTGGGTAACTATGGTGACAGCAGGACAAGGGGCTGCTGTACAAGTCTTGCCGTCCCCACGAGTTGTGCGTCAATCCTCTTTATGTCAAAGTTCCTCCACTGCTTCTGCCTCCTCAACCTCCTCTCGGTCTTCCACCTGCACCCAAAGCCTGTCTGGTCATGCCACAAGCTTTCTAACTGCGCAGAAGGGATCCTGCACACCTCCTTACTATGCTGGCAGTAGGGTTCAACGTCATCAGGCGGTTTTTACTTTGAAATGTCTGGGAAATGTGAGTCACACAGCTGAAGAGTTGTGGTCAGCTCTGGAGAACCAATTTCATGAATGGTTGTCTCCACTGGACCTGAAACCAGGGAAGGCCGTGTGCGACAATGCTGCAAACCTGGGTGCGGCCCTTCGCCGGGGCAATGTCACACACGTGCCTTGTATGGCTCACGTGTTGAACCTGGTTGTCCAGCAATTTTTAGCCCACTATCCCAGACTAGATGGCCTTCTGCAGAGGGCACGGTCGCTGTGTGCTCACTTCCGCCGTTCGCATCCCGCAGCTCAGCGACTTACATCTCTACAGAAGTCGTTGGGCCTGCCACTTCACCGGCTAAAATGCGATGTGCCTACCCGGTGGAATTCAACTCTGCACATGTTGCAGCGACTGTGGCAGCACCGACAAGCCCTGGTGCAATACGTTCTGACGTATAGCCTGGGCCAATGAGATCCAGAGGTGGGGCAAATCACGCTGGAGGAGTGGTCTCAGATCAGGGACCTATGCACCCTTCTGCACAGTTTTGAAATGGCGACGAAGATGTTTAGTGCTGACGATGCCATTATCAGCATGACTATTCCGGTGATTTACATGCTGGAGCACATGTTAAACAGAATTCGTAGTCAGGTGGTGGCACAAGAGGAGGTGGAGGATGTAGAGGAGGAGGAGTTGTATGCGGAAGGGCTAACATCTGCAAGGTCCAGACGGTCGGCAGCACCAAGGCGGCAGGCATGTGAGGGTGGGGGAGATGGTTTTACCAGGGCGCATGGTAGCAGCCAAACTAGTGAGGAAGGTGCAGGAGCCCAGGAAGAAGTGGAGGACGAACTGATGGAAGACTCATCAGATGAGGGAGACCTTGATCACATTTCTGTTGTGCGAAGTTGGGGGGAGAGGACAGAGGAAGGAAGCATGATTGTTACCTCGCCACCAACACAACAGGGACTTGGTGCTCCTGGATGCGCAACACACATGAGTGCCTTCTTTCTGCACTACCTGCAACATGACCCTCGAATTGTGAGAATTAGAAATAATCCTGACTACTGGGTTGCCACACTGTTAGATCCCCGGTACAAAAGTAAATTTGCAGAAATTATTCCTGCCATAGAAAGGGATGCACGCATGCAGGAGTATCAGCAGAGACTGTTGCAGAATCTTACATGTGCTTTTCCACAAATCACCAGTGGTGCACGTAGTGAATCTCACAGTTCCAACTTGCCAACCGTGGGACCGTCAAGTGTTCAGCACTCAAACCGTAACAGAACCACAGTATCTGCTGGTAACATCAATTTTGCGGAATCATTTCACCACTTTTTTAGCCCATCCTTTGCAAGGCCACAGGAGACAAGAAGTCTGACACATAGTCAACGCCTAGAGACGATGGTACAGGAGTATCTCCAAGTAAACATTGAAGCCATGACTGTGTCACTGGACCCTTGCTCTTTTTGGGCTTCCAATCTGGATAAATGGCCGGAGCTAGCCACTTACGCCTTGGAGATCTTGTCATGCCCCGCAGCCAGCGTTCTGTCTGAACGTGTGTTCAGCGCTGCTGGTGGTGTGCTGACAGATAAGCGCACGCGGCTCTCCACTGATAATGTAGACAGACTCACGTTCATAAAGATGAACAAATCATGGATCCGAAACGACTTTTCTACCCCTGTGTCATCCTGGGGAGAGAGCTTGATGATTGGTTAAAATCACCCTACCAACCATTTTAAGCTTTCAAATTACTAATCATGTTTATCTGTATCTTGGCTGGAAAATAATTTGAGCTTTGTAGCAGTGTGCAGCACTGATTCTATTAGGCCATCTATAATAAGCTCCACCAGATTTAAAATTACTAATCATGTTTATCTGTATCTTGACTGGAAAATAATTTGGGCTTTGTAGCAGTGTGCAGCACTGATCCTATTAGGCCATCTATACTAAGCTCCACCAGATTTAAAATTAATAATAATTTTTAGCTGCATCTAGCCCGGAAAATAATTTTGGGGCTCCGAGATGCGCAAGTCACATAAGTGCCTTCTTGCTGCAATACCTGCAACATGACCCTCATATTGTCAGAATTCGAAGCAATCATGACTACTGGGTTGCCACACTCTTAGATCCCCCAAACTTTTCGATCAACCTTTTCATTTTAATAAAGACCAAAAAAATGGTCATTTTTGAAATTATAAGCATTAGCAGGTTATTAGAAACTGAAATCAAACAGTTTTCAACTCAAAACTTTATTCTAGGTGATGTTACATTTTCACATAGGACCCCTTGTTCGAAAGGAGCTTCTGAACTCTCTCGTCCATTGAATTTGTCAGGTTTTGGATGGTTTCTGCTTCAATTGTTTTGCATGAGGACAGAATACCCTCCCAGAGCTGTCGCTTAGATGTGAACTGCCTCCCGCCATCATAGACACTCCTTTTGATGATGCTCCAGAGGTTCTGAATGGGGTAGAGGTCAGGGGAGCATGGGGGTCACACCATAAGTTTGTCCCCTTTTATGCCCATATCAGCCAGAGATGCAGATGTTTTATGTGCAGCATGAGATGGTGCATTATCATGCAAAAAAATGATCTTGCTGTGAAATACACGGTTCTTCTTCTTGAACCATGGCAGGAAGTGCTGTTTGAGAAAATCCTCATACATTATGGAGTTCATCTTTAGCGCCTTCAGGGATCCTAAAGGGGCCGACAATCTCTCTCCCCATGATTCCAGCCCAAAACATTACTCCACCTCCTCCTTGTTGGCGCTGTAGCCGTGTTTGCGTGGGGTGTCCATTAACCAGCCATCCTCCACTCCATCCATCTGGACCATCGAGCGCTGCACGGCACTCATCCGTGAACAAAACAGTTTTGAAATCAGTCTTCATGTAATGTTTGGCCCACTGGAGCCATTTCTGCTTGTGTGAAGTGGATAGAGGAGGTCGACAGGATGGCGTATGCACAGCTGCAAACCTCTGAAGGACCCTGCATCTTGTTGTTCGGGGGACGTTGGAGGCACCAGCAGCTTCAAAAACTTGTCTGCTGCTATGACAAGGCTTTTTTGCCGCTGCTCTTTTAACCTGACGTAATTGCCTGTAGGAAAGAGTCCTCAATTTGCCCTTATCAGCACGCACACGTGTGTACTGTGAATCAGCTACATACTTCTTGATTGCCAAGACACTTCATCCTGATCATCGCACAATGTTGATTGTAGTCATGCCTTGACCTAAACACTCCACAATTTGTTGCTTCTCAGCAGCCGACACATCCTTTTCTTTCCCATTTTGGCAGAAAATGTAGGCTGCTTAATAATGTGAGACAGCCTTCTTAAGTAGTCTTGCCTTTCATTGGACACACCTGCCAAACTAATTAGCACAGGTGTCTGCAATTGCTTACAGTGACATAAAGAGCCCTGACACACATCACCATCAATGAGTTTAACTGACAAACAAACAAATTCTTCCCTTATCACTACTAAACACTTTTTGCATAATAATTTGGAACACAGTGTACATGTGCTTTTCCACAAAACACCAGTGGTTCACGTAGTGAATCTTACAGTTCTAACTTGCCAACCGTGGTCTGTATGGAGTTGTTCAATAAAGGGCCCAAAATTAAGATAACATAGATGGGAGAGGTCTCTATGAATAGGAATTCCTAAGTATTTGATACCCTGTGAGGGCCAGGCAAAGGGAAAGTTGGACTGGATGGAATCCTATATGGATTTGGGGAGGGAGACATCGAGGGCCTCAGACTTCGCTGCATTGATTTTAAAATTTGACCATGTAACAAAGTGATCTATTTCAGCCATAACAGCATGGATGGATATATGTGATTGAGTGATATATACTAGGACATCATCAGCAAATAGAGAGCACTTGTACTCGGTGCCTCCCACCTCAATCCACCTAATATTGGGGTTATGGCGAATTGATGAGAGCAGGTGCTCCGTCACTAGGATGTATAAGAGAGGGGACAGAGGACATCCCTGCCTTGTCCCATTGGTGATTGTGAAAGGTGATGAAAATGTTCTGATGCACCCCCTGGGCCTTGGGACACCCGGAGCCGGACCCTTTTTGGTGGATGCTGGTGGTTGTAGTCTTCGTGGCGGCGACCCGGTTCCGTGGCTCAGGGTGGTCAAACCAGTGGCGGAACTATTTATGTGGTTTTGATGTTTAAAGGTCCGACTACGCCACCCGTGGATTGCAGTCAGAGTGAACCGCCGCTGCAGGGCAGACCGCTGAGGCTGGTGTTGTGGGTGCAGCAGAGCGTAGCATAACTCCCCACGGGAGGAGTATAGCCTCAGGGCAGTGTATGCGGAGGATGGGGGTGATGGTGCAGGGCAGCAGCAGTAACGACACGGAGTCAGTGATGCAGTCCAGGGCCTTTACTCACAGTTCTTATTATCCAGACCACGTCTGCAGGTAACGGCTGCCCACGTCGTACTGTGCTCACCAGGTGAGGGGCTCAGACAACTCCCAGATAACTTTGGAGCGCTTCACAGGACCCCCTTTGTGTGTCCTTTGTCTGGCCTTTCTTACCAACCCTTCTGTCCGGCTGCCTCGGGCCTCCTCTTGGTAAACTTGGCGCCAGTTTCCCTGACCCTATGTGGTGCCTTCCTAGCGGGTGTAGCGAGGGGCTGCGCCACATAAAATGTCACAGCCTCCGGTTTCTAGCTGAGGGTCGTTTCCTGCCTCCACTAGTTTCGGGGACCGGTCTCCCCCTTTGGCCTGACCCCTCCACACAGGTGGATTCGGGCGTGCGGTGGCGACTCGCCCGTCCGCACCCCTGGGATCCCTTCATTACTCGTTCCTGGAGCCTTCTCCGCTCCTCTTCCTTCCTTCTCCCTCTTCCAGGCCTGGGCCTCTGTTACTAGGCCCGCCTCCGGAGCAGAGCTCATGCAGAGCCCCTGCTCCCTGCCACTTCTGCTCAGACTTCTCTGCACTGAACTAAGATGGTGCCCACCTTTTATACTCCCTTCTCAATGCACCCAGGAACTTCTTCCTCGCTGCTCCTGCACTACAGGGATCCGCTTCCTCAGTGTTCCCTCCCCCCATTCCAGCCAGGGACAGGGACTGTCGTGCCCATCTCAGAGGCATATTGGTCGCCCTGCCCCACGGCAATGTGGTGTAATGCATGCAGGTGTCGGGTCCTGATCCACACTCCATCCTTACCTGAGAGTGAGATATCACACCTCTGGGTGAGGTGCAATACCTCTGTAGCAACCGAGCCCTCAGGGTGCTACAGTTCCATTTATCTTCAGCCTAGGTGACGTATTGTGATACAGGGCCGTGATTTTGGCTATAAAAGGGTCCCCTAGACCCCCACCCCAAGCTTTTTAAGAGAATCATATATGGCGTGCCAGGAGACTCTATGGAATGCTTTCTCAGCATCCAACGAGAGTATCTAATTACAAATTTTTAACTGCGTCTAGCCCAGGAAATACTTTGTGCCTAGTAGTAGTGTCTGCTAGTCAGCGGATTATCCCGGCTGTTAAGCAAGCTACACCACCTGTAGTTTGGACACTTCATTTTTTCAAAGGAAATGCTTCGGGACCACGGGATACTCAGTGAAGAGCATCAGGAGGCACCCCAAGGCATAGGGGCTGGGACTGGCAGTAGGATGCCTTGCGGTGGACAGTCGAGCTCGATCCTTATAAAGGCTTTTTAACTGCAGCAGCTTTAGTGGACGCTACTGGAGCTAGAATTACGCGGCTGCTGGCATGAGACTTGCCCTCCAATAGATCCTTGTAAATGGATTTAAAGTGTATTCATTCAAATTAGAGAGACAATTTAAATTAAAAAGCTTAGAGCTGCCTCCACCACAGTGGGGCTCGCTCGACCCACCAGCGGACAGGCACCAGTATTGGGAGAGGGGGGCTGGCCGTCAGGGTTCACCGCGGCTCTGGCACAAACCCGGCGACACGGAGGTGGCACGGGCAGGAGCGGACTGAACGTGTCGGCTTCTCACTTTTTTGGATTTTAGAAGGGCATGACATGCCTATATGGGTGTCTCCCCCTCCTTTTACTCCTCCACCTCTTTTCTTTTCGCATGACTATATGTACTTGTCACTTTTCCATGTGTTAGTTGTGTCTTCTGAGCAGTTTGTCAGCTTTTGGACACCTTTGAAGGTGTTTTCTATGTGTTTCTATGTGTTTTTGTTTGCCTGCCATTGGTTTTAACGGTGTTCGAAGGTGTTCGACGAACAGTTCGGCGAACACACGGGTGTTCGACGAACCGAACCGAACTCGAACACTACGGGGGTGGCTCAACACTAGTAGTGATAAGACACCGAGAACTGGAAGGAGATAAAACAGGCCTCATACGGCCCCATGGTGTTCATTTAACGGATATTGGACTGGACCTATTCCCGTCTGGACTCCAGGACGGAGTGGAACAAGCGTTAATGATGATGATGGGTGGGGGTCGGAGTCCTGCCTACGAGTATGCAGGATCCTCCGTGGCCTGAAATAGAAAGGACATGTTTGAAAGTTACTCTTGTTGGCCAACTTGCCGGTGTGGAGACACAGGACATGCTGCAACAAGCGGAATTATTTTTGGAAATAAAATGCCTTTCTAATGGAATGAGTTAAAGAGTTAATAAAGCTGTGACAAATCCTCACCCATCCAGTTGTAAGAGTTACATTTTTGTATTGTTAAGGAAGGGGTGGCGGTAGGGGGGCTGAGCTTCTGGGTTTGGTTGGGGTCCCCACAGTCTTGAAAGGAGAGAAAGAGAGGAAAACAGAGAAGAGCACATTACTTAAGGTGAGACTTTCACGAAGATCACTCACCACACTGCCGTTCAGGCTAGGGTACCAGAGGCTGTGGTTGCCGTTCACATGAGGGCTCCCATCTGGTGGAAGTGGTCTGACGAGGTCTTTTCTGACCGGTTCGGCCGGCACTCGCACGCCCCCCACTGCTGTGGCTTTGATGATGGGAAGATTCTCTACGTTCCAGTTGCTTAAGCTGCTTACGCTGCTTTGGCGGCTGTGGCTGCTGCTGTTCCTCTTGCGGCGGTGACAGCTGGTGTCCAGGTGACTGCGGCTCCTCACTCATTATGATGGGGATGCAGACACCGCCATCTTGATCGCTTCCCATTCTTAAGAAGCATTAGGGCTCCATCTCCTTTAGGCTCCTCCCCTTCCGGCAGCGTGCTCTCTCTCCTTTCTTCTTTTTTTTCTTCTCTACCAGCTGGCGCGCTCCACCGCAGGACCCCCCCCTGCGCGTGCGCAGCCAAGTGGTACACAGCACGCTTGCAGTGGGGATGACCCGAGCATCGCACCCAGCACAAGCGCAGACCCGGCTTCCGGTGCACTACGTAACAGGGCGCACCACGACCCTGCGCGTGCGCAGCCCGGACTTCCGGCGTGCTAAGTCATAGGCCATGACGCAACCCTACATGTGCGCAGACCTGGAAGACCTGCCGGCCGGCGCGCTCAGCCATGCCACCATGTGAGCGCAGACCCGGCCGCAGGACCCGGCGTACACAGGAGAGGACCCCAGAAGGCAGCCCCCCCGCACGCAGACCCAGGTAGCAGCAAGATGGGGCTGGGATTAGAGGACCAACTCCTGCTTCTTCACGGCCTCCAGGCCGCATCGATCCCGGGATCCATGGTCCAGACCCCACGATCAGGTAGGCGAGGTACCACCTAAAGAGGCTCCCATCAAGGACAGGAACCAAAACTGATGCGGAAGAGAGGTACCGCCTTTTTATTCAGTAGGTTCCTGTCCTTGGTGGGCGGATACCCTCTCTCAGGTGGTGCTGTCATGGGAGAAGGGGAAAATCCATGTGATTTTTTGGAATAGTTCAGAACATAAATGCAAACCTATAAAGCCCACACAAGTAGGAATGTCAGTATTCATAGCATAAGCTGTTAGTGGGGAATACCTGGTCATAGTTGGTTTATCAGGTATGGTAAACCCTCTGTCCTCAAGGAAGGAGATAATATCGTGATTTGTATCGATCGCTAAAATCTTGTCATAAGAGATAATTGTTCCCTTTGTTGCAATTTTTATCAGCATCTTCTTGGACTCTTTCAATGCTGCAATCCTCTCCTCTTTTGAACCGTATTTAAGGCATTTTCGTGAAAGATGCTGTGCCAGCTGATTAAAGGTTTCGTGACAGAATGGACATGTCATTGGCATCCTGAAGTGGCCATTAAAAAGAAAAATGTAAGATCAGAAACAATATCACTGAGAATCCTTTTTTTTATGAAGGCTGGCTATTGCGTCGATTTCCAAAAGCCAGCCCTCATGGCAATATATTTTTTTTTTTGGATGAGGGCTCGCTCTTGGGTCATTTTTGATCTCCAATAGCCAGCCCTCATGGCAATATTTTCTTTGGATGAGGGCTGGCTCTTGGGTCATTTTTGATCTCCAATAGCCAGCTCTGATGGCAATATTTCTTTTTGGATGAGGGCTGGTTCTTGGGTCATTTTTGATCCCAATAGCCAGCTCTGATGGCAATATTTCTTTTTGGATGAGGGCTGGTTCTTGGGTCATTTTTGATCTCCAATAGCCAGCTCTGATGGCAATATTTCTTTTTGGATGAGGGCTGGTTCTTGGGTCATTTTTGATCTCCAATAGCCAGCTCTGTTGGCAATATTTTATTCATTGGATGAGGGCTGGCTGTTGGGTCATTTTTGATCTCCAATAGCCAGTGCTCATGGCAATATTTTTTTTGGATAAGGGCTGGCTGTTGGGTAATTTTTGATCTCCAATAGCCAGCTCTGATGGCAATATTTTTTTTTGGATGAGGGCTGGCTGTTGGGTCATTTTTGATCTCCAATAGTCAGTGCTGATGGCAATATTTTTTTTGGATGAGGGCTGGCTCTTGGGTCATTTTTGACCTCCAATAGCCAGCTCTGATGGCAATATTTTTTTTTGGAGAGCTGGCTCTTTGGGTCGATTTTAATTTACAAAAGCCAGCCCTCATTTTTGGCCAAAACCAGACAAAAACGTACACGGTTGTTGAAGGAGCAATTGTATATACAGTTTAGTCTAAGTCTATACGTTTTGATAGCATACTACACACATTGTGGCAGTATCGTGTTAATAACACATGTAGTTTTTTACCACATTCATGCCCATAGATGTTGCGAAAATCTGATTTTTTGCAACAAATGCACAGATTGACAAAATACTGTGCCAAAAACATGTGCAGTTTTGACCACACAAATGCTTACACAGTTTTGCACACGACCGGCACTCATTTTTGGTAAAAAAGAGACAAAAACATACACTGCTTTTGAACAAGTGACTGCACATATGGTTTAGCGCATGTCTGAGTTTTTTATAGCATAATAAGCAAATTGTAGCAAAATTGCGCCAATAACACATACCTTTTTACTACATGTACAGTTAGGTCCATATACACTGTGTTCCAAATTATTATGCAAATAATATTTTCTCAGATTTTCCCAAATTGCCTATATGAATTGCAGTCATTGTAATTTTCCAGTCAAATAACTATTAGAGTACAATTGAAAGGTTTTTGTACAATCTGCCTATGATAACAGTATATTTTTTTAAAAATAAAAAACTCAAACTGCACTCAAAATGCATGTTCCAAATTATTATGCACAGCAGAGTTTTCAACCTTTTCATTTTAATAAAGAACAAAAAAATGGTCATTTTTGAAATTATAAGCATTAGCAGGTTATTACACACTGAAATCAAACAGTTTTCAACTCAAAACTTTATTCTAGGTGATGTTACATTTGCACATAGGACCCCTTGTTCGAAAGGAGCTTCTGAACTCTCTCGTCCATTGAATTTGTCAGGTTTTGGATGGTTTCTGCTTCCAATTGTTTTGCATGAGGACAGAATACCCTCCCAGAGCTGTTGCTTAGATGTGAACTGCCTCCAGCCATCATAGACACTCCTTTTGATGATGCTCCGGAGGTTCTCAATGGGGTTGAGGTCAGGGGAGCATGGGGGCCACACCATAAGTTTGTCCCCTTTTATGCCCATAGCAGCCAGAGATGCAGATTTGTTATGTGCAGCTTGAGACGGGGCATGCTTTCATTTGAGGGTATTCACATTAAAATTGGATGAAGGGTTTAGGAGTTTCAGCTCCTTAACATGTGCCACCCTGTTTTTAAAGGGACGAAAAGTAATTGAGCAGATTAAATAATTGTAAATAAAATGTTCATTTCTAGTACTTGGTTGAAAAACCTTTGCTGGCAATGACTGTCTGAAGTCTTGAACTCATGGACATCACCAGACGCTGTGTTTCCTCCTTTTTGATGCTCTGCCAGGCCTTCACTGCGGTGGTTTTCAGTTGATGTTTGTTTGTGGGCCTTTCTGTCTGAAGTTTAGTCTTTTTCAAGTGAAATGCATGCTCAATTGGGTTGAGATCAGGTGACTGACTTGGCCATTCAAGAATATTCCACTTCTTTGCTTTAATAGACTCCTTTGTTGCTTTGGCTTTATGTTTTGGGTCATTGTTCATCTGTAGTAAGAAACGAGGACCAATCAGTTTGGCTGCATTTGGCTGGATCTGAGCACACAGTATGGCTCGGAATACATCAGAATTCATTCGGCTGCTTCTGTCCTGTGTCACATCATCAATAAACACTAGTGACCCAGTGCCACTGGCAGCCATGCATGCCCAAGCCATCACACTGCCTCCGTTGTGTTTTACAGATGAAGTGGTATGCTTTGGATGATGAGCTGTACCACGCCTTCGCTATACTTTTCTCTTTCCATCATTCTGGTAGAGGTTGATTTTGGTTTCATCTTTCCAAAGAATGTTCTTCCAGAACTGTGCTGGCTTTTTTAGATGTTTTTTAGCAAAGTCCAGTCTAGCCTTTTTATTCTTGATGCTTATGAGTGGCTTGCACCGTGCAGTGAACCCTCTGTATTTACTTTCATGCAGTCTTCTCTTTATGGTAGATTTGGATATTGATACGCCTACCTCCTGGAGAGTGTTGTTCACTTGGTTGGCTGTTGTGAAGGGGTTTCTCTTCACCATGGAGATTATTCTGCGATCATCCACCACTGTTGTCTTCCGTGGGTGCCCAGGTCTTTTTGCATTGATGAGTTCACCAGTGCTTTCTTTCTTTCTCAGGATGTACCAAACTGTAGATTTTGCCACTCCTAATATTGTAGCAATTTCTCGGATGGGTTTTTTCTGTGTTTGCAGCTTAAGGATGGTTTGTTTCACCCTCATGGAGAGCTCCTTTGACCGCATGTTTACTTCACAGCAAAACCTTCCAAATGCAAGCAGCACACCTCAAATCAACTCCAGGCCTTTTATCTGCTTAATTGAGAATGACATAACAAAGGGATTGCCCACACCTGTCCATGAGTCAATTGTCCAATTACTTATGGTCCCTTTAAAAACAGGGTGGCACATGTTAAGGAGCTGAAACTCCTAAACCCTTCATCCAATTTTAATGTGGATACCCTCAAATGAAAGCTGAAAGTCTGAACTTCAATTGCATCTGAATTGTTTTGTTTACAATTCATTGTGGTAATGTCTAGAACCAAAATTAGAAAAATGTTGTCTCTGTCCAAATATATATGGACCTAACGGTATGTACATAGATGTTGTGCAAATTGACAAAATCCCATGGCAAAAACACATACAGTTTTGACCGCGCAAATGCTTACAGTTTTGCACACGACCGACACTCATTTTTCAGTCAAAACAAATCAAAAACGTACACGGCTCTTGAGCGACGGTTTAGAGCATTTTGACTGGAAAAAGTTAAAGATACAGAAAGACCGCGCCAAAAACGTACACACTTTCTGCGACTGAGCCTGAACAATTGCAGGCCCTAACATGATGATAAAATACATTTCATAGAGCAATCCTGCCCCAGCCCCCACCACAGTATTACAACCAAGCTAACAATTTTGCAGAGGTCACAGAGAGTACATCAGCTAATGCTGCAGTAAAGTTAGGCACCCCATCCCATTATAAGCTATATGATAACCTCTTCTACAAATCCCCCCATGGTATGAGTGCACCCCAGAATGCATGCTGCAATGGTGTCCGGAAAGGGTCTTCCTAGAAGCAACACATACCTCTGCAGATTCACATTTCCCTCCCACTTACTGTCCCCCCCAGGTGCACTTACCTGTCTCTGGACTCCATGGTTGTAATCAGCGTAGACCACAGCACCTGAGAACTGACTCAAAATTCAACTTCCCTCCAAAACTCTCTTCCTCTTAAAGCGATGCACTTGCCAGTGATTGGTTCATTTGAATCTAAATTGTGAGTCTGCTGCGATTGGTTAATGTAACTTAGTAGGTGTAGATTTTTTTACGAGGGCTGGCTAAGCACAATATTTTGATGTTCAATAGCCGGCTTTCAATTTCTTGAATGATATCTGACTATCGGACCATCTAGGACTTCTAAGAGCCGGCTCTCACTTTTGGTCAAAATCGGACAAAAACGTACACAGTTTTTGAAGGAGCAATCATACATAGGGATTAGCGCAAGTCTGAGCGTTTGTAGAGCATACCAAACAAATTGTGCCAATAACACATGCGTTTTTTTACCATATGCGTGTTCTTAGATATTACACAAATCTGATGTTTTCCAACAATTACGCAGATTGACAAAACACCGTGCAAAAAACGCTTGTGGTTTTGACCATGCAAACGCTAACACAGTTTTGCCCTCGACCTACACTCCTTTTTCGTGAAAATCAGACAAAAACGTACAGTGTTTTTGAGCAAGTGACTGCGCATAAGCCTAAAATTTTGATGTTGAATAGCCAGCCGGCTCTGATCATTGGGATCATCTCTACACGTGGGACGTATTGTGGAGAGACTGCGCAAAAAGGAATGCGGTTTTTGCCATCACGGTTTTTACGCAAGTCTGAGCGTTTCTACAGCAAAATAAGCAAATTGAATTAACACCGCTGTAATAACACATGCTTTTTTGACCATGCAAATGCCCATACGGCTTTACACATCTGAGCGTTTTGCAGCCAAAATTGCGCCAAAGAAATCTGATTTTCCCCAGACGAATGCTCGTACGTTTCTGCATATG
>NW_027363269.1:747500-972500 GCF_046119375.1 Phyllobates terribilis
GTGCGGCCCCCCTCTGTGTATAGATGGCGCCGTGCGGCCCCCCACCGTGTATTGATGGCGCCGTGCGGCCCCCTGCTGTGTAGAGATGGCGCCGTGCGGCTCCCCGCTGTGTATAGATGGCTACGTGCGGCCTCCCGCTGAGTACAGATGGTGCTGTGCGGCCTCCTGCTGTCTCTGGGGGGGGCGCCATGCGGCCTCCCGCTGTGTATAGATGCTACGTGCGGCCTCCCGCTTAGTATAGATGGCGCTGTGCGGCCTCCTGCTGTCTCTGGGGGGGCGCCATGCGGCCTCCCGCTGTGTATAGATGGCTACGTGCGGCCTCCCGCTGAGTATAGATGGCGCTGTGCGGCCTCCTGCTGTCTCTGGGGGGGGGGCTGTGCGGCATCTATACTCAGCAGAAGGCCGCACGTAGCCATCTATACGGTGCCATCTATACACAGCGGGAGGCTGCACGTAGCCATCTATACACAGTGGGAGGCTGCACGTAGCCATCTATACACAGCGGGAGGCCGCACAGCGCCATCTATACACAGCGGGAGGCCGCACAGCGCCATCTATACACAGCCGAAGGCCGCACGGCGCCATCTATACACAGCAGGAGGCCGCACGGTGCCATCTATACACAGCGGGAGGCCGCACGGCGCCATCTATATACAGCGGGAGGCTGCACGGCGCCATCTATACACAGCGGGAGGCCACACGTAGCCATCTATACACAGCAGGAGGCCGCACGGCGCCATCTATACACAGCGGGAGGCCGCACGGCGCCATCTGTACACAGCGGGAGGCTGCACGGCGCCATCTATACACAGCGGGAGGCCGCACGGCGCCATCTATACACAGCGGGAGGCCGCACGGCGCCATCTATACACAGCAGGAGGCCGCACGGCGCCATCTATACACAGCGGGAGGCCGCACGGCGCCATCTATACACAGCGGGAGGCTGCACGGCGCCATCTATACACAGCGGGAGGCCACACGTAGCCATCTATACACAGCAGGAGGCCGCACGGCGCCATCTATACACAGCGGGAGGCCGCACGGCGCCATCTATACACAGCGGGAGTCTCAGTGCTTTGCAAGAGCAGTCAATAAATTCTGCTTGACTAATTCTGAGCACCATAAAGTCTGGTTCGCTTCTAACCTGCTGTCTTCATTTTCAGCTTGCTGAATTCTAACTCATTTACTGTCATTCGAGACGATGCCTTTGCTGGTCTCTTTCACCTTGAATACCTGTAAGTGCTCCACTTAATGTCATATTTTTTATTCTGTTCTTCTTCATCTTATGGCATGTGCAATTGTATGAGCAAGTATTCATATGAATTTATGACCTACTTAAACCTTCGAGGACCTTAAATTTTATTCAATCAATTTTTTTTCCAGTTTAAAACTATGGGACATATATGTGCCTTGGTCCTCAAAGGGTTTTTAAAGGGGCATTTTTTTTATATACCTTGAAATTAATCCCTACCCCATGGAATGAAGCCCTACCTACATGACATCTGAGAGCTACATGGATCCCGCTTGTGAGGTGCCTGTCCGTCACTACTATTCAGTTTTAGGGTCCACTCACTAAGCCATATATTCTCTCATGCAAAAGAATAGGGCCAATTATGCTAATGACACTCGGCTCAAACTCTGTCAGAGCTTCAACTGAGTGTGATCCGATTCTCTCGCAGCACAGATATGGAGAAGATGGAGAACTTACTTTCTCCATCTTCTCCATAGTCTCTGTGAGTGTTCATCGGACTGCACTTGGATGACATCCGAGTGCAGTCCAATGTTTTACGTGCACCCATAGACTTGTATGGGTGCACATGGTCCGAATATCGAATGAGATTATTTTCTCATGCCGATAATCGCAAATTTGCACTGTCCCATAGTATAACATAGGGCCGAGTCCTATCCGATAAAACATCACATAGCATTCGGCCGTGTTATATGACAGTGTGAGCGAGCCCTTAGAGTCAAGGAATATTTACATGCAGATGATGATATTACTCTCCCAGTGTATATTTTTTTAGACGAGTTCATAGTAAATGCTTTGCCTTTTTGACATGTGATCAACTAAAGAACAAGAAAGATTTAGGACCTCCCCTATAGAGAAACGGAAAATAGTTTGGAGGACTTGCATGTCATTTTTTATTTATTATGAGAAAATCATAAAAGATCCCGTTTTTTAACCATGCTGTGACTTTCTTCTGAGGGAGAGGGAGAGAGCTGCCCTATTCAGAGTCTGTAATAAGACCTGCTGACTAAAGTGTTGAAGATACAGTCTAATGTGAATTAACAATGAAAAAAAGTTAATTTCACAAATGGCTTGTATTTTTTTTAATACAAACTTTTTTGTGTTTACAGCTCCTTTAAAGGGAATCTGTCATCAGGTTTTTGCCACCTAATCTGAGAGCAGCATAATGTAGGGTTAGAGGCACTGATTCCAGTAATGTGTCACTTACTGGGCTGCTTAGTGTTGTTTTGATAAAATCATTGATTTGTCAGATGGTAATTATCACTAGATGACTAGTAAGTTCTGTAGGACCCCACCCCCATCAGTGATCAGTAGATTTCTGTGTACACTGAGCATGGGCAGAAAGCTGCCAATCAGTGGTGTGGGCGGGGCTATACAGAGCGCAGCATTCAGAGAGCTGCTAGATCTGCAGCAGATAAAACGGTGATTTTCTCAAAATGACAACAAGCAGCTGAAAAAGTGACACATCGCTGGAATCAGGGTATCTGCCCCTATATTGTGCTGCTCTCAGATGGGGCAGCACAATTAATATTGTGCCAAATTAATTTCCCGTGAACTATCACATGATCTATCACAGGGGATCATGTGACATGTCACGTGATAAATCAGGTGGGGGGGGGGGCCCGCGCCTTCTAAACTGCCCGGGGCCCTTGCTACTCTTAATCCACCCCTGCGCACTATGCAGCTTTTTCATTGGAGCCTCCTGCAGTTTCTGGTGGCTCGGGGAAGAGAGCACCCCCAGCACCATGTTAAGTCAATGGGAGGAATGAATGGCGTTTCCCTATCTCACTTTAACCTGGATTTCTCCGGAACCGTGAGTCCAATAAACAACTTGAAATATACGTTCTGTAGATTGGACCATCAGCTTTCAAGGGTTTCATCTCCTGAGTGAGAGGCACCTTGTACCGAGGAGCCGCGCCCCGAGAGCCGTGACACCCCTCTGCCCAGGCGGACCATGTCTACTAAATTGGTTACCCACTTTCCAGTGCTGATATCTCGGCTTTTGAAGGTCCAAGATGGCCCAAACTTACAGTGTGTACAGACCTCAAGTAGACCTGCACAATGAGGGGTGGCACTTGTTAATAGTCAGACTTGTTCCACTATCAGACATATCTAAGATCGGTACCGTTTGCTCCGGTTCTGAAGGTTCAATCGAAAATCGTAGATATGCACTTTGTATCACTCGCTCTCCCCTTTCAAGGGACTCCTCACTTGTGTATGTACATCATTTCCCTGAGGAGCAGTGCCCCAAGAAGCAAGACACCCCTACCGGGCCATTGCTAAGTATGAGACTGTGAGAGTGAATGCCGTAATACCATATGCGGCCCTGCAGGAGCCTGTGTGGCCCAGTAGGAGGCTGTGTAGCCATGTAGCAAGCTATGTAGCCCTGTATTAGTCTGTGTGGCCCTGTTTTAGGCTGTGCGACCCCGTATTAGGTAGTGCGGCCCTAGAGAAGGCTGTGGGGTCCTAGAGGAGGCTGTGCAGCACTAGAGGAAGCTGTGTGGCACTAGAGGAGGCTGAGTGGCCCTAGAGGAGGCTTTGTAGGTGTCTAAGTGGCCCTGTGAGGTTGGTGATAGACTGACAAATCATCCCATGAAAATTTTATTTACAGGCTCTCATATGCACATAGAGGCACAGAGCATTCCTCTCACCTGTTTGCCGCGTTTTTGTTGCCAAGAGATGCAGAAACCTTGCAGAAATATCTGCAGTCAAATACTCAACGTGCGCACATAGCGATGTGACATGGCAGACGTTGAGTATTTGATTGCAGAAATTTCTGCATGGTTTCTGTATCTCTTGGCAGCAAAAACACTGCTGAAAAAATGTGAGTTTTTGCTTCCAAGAGATGCAGAAACCTTGCCGATTTTTAGTGTGAGACATTGATAGTATGTGCCATATATGGCCCTCACTCTCACAGTCTCACATTAAAAAATGACTTGCGCTGAATTAATGGAAATTGTAGGCCAGTGTTGATCTCCGCGATGCGTTCAAGACCCTTGAAATATAATGGGTTTCAGATAAAGGATTATATATATTCAGATATAGGCCATCCTGGTATGCATGGTCCCTTCAGACCCCACCAACCCTGATATGCATGGCCCCCTCACACCCAATACTGATATACCTTCACCTAACAGACCCAATTCTGGTATGCTTGGCTCCCACTGACCCAATTATGGCATGCACTGCCCCCTCAGACCCAATTCTGGCATGCATGGCCCCCTCAGACCCAATTCAGTCATGCATGGCCCCCTCAGATCCAATCCTGGTATGCATGGCTCCATCAGACCCAATCCTGGCATGCATGGCCCCTTCAGTACCAATCCTGGTATGCATGACCGTCTCACACCCAATCCTGGCATGCATGGCCCCACAGACTCAATACTGGTATGCATGGCCCCCTTACACCCAATTCTGGCATGCATGGCCCCCTCAGACCCAATACTGGCAAACATGGCCCACTCAGACCCATTCCTGGTATGCATGGACCCCTCAGAACCAATCCTGGTGAGCATATGCACCTCCTGGACCCAATTCTGGTATGCATGGCCTCTTCAGACTCAATACTGGTATGCATGGCCTCTTCAGACCCAATACTGATATGCATGGCCCCCTCAGACCCAATACTGATATACATTCACCTAACAGACCCAATCCTGGTATACATGGCTCCCTCAGACCCAATTCTGGCATGCACTCCCCTCAGACACAATCATGGCATGCATGGCCCACTTAGACCCAATCCTGGTATGTATGGCCCCCTCATACCCAATGCTGGAATGCATGGCCCTCTCAGAACGAATAATGTTATGTATGGCCCCTCAGACCCTATCCTGGCATGCGCGACCCCCTCAGATCCATTCATGGTATGCTTGGCTCCCGCAGACTCAATTCTGGCATGCACTTCCCCCCTCAGACCCAATTCTGGCATGCATGGCCCCCTCAGATCCAATCCTGGTATGCATGGCTCCCTCAGACCCAATCCTGGCATGCATGGCCCCGTCAGACCCAATACTGGCATCTATGGCTCCCTCTGACCCAATCCTGGCATGCATGCCCCCCCCCAGACCCAATCCTGGCATACATGGCCCCCTCAGACCCAATACTGGTATGCAAGCACCACCCGGATCCAATCCTGGTATGCATGACCGTCTCAGACCCAATTCTGGCATGCAAGGCCCACTCAGACAAAATCATGGCATGCATGGCCCCCTTACACTCCATTCTGGCATGCATTGCCCCCTCAGACCCAATACTGGCAATCATGGCCCACTCAGACCGATTCCTGGTATGCATGGCCTCTTCAGACCCAATACTGATATGCATGGCCCCCTCAGACCCAATACTGATATACATTCACCTAACAGACCCAATCCTGGTATACATGGCTCCCTCAGACCCAATTCTGGCATGCACACCCCTCAGACCCAATCCAGGCATGCATGACCCCCTCAGATCCATTCCTAGTATGCATGGCTCCCTCAGACCCAATTAGGGCATGCACTTCCCCCTCAGACCCAATTGTGGCATGCATGCCCCCCTCAGACCCAATTCAGGCATGCATGGCCCCCTCAGACCCAATACTGGTATGCATGGCTCCCGCAGACCCAATCATGGCATGCATGGCCCCTTCAGTACCAATCCTGGTATGCAAGACCGTCTCAGACCCAATTCTGGCATGCAAGGCCCCCTCAGACAAAATCATGGCATGCATGGCCCCCTTACACTCCATTCTGGCATGCATGGCCCCCTCAGACAAAATCATGGCATGCATGGCCCCCTCAGACAAAATCCTGGCATGCATGGCCTCCTCAGATCCAATCCTGGTATGCATGGGCCTCTCAAACAATC
Source organism: Phyllobates terribilis (assembly GCF_046119375.1). Classification (NCBI taxonomy): domain Eukaryota; kingdom Metazoa; phylum Chordata; class Amphibia; order Anura; family Dendrobatidae; genus Phyllobates; species Phyllobates terribilis. Next base: position 753,601 of record NW_027363269.1, read on the forward strand.
CTGGCATGCATGGCCCCCCCGAACCCTTTCCTGGTATGCATGGCACCCTCAGACCCAATCCTGGAATGCATGGCCCCCCCATACCCACTCCTGGCAGGCATGGCCCCCTCAGACCTAATCCTGGTATGCATAGTCTCCTTAGATCCAATCCTAATATGCATCCCTATCCGACCCAATACTGGCATGCATTGCCCCCTCAGACCGAATCTTGTCATGCCTGGCTCCCTCAGATCCAATCCTGGTATTCACAGGCTTATCAGACAAAATCCTGGCATACATGGCCCCCTTAGGCCAAATCCTGGCATGCTTGGCCCCCTTAGACCTAATCTTTGCATTCAAGACCCCCTCAGAACCAATCCTAGCATGCATTGCCCCTGTAGACCCAATCCTGGAATGCATGTCCCCTTCAGACCCAATCCTGTTATGTATGGCCCCCTCAGAGCCAATCCAGGCATGCATGACTTCCTCAGATCCATTCCTAGTATGCATGGCTCCCACAGACCCAATTGTGGCATGCATGGCCCCCTCAGACCAAATTCAGTTATGCATGGCCCCCTCAGATCCAATCCTGGCATGCATGGCTCCATCAGACCCAATCCTGGCATGCATGGCCCCCGTCAGTACCAATCCTGGTATGCATGACCGTCTCAGACCCAATTCTGGCATGCAAGGCCCACTCAGACAAAATCATGGCATGCATGGCCCCCTTACACTCCATTCTGGCATGCATGGCCCCCTCAGACCCAATACTGGCAATCATGGCCCACTCAGACCCATTCCTGGTATGCATGGACCTCCTGGACCCAATTCTGGTATGCATGGCCTCTTCAGACCCAATACTGATATGCATGGCCCCCTCAGACCCAATACTGATATACATTCACCTAACAGACCCAATCCTGGTATACATGGCTCCCTCAGACCAAATTCTGGCATGCACTCCCCTCAGACCCAATCATGGCATGCATGGCCCCCTCATACCCAATGCTGGAATACATGGCCCACTCAGAACCAATAATGTTATGTATGGTCCCCTCAGACCCTATTCTTGCATGCGCGACCCCCTCAGATCCATTCATGGTATGCTTGGCTCCCGCAGACCCAATTCTGGCATGCACTTCCCCTTCAGACCCAATTCTGGCATGCATGGCCCCCTCAGATCCAATCCTGGTATGCATGGCTCCCTCAGACCCAATCCTGGCATGCATGGCCCCGTCAGACCCAATACTGGCATCTATGGCTCCCTCTGACCCAATCCTGGCATGCATGGCCCCCGAGACCCAATCCTGGCATGCATGGCCCCCTCAGACACAATACTGGTATTCAAGCACCACCCGGATCCAATCCTGGTATGCATGACCGTCTCAGACCCAATTCTGGCATGCATTGCCCACTCAGACAAAATCATGGCATGCATGGCCCCCTTACACTCCATTCTGGCATGCATGTCCCCCTCAGACCCAATTCTGGCAATCATGGCCCACTCTGACCCATTCCTCGTATGCATGGACCCCTCAGAACCAATCCTGGTAAGCATGTACCTCCTGGACCCAATTCTGGCATGCATGGCCCCCTCAGACCCAATACTGGCATCTATGGCTCCCTCTGACCCAATCCTGGCATGCATACCCCCCCCAGACCCAATCCTGGCATGCATGGCCCCCTCAGACCCAATACTGGTATGCAAGCACCACCCGGATCCAATCCTGGTATGCATGGCACCATCAGACCGAATCCTGGCATGCATGGCCCCCTCAGGTCCAATCCTGGCATGCATGCCCTCCCCCCCCCCAGACCCAATCCTGGCATGCATGGCCTCCTCAGACACAATTCTGGCATGCATGGCTCTCTCAGACCCAATCATGGCATGCATGGCCCCCTCAGACCTAATCCTGTTATGCTTGGCCCCCTCAGACCCAATCCTGACAATCCTGTCCCTCTCAGACCCAATATTGACATGCATGGCCCCCTCAGATCCAATCTTAGTATGCATGGACCCCTCAGAACCAAACCTGGTATGCACGTCCCCCTCAGAATCAATCCTGGTATGCACACCCTCTCAGAACCAATACTAGGATTCATGCACCTCCCGGACCCAATTCTGGTATGAATGGCACCCTCAGACCGAATCCTGGCATGCACGGCCCCCTCAGATCCAATCCTAACATGCATGGCCACCTCAGACCCAATCCTGTCAAGCATGGCCCCCGCAGAACCAATTCTGCAATGCGTGGCCCCCTCAGAACCAAAAATGTTATGTATGGTTCCCTCAGACCCTATCCTGGCATGCGCGATCCCCTCAGATCCATTCATGGTATGCTTGGCTCCCTCAGACCCAATTCTGGCATGCACTTCCCCGTCAGACCCAATTCTGGCATACATGGCCCCCTCAGATCCAATCCTGGTATGCATGGCTCCCTCAGACCCAATCCTGGCATGCATGGCCCCTTCAGACCCAATACTGGCATATATGGCTCCCTCTGACCCAATCCTGGCATGCATGGCCCCCCCAGACCCAATCCTGGCATGCATGGCCCCCTCAGACCCAATACTGGTATGCAAGCACCACCCGGATCCAATCCTGGTATGCATGACCGTCTCAGACCCAATGCCCCCTTACACTCCATTCTGGCATGCATGGCCCCCTCAGACCCAATACTGGCAATCATGGCCCACTCAGACCCATTCCTGGTATGCATGGACCCCTCAGAACTAGTGTTGAGCGAGCACTAAAATGCTCGGGTGCTCGAAGCTCGGGCCGAGCTCGCCGTGATACTCGGGTGCTTGACCCGAGCAACGAGCCCAATGTTAGTCTATGGGAGACTCGAGCTTTTTTGTGGTGGCACCCCCAGCAGTCTTTTAAAAGCCTAACAAGTGCCCAAAACGATAGTGACAGTGCTCAAATGACATGGGGACAGCATGGGGATCGCCCCAGGAAGCATTTCTGACCCCCAGGTCACTGCTGTCAACAACGTGGTCAGAGGTATTAAGCCACTTTTACGGGCTCACAATAAAACGTTCAAAAATGAAAGTGAAACTTTTTTCCTGTGAAATATGTTAAGGACCATCCTTTCCAGGGAAAAGACTTGTGTATAAGTTAAAATAAATGACCAAAAACAAAAATACTCCTCCACACCTTCGGCTATGTTCACAAGTAGCATTTTTTATGCGTTTTTGCACTTTTGTATTGCTTTCAACTATGACAAATGCATTCACCGGGAAATGTCATTTTAACATTTTACAACCTTATCTGGCCATGTGCTGTGTGACACATGCATAAAGTGCTGAAAAGACATGGGAACTGCATGGGGAAGACCCCTGGAAGCATCTCTGACTCCCAGGTCACTGTCTAAAAGTGTGCCCATCATAAGTGATCCTTGCCGCATCAGAAGATGCAGACTTGCAACTATCCCCATGCAAGTTCTAGTCCCAGGGCAGTGTTCAATTGTACCTCCCCCATTCCTTGCAATACAAGCGCAAGTATGCAGCCTGCCACCCACCCACCCCCAGGCTGCAATACCATACTGCTTGCTTGCTTGAACTTGAAATTGGGCCTTTTAGGCATGTGGAGGCGGAATCTGGCCACCACGTCATGGCTGTGTTGGCGGCCTGGAATCCATACTCAGTCCCCAGCCGCCCGGCGGCCGGGTGTCCATACTCGGTCCCCAGCCGCCCCGCGGCCGGGTGTCCACACACGGTCCCCAGCCGCCTGGGGGCAGCCGGGTGTCCATAAACGGTCCCCAGCCGCCCCTATTTCTCCTTGGAACATCCCCCCACACACTTTTCTTAGCCCGGCCTGCTTTAGGCAGCATTGGACGAGCCCACCAGAGAACCAGACTCCTCCGGTGGGCCCTGACTTCTCCATCGGTGGAGTTGAGAGCGCGCATACCAAAACATTACCTGTGCCCTCCCCAGTGCATTTAGTGGGAAGGAGAGCCTATTCCGCTGTAGTGTGTGCATGTTTAACCCCTGTTCATGGTACATGCGAAGATGCCTCCCACCTTGCACCTGTCGTTTCAGACTTGCAACTATCCCCATTCAAGTCCTTGTCCCAGGGCAGTGTTCAATTGTACCTCTCCCATTCCTTGCAATGCAAGCGAAAGTATGCCACCCACCCACCCCCAGGCTGCAATACCATACTGCTTGCTTACTTGCACTTTAAATTGGGCCTTTTAGGCTGTGTCGGCGGCCTGGTATCCATACTCAGTCCCCAGCCGCCCGGTGGCTGGGTGTCCCCGCTTGCTACCCAGCCTCCAGGGGGTGGCCGGGTGTCCATACTCAGTTCCCAGCCACCCCTATTTGTCCCGGTAACCTTTCCCACACTTTTCTTAGCCTGGCCTGCTTTAGGGCAGCATTGGCCGAGCCCACCGGACTATCAGACTCCTCCGGTGGGTCCTGGCTTCTCCATCAGGGGAGTTGAGAGTGCCAAGGTGAGAAGCATGATGAGGATGATAGAAGTTAGCATCTGCTTTGTTTTGTTGTAATGCAAGCGCATGTATGTAGTAGCAGCTAGGCCTGAGGTGGTCAGCGTTTTGGCGCATATCCTACCTCCTCCGAGGATTGCTGGATGTTTTCCTGCTACTATCCAAGTTCTATGACTCCCGTTAAAACAAAGCTTCAGGTGATAAATGATGGATGAGGTAGTGGCAAAGGAGAAAGAGCAGGAGGAACAGGGACCATTCACATCAATATCAGGCCAGTCAACCAGATAAGTCTTGTAGGATATGTTTCTGTAACAAAAGGAGTGATTCGGCTACACAGTTATAGGGCATACAGTGAGTGCAATGCCTACCAAAAATTTCGAGGCACTCCAATGCCCCTTGGAAATGACATGGAGGTCAGAGGGTGTTAACTAAACCTTTTTTTCCATTTATAGCAACTGGGTCTCCTGTGCACTGTTGGCCTAAGCAGTGAATGGAAGGCTTTCCAAAAATTATGAGGAACTGCAATGCCCCTTACAAGAGCCATGTGTGGCACCCCAGGGGGTCTGGTCACCACAGTAATAGAGATATTACGTCGGAGAGCAAGTGGGAGGTTTCCTGGTCAGGATGCCTTAAACATGCAACATTCTCCTGCCCCAGTCCTGGGAGGGGAGAATTCTGCTCTTATAAACTGGATCTGGGGCGGGGTTGAGTGAGTCAGAGAACAGAGAACAGTCAGAGTCAGAGTGAGAGCAAGGGAAAGTAACAGCAAGGAGCTTTGTAGGAACTAGGAGCTAAAGACCAGGGGCTGGAAGCTGAGCAGAGCTCGCCCTGGCAGAAGACAATAGGAACCGGACACAGGAGTCCGAGGCTGTGAGGACTTATATATCCAGCAGCAGAAACCAGCCGGCAGGGGATTTCAGGTCCTCTGGCCATAGAAGCCCGGAGGCTCAGTCACAAGCAAGGGACCAGCACCACCGTCGTAGAGCGGAGGCTAACAGAAGGCCCCAAGTCACCAGCCATACGGGTGAGCACTACACGGTACACTCAGGGACGTGGGCTACTTCTACCCGCTTACAGCAAGGTAGCCAGGAAGAGTGCAGACAGACATGGAGGCCTACAACTCCACCTGGCCAGGGGAACTCCTGCTTGCTCACAGACTGACCAGGCCTCTTATGCTAGCCAGTACTCCCGGGAGGGTTTACCTTATAATCATCAGTAAAGACCCTGAACTGCACTGCAAAGACTCTGAGTCGTTCCTGCTGTGCTCTTGCACCATCACCCCCATCATCCACACTCACTGCCCTGAGGCTATACTCCTCCTGTGGGGAGTTATCCCATTCTCTGCTGCGCACACAACACCAGCCTCAGCGGTCTGCCTCGCAGCGGTGGTACTCCCTGACCGCAATCCACGGGTGGCGCAGTCGGACAATTAACCTGAAAACCTAAGAAAGACTGCCATTGGTTTGACCAGCCTGAGCCACGGGACCGGGTCACCGCCACGGAGACTACAGACCCCAGAGACCCGGCACCGGGTATCCCACACACGTGTACACACGGCCCAGGGGGCGCGTCACATGCAGTACAGCATATTACAAACATAAGTCCCATTGACTCACCCCCTGGGCCGCACGGGGAACCCGGAACCAGGCCTGTTGTAGGATGCTGGGGGTTGTAGTCTCCGTGTGGCGGTGACCCGGTCCGTGGCTCAGGGTGGTCAAACCAGTGGCAGTCTATCGGTATTGTAATTGTCCGACTACGCCACCCGTGGATTGCGGTCAGCGGGGACCGCCGCTGCGCTTGCAAACCGCTGAGGCTGATGTTATATGCGCAGCCAAGAATGGGATGACTCCCCACGGGAGAAGTATTGCCTCAGGGCAGCTAATGTGGATGATGGGAGTGATGGTGTGAGCGTCCCAGTACTAATGGTGCTGGTGCGGCAAGGAATCACAGAGACGTGTGGTGCAGTTCAGGGTTTTTACTGATGGTATAAGCAGACCCTCCCGGGAGTACTGGCTAGTATAAGGGGCCTGGTCAGTCTGCGAGCAAGCAGGAGTTCCCCTGGTCAGGTGGAGTTGTAGGCCTCCCCGTTTATCTGCACTCTTCCTGGCTATCTTGCTGTAAGCGGTTACAAGTAGCCCACGTCCCTGAGTATACCATGTGGTGCTCACCCGTATGGCTGGTGACTTGGGGCCTTCTGTTAGCCTCCGCTCCTGGATGGTGGAGCTGGTCCCTTCTTTGTGACTGAGCCTCCGGGCTTCTATGGCCAGAGGACCTGGAATCCCCTGCCGGCTGGTTTCTGCTGCTGGGTGTATATCAGTCCCCACAGCCTCGGACTCTGGTGTCCGGTTACTAAGTTGCTTTGCCAGGGCGAGCTATATCTCTGCTTCCAGCCCCTGGTCTTCTGCTTCTGCTCCTACAGAGCTCCTGTTCTCACTTTTCCTGTGTCTGCTGTCCTCCAGACCAGACTGCGTCTCTGTCTGGGACTTCACTCTAGGCTCTGACTAACCTAATCCCGCCCCAGACCCAGTTTATAAGGGCAGATTCCTCCCCTCCCAGGTCTGGGTGGGCCGTGTTGCATGCTTAGGGCTCCTGACCAGAGAAACCTCCCACTTGCTCTCAGACATAATATTTCTATTACTGTGGCAACCAGACCCCTGGGGTGCCACATTCCCCCCTAGTAAACTTTAGTACTCCGGGACTAAACACATTTTTAAAGAAACATAAATACAAGGTATAACAATAACAAGACAACATATTTCCAAGAAACTTTAGTCTGTAGAGGTCACGGCGTGTCCGTAACCGGGTGTCCTTATCACCCAAGGTGAAGTTTGTGAAACAAGGGGGTGTCCATGTCACCCAAGGTGAAACTTTAAGCGAAGTAGGGGACCTGTCCAAAGCAAACCCCTTGCATTGGTCTTGGGCGTGGCTGCAAGGCTGGAGCTAGCTACTTTGGGCCGCAAGGAGGCCACGCCAGACAGGTTTTCTCTTCCGCGGCCGTCTTCGCAAGAGGCACCAAGGTGCAACTATCTACAAAACTGTTCCAGTTATCCAGCGTCCATAACCTGTTAGTCCAAATAAATCTGCAGGGTAACTGAGAAACATAATTAGTAACAGGCAACAACAAAAACCATAAACAGTTAAACAGATAAATTCACAGTGCATTAGTTTAGATTCTCCAGCGAGCGGGCATCTGACCTCTAGTGACTCTAGTGGACCTACGGAGCTCACTAACTGGTTCTGCACTACAGGGTGTAGGGGAGGTTGTAGGTAAGCTGGGCAGCTGTCTGCGCACTCTTTGGCTCACTAGGGGCACGGCAGGCTCACTACTAGCAGAGGGTTGATCCTCCTGGACTGCTGGTGTGGACTCTTCTGCCTCTTGGGCCGGCTGCTCTTCCAGGTCTACCGGTTCCTCTGTAGGCACTTGCGGGGCTGGCTGGAGAAAGGTGAGGACGGGTACCTCGACAGCGCCGTTTACTTGTGTCCAAGACCGGGGGAAGTCTCCGAGTATGGTACTGATCATTTCTTCCCTTTCCTCTGCGGGTTGAGGGTTTTCTTGATCTTCTTCAGGGCTTTGCAGCTGCTCGGGACACTTCTTCAGGTGGTCTCTGGAGACAATGGCTGTGGTTTCTCCTCCATCCTTACTGATTACGCAGATTTTTGGGTTCTCATGGCTTGAGGGCAGTACGGTGTACGGGTCCTTCTCCCACTGGTCGTCCAACTTGTGGAGCCGCCTCTTCCTCTTCAAGACCTGCTCTCCAGGTACCAGGGGAACAGCGGGAGCATACTGGTTATAAGCCTTCTCTTGTCTTTCTCTAGCTTGAGACAGACTTCGCTCGACGCTCTCCTGTACTTTCCGATACTGCTGCTGCCGTTCTGTATCCCAGTCTGCCTCTGGCGAGCTGTCCTCAGGTGTCAGGACTCCCATATCCAGGTCAATAGGCAGCTTACCAGGTCTTGCTCTCATTAGGTAAGCTGGGGTACAGTTGGTGGAACCTACAGGGATGTGATTGTACAAGTCCACCAAATCGGACAGTTTCTCAGGCCACAGACTGCGTTCTTCCAGGGGCAACGTTTTTAACAAGTCTATCACCACCTGGTTCATCTTCTCACAGAGTCCATTGGTTTGAGGGTGATAGGGCGTTGTTCTTATCTTCTTGCAGCCATACAGGTTGCAGAACTCCTGGAAGACCTCCGCTTCGAAGGCTGGTCCTTGGTCTGTCAACACTTGGTCCGGGTACCCGTGTGGATGGCAGAAGTGCTGCTGGAAGGCTCTAGCTGCTGTTTGAGCCGTTAAGTCCTTGACCGGGACCACCACCAGGAACCGGGAGCAATGATCTACGATTGTGAGGGCGTAGACATACCCAGATCTGCTTGGAGCCAGTTTCACATGGTCCAGGGCTACCAGTTCCAGAGGCTGTCTGGTGATGATGGGCTGCAGGGGAGTCTTCTGGCTGGCACGGTCTTTTCTTCTCACGTGGCACGGGCCACGGTCTCTGCACCACCTCTCGATGGCTCCTCTTGACTCGCCCCCTGGGCCTGTGCTGGTGCAGGGGATACCTGGAGCCGGATCACTGGGGGTTGTAGTCTCAGTGTGGCGGTGACCCGGTCCGTGCCCAGGGCGGTCAAACCAGTGGCAGTCTTAGGTAATAACAATGTCCGACTACGCCACCCGTGGATTGCGGTCAGTGGGGACCACCGCTGCGCTGCCGACCGCTGAGGCTGATGTTGTTTGCGCAGCTGAGTATGGGATAACTCCCCACGGGAGAAGTATTGCCTCAGGGCAGCTAGTGTGGATGATGGGAGTGATGGTGTGAGCGTCCCAGTAGTAATGGTGCTGGTGCGGCGATGAAACACAGAGACGTGTGGTGCAGTTCAGGGTCTTTACTGATGGTATAAAGCAGACCCTCCCGGGAGTACTGGTTAGCAGTAGGGGCCTGGTCAGTCTGTGAGCAAGCAGGATCTCCCCTGGCCAGGTGGAGTTGTAGGCCTCCCCGACTATCTGCACTCTTTCCTGGCTACCTTGCTCTATGCGGGTAGAAGTAGCCCACGTCCCTGAGTATACTGTGTGGTGCTCACCCGTATGGCCGGTGACTTGGGGCCTTCCATTAGCCTCCGCTTCACGATGGCGGTGCTGGTCCCTTGCTTGTGACCGTGCCTTCGGGTTTCTAAGGCCAGAGGACATGGAATCCCCTGCCGGTTGGATTCTGCTGCTGGACCTGGATGTCCCCACAGCCTCGGACTCCGTGTCCTGGTTAGTGTCTTCAGTCAAGGCGAGCTTCCTAGCTTCCAGCCTCTGGCACTCACTCCTGCTCCTACAGAGCTCCTGTTGTAACTCTCCCTTTCCAGGCTCCGACTGCTCTGCTTGTTCTGCAGGCTCTGTCGCTGTCTGGGACTTCACTGTCTAATCCCGCCCCAGACCCAGTTTATAAGGGCAGATTCCTCCCCTCCCAGGTCTGGGTGGGCCGTGTTGCATGCTTAGGGCTCCTGACCAGAGAAACCTCCCACTTGCTCTCAGACATAATATTTCTATTACTGTGGTAACCAGACCCCTGGGGTGCCACATTCCCCCCTAGTAAATTTTAGTACTCCGGGACTAAACACATTTTTAAAGAAACATAAATGCAGGGTATAACAATAACACAATAACATATTTACAAGTAGCTTTAGTTCTTTAAAGGTCACGGCGTGTCCGTAACCGGGTGTCCATATCACCCAAGGTGAAGTCTTAAGCGAAGTAGGGGACCTGTCCAAAGCAAACCCCTTGCGTTGGCCCTGGGCATAGCTACTTTGGGCCGCAAGTAGGCCACGCCAGACAGCTTTTCTCTTCCGTGGCCGTCTTCGCAAGAGGCACCAAGGTGCAACTATCTACAAAACTGTTCCGGTTATCCAGTGTCCATAACCTGTTAGTCCAAATAAATCTGCAGGGTAACTGAGAAACATAATTAATAACAGGCAACAACAAAAACCATAAACAGTTAACAGATAATTCACAGTGCATTAGTTATATTCTCCAGCGAGCGGGCATCTGACCTCTAGTGACTCTAGTGGACCTACGGAGCTCACTAACTGGTCCTGCACTACAGGGTGTAGGAGGTGTTATTGACTCGCCCCCTGGGCCGTGGGGCACTCGGATCCGGGCAGTAGGGGAACGATGGGAGTAGTAGTGGCAACCCGGTTCCGTGGCTCAGGGTGGTCAGGCCAGTGGTAGTCCGTTATGTGCTGATGATTATGTCCGACTACGCCACCCTTGGATTGCGGTTATTAGTAAACGCCGCTACATGCAGACCGCTGGGGCTGATGAGGTGTGCAGCTAGGGTGGTGTGACTCCCCACGGGAAGAGTGCGGCCCCAGGGCAGTATAGTGGATGTTGGGAGTGATGGTAGTGAGAGTCCCAGTGCTGATAGTGCTGGAGGAGCAAGGAGCACGCAGACAACAGGTTGCAGTCTAGGGTCTTTACTAGAACAGGTAAATTGACCCACAAACAGTCCCAGCTAGGAGGGGACCTGGATGTCTGAGAGCAACGGGGAAATTGGCCCTGGTCAGGGTGAGGGTGTAGGCCTACCGTGCTTTCTGCGCTCCTTCTGGCTATCTCCTCCTTATAGGGTAACAGCCCACGTTTCCGAGCTTTCCGTGTATTCTCGCCTGTATGACCTGCGACGTGGGTTCCTTTCTGCTCCCAGCCTTGTATGGCTTTACTGGTCCCTTCGGTTGTGGCAGGGCCTCCAGGCTTCTTAGGCCAAGGAATATACAGTCCCTTGCGGACTGGTTATCTGCTGGAGGATGTGGAATCCTCCCAGCCTCAGACACCAAAGTCTGGTAAATTAAGTCCGTTATCTGCCAAGACAGGCTCACTTTGCCTCTTGTCTCTGGCTTGTGGCTCTCCTACTGCCACACTTCCTCTTAGGTGCAATACAACTGTCTGTCCCTGCTCTGCTCTGGGACAAGTCTCAGTCCTGAGACAGGCCTTCAAGTTCTCTCTAACCCTGGCCCCAGTACCAGCTTTTATAGGGGCAGCCTGCTCCCCCTACTGGCCTGAGACAGGAGGCATTGCATGCTAATGTTCCCCTGACTAGAGAACCTCCCCCTTGCTCTCAGACACAGCTTTATTACATTTTGTGGCATCCAGGCCAGGGTGACACATTCCCCCCTAGTGAAATTTAGTACTCCGGGACTAAGCAATAAACAAAGACAATATGCATAACCATAAAACATTAACAGACAGACGACGCACAGATTGAGTTCTTAAGGTCACAGTGTGGTCTGTGACCGGGTGTCCATATCACCAATACAACGGGGAGCCTTAACCAGGTGGGGGTCTGTCCTACCCCAAGTCCTTTACAGTCTTTACAGTTCATTCCTTGGTTAGGCTCCGAACGCAGTCCATACAAGGTCCCGGTTATAAAAATTCCATAACCTTTGAGTCCTTACGGTAGCTGCAAGAAACTGAAACACAGAATTACCAAACATGCATGTAACTTTGCAAACATTTCAACATTCGGCAACAGGGTTATTTACAATTTTAGTACTCTCTATATTCTCCAGCGAGCGGGTATCTGCCCCTTTGTGCTCCTGGTTGACCTACGTAGCCCACTGTCTGGTGGTGGACTGACTTGGCTTTCCCCACTAGCGTTAGGGGTACAGCTACCAGCTGGGTGTACAGGTAGGGCAGGCAGCTGTCTGCGGGTCCTTTGGCTTACCGCAGGCATGGCAGGCTCACTGTCAGCAGAGGGTTGACTCTCCTGGGATGCTGGTACAGGCTCTTCTGCCTCTGGAATCGCTTGCTCCTCTTCACCTTCCGGCTCTGGTGTTGGTTGTTGCTGTGCCGGTTGCAGGAAATGAAAGACGGGTACCACTATGGCATCATTTATGCGAGTCCAGGACTGAGGGAACTCTCCGAGAACGGTGCTGATCATTTCTTCCTTGTCCTCTGCGGGTTCAAGGTCACTCTGATCCTCTTCTGCACTATGGAGTTGCTCGGGGCATCTTTTGAGGTGGTCTCTGGAGACGGTGCTAGTGGTTTCTCCTCCGTCCTTGGTGATTACGCACACCTTTGGGTTGTCGTGGTCAGACTGCAGTACGGTGTAGGGTTCCCTTTCCCACTGGTCGTCCAACTTATGTAACCTTCTTTTTCGCTTTAGGACTTGCTCACCAGGTTCTAGGGGGCCAGCAGGGGCGTGTTGATTGAAGAGTTTTTCTTGCCTCTCTCTCACCTGGGCCAGGCTCTTCTCCACACTCTCCTGTACCTTATTATACTGCAGTTGCCTTTCCGTATCCCAGTCCGCATCCAGGGAGGTGTCTTCAGGTATTAGGATTCCCATCTCCAGGTCAACGGGCAGCTCACCTGGTCTGGCTCGCATCAGGTAAGCCGGGGTGTAGTTTGTAGCATTCACCGGGATATTGTTGTATAGGTCTATCAGGTCCGGCAGTTTTTCTGGCCACAGGCTGCGTTCCTCCAGGGGCAACGTCTTCAGGAGATCAATGACTATATTGTTCAACTTATCACACATCCCGTTGGTTTGGGGGTGTTAAGGCGTTGTATGAATCTTCTTACAGCCATAGAGGTTGCAGAACTCCTGGAAGATTTCAGCCTCGAACGCTGGACCATGGTCTGTCAGGACCTGTTCCGGATACCCGTGTGGACGGCAGAAGTACTGCTGGAAGGCTCTGGCCGCTGTTTGGGCTGTCAAGTCCTTTACCGGGACCACCACTAGAAAATGGGAATAGTGGTCCACGATTGTCAGGGCATAGATGTATCCTGACCGGCTGGGAGCCAATTTGACGTGGTCTAGAGCTACCAGCTCAAGGGTGTCTTCTGGCTGGCACGGTCCTTCCTCCTTAGGTGACAAGGGCCACAGTCTCTGCACCATTTTTCTACGGCTCCTCTCATGCCGACCCAAAAGAACCTTCCTCTTAGCAGGAACTCCAGTTTCTTCCAACCGAAATGTCCCGCTCTGTCATGGTAAGCCCCCAGGACCATAGCTGCATCCCGCCTTGGGACCACGACTTGCCAGGTCAGCTCGTGCGTCCGGTGGTTGACAATCCTTCTGCACAACTTGCCTTCGTAGAGGAACAGCTTGCTCTTCTCTTTCCATAGCTGCTTGGCTTCCTCTGGAGCATCCGGATCTATGCGGGCATCTTCCTGGGTCAGCAGATCTTTCACCAGGCGGATGGCAGGGTCACTATCTTGGGTCTCGGCCCAGCTGTGGTGAGGTAGGGGATTTATCATCACGGTTGTTAGATCCTCCTCTTTCACGCGGTGGGAGTATTGAGCGGCTCCATACCGGTGAAACGCGGGGAGTTCTACCTCCTCCAGCTCTTCTGGGTCTTCGTCACCTTCAGGTAAGTGAGGCATCCTCGATAGGGCGTCAGCGTTGGCATTGGTTTTGCCGGCCCGGTACTTGATCACGAAGTCATAGTTGGAGAGACGGGCCATCCAACGCTGTTTTAGGGCACCCAGTCTTGCATTGTCCAGGTGTGTCAACGGGTTGTTGTCCGTGTACACGGTGAACTTAGCGGAGGCCAGGTAATGCTTGAAGCGTTCCGTCACGGCCCACACCACTGCCAAGAATTCTAGCTTGAAGGAGCTGTAATTCTCCCGGTTCCTCTCGGTGGGCCTCAGCTTCCGGCTGGCGTAAGCGATCACCCTTTCTCTGCCCTGTTGGTTTTGGGACAGTACGGCTCCCAGTCCCACATTACTGGCGTCCGTGTGGAGAATAAAAGGCTGACCATAATCAGGGTAGGCAAGGATCTCATCCCCCGTGAGGGCCATCTTCAACTGGCGGAAGGACTCCTCTTCCGGTTTATCCCACTTGAAGGGCAGCTTTTGGCTCCTGGACTTAGACTGTCCGATTAGGAGGTCCTGCATAGGAGCTGCCATCCTAGTGAACCCGGGGATGAACCTTCGGTAGTAGCCTACCAATCCGAGAAACTGTCTCACCTCTTTGATGTTCGAGGGGCTTGGCCAGCTCTTGATTGCCGTGACCTTGTCAGGGTCGGGGGCCACTCCTTCCGCGCTTACCATGTGCCCTAGGTACTGAACCTTTGGTTTCAGCAGGTGACACTTCGATGGTTTCACCTTCAGGCCATAGCCTGCCAGGGCTTCGAACACCTCGGCCAGGTGCTTTAGATGGTCCTCGTAGGTTTTCGAATAGACGATTACGTCGTCCAGGTAAAGGAGGACCGTCTCGAAGTTTTGATGCCCTAGACAGCATTCCATCAGCCGCTGGAAGGTCCCTGGTGCATTGCAGAGCCCGAAGGGCATACAGTTGAACTCACTCAGTCCCATCAGGGTGGTGAAGGCGGACTTCTCCTTGTCAGCCTCTGCCACAGGAACCTGCCAGTACCCGCTAGTAAGGTCCAAAGTAGAAAAGAAGTTAGCTGATTTTAGTGCGGCTAAAGACTCCTCTATTCTAGGCAGCGGATATGCATCTTTGTGGGTGATACGGTTGATTTGTCTATAGTCGACGCACATTCTCATGGTGCCGTCCTTCTTTTTCACCAGAACCAAGGGGGCTGCCCAGGGGCTACAGCTATCTCTAATGACCCCAGCTTCCTTCATTTCTCTTAGCATGCCCTTTGCGTTCTGATAATGTGCAGGGGGTACAGGTCGGTGTCTTTCTTTTATCGGTGGGTGGCTCCCTGTGGGGATGTGGTGTTCTATCCCTTTTACTCTGCCGAAGTCTAGCGGGTGCTTACTAAAGACTCTCTCGTACTCCTGTACCACCCGGTAGACTCCTTGTTTTTGGTGCAGGGGAGTGGAGTCAGCGCCCACATGGAGTTTCTGGCACCAGTCCTCCTTTTGTTTCTGGGAGCCATTACCCTCCGCCTGTGGAGATGGAGGCAAGGGTTCCACGGCCCTGATAGCTTTGTGTTCGACAACAAACAGTTTGGCAAGTGTAGCGTACCTGGGTAAGTGTACCTCCCTCTCCCCAATGTTGAGGATGCGGACGGGCACCCTCCCATGACGGACATCAACCACCCCCCTGGCGGTCAAAATGGTGGGCCTGCTGTCTGAGTACACGGGTTCTACCATGGCTTGGTAGTCTCTACCTCTCAACCCGATTGCAGTCCGACACCAGATCATCATTTCACTTTTGGGAGGCATGGAAATGGGGAATGGGTCACTCAGTCTTACGCTACCGATCTCACCACCAGACAGTTCTACCTGCTGCCGTCTCATCAGGGCTTTTATCTCCTTGTTGAGGACTCTCTGTTGGCTGGAACTAGCATTCACCGCCACCTGTTGTAGAATTACAATTACCTCTGAAAGACAATTTTCAATCACGTTAGTATCCACAGTTATTTTAGGGTGACTCTCACGACGGTCAATGTCCACAATAATTACTCCCTGTGCTGGTAGTTCGACTTTACCAATTTTAATGGTCATCTCCTTGAACCCCATCTGCGGCACGGGTAAGCCATTACTGGCGATGATGCTCAAGTTACTGTCTGGATACCGTGTGATATCAGCATCAGTCCAATACTGCTTAAAAAGTACATAAGGGATAGTGGTTACTTGCAACCCAGTATCCAGCAAGGCGCTCATGGGGATACCGTCCAGCACCACGGGTAAAACTGGGCGCCCCCCAACGTACTTATCACGCCAATTATAAGGGCCTGGTGATCTTATGCCTGGGGGTTGGCCCTCTGCCCCAGGTTGGACCCGTTTAAATTACAGTACCTGGAAATGTGTCCGGGCTGGTTGCATCGACGGCAAATGGGCTGTCCATTCTCTGCGTAGCGGTCTGTGGACCTCCCTCGGAACGACGGGATCCTCCTCTGTCGACGCCACGGGACATCCTCCGGACTTGAAGCCAGCTCAATGGGTCTTGACGGGTCCACTTGTAACGCCTGGACGGTCCTGGTCAACGCCGCGACGCTCCTGGTCAGCTCCTGGACTTGGTGGTGCAGGTATTTCGACGGGGCTTGGTTCAGGGCCTGTGCATCAGCCCCCACGGGGTCCATAGAGGAGGGCGCCGCCTCCTGGTGGTAGGTGAGAGCAGGGCGCCGGGGGTTTATAGCGCCACTGGTTGCAGATTCACGGAGCACCATTATGGCCCTGTCCTTAAATTGGGCAAAGGTCAGGTCGGGGTTCTGAAAGAACATGAGGCGCAGTTGGGCCCTGTGGGCGCTAGACAGCAGACCTTCTATGAATTGTTCTGTTAGCAGCTTATCCGTTTCCTGCACACTGCCAGGGTCAGTTTGTTGAATAGCCCTCAAGGCTTCCTGCAGATTTAGGGCATAGTCTCTGATGCTGTCCTGTGCTCGCTGCTTACATCCATAGAACCTCATTTTAATCTCAGCGGAGGTACGTGTGTCAAAGGTACCCCGCAGCCGGGCCAGAATACCCTTCACAGTCCTTTTCTCCTCAGTGGGCCATGATTTTACCTCCCTTTGGGCTGCGCCAGTTAACTGCCCTGTTAGTATGCTGACCTTCTGTTCCTCTGTCAGGGGGTAGACTTGGAACAAACTGTACAGCCTTTCCTTGAAGTCAGTTAGGGCATGGGGCTCCCCTGAGTACTTGGAATCCTCCCAGCCTCAGACACCAAAGTCTGGTAAATTAAGTCCGTTATCTGCCAAGACAGGCTCACTTTGCCTCTTGTCTCTGGCTTGTGGCTCTCCTACTGCCACACTTCCTCTTAGGTGCAATACAACTGTCTGTCCCTGCTCTGCTCTGGGACAAGTCTCAGTCCTGAGACAGGCCTTCAAGTTCTCTCTAACCCTGCCCCCAGTACCAGCTTTTATAGGGGCAGCCTGCTCCCCCTACTGGCCTGAGACAGGAGGCATTGCATGCTAATGTTCCCCTGACTAGAGAACCTCCCCCTTGCTCTCAGACACAGCTTTATTACATTTTGTGGCATCCAGGCCAGGGTGACACATTATGGGCAAGCTGGGCAGCTGTCTGCGCACTCTTTGGCTCACTAGGGGCACGGCAGGCTCACTACTAGCAGAGGGTTGATTCTCCTGGGCTGCTGGTGTGGACTCTTCTGCCTCCTGGGCCGGCTGCTCTTCCAGCTCTACCTGGTCTTCTGTAGGCACTTGAGGGGCTGGCTGGAGAAAGGTGAGGATGGGCACCACGATAGCGTTGTTTACTTGTGTCCAGGACCGGGGAAAGTCTCCGAGTACGGTGCTGATCATTTCCTCCTTTTCCTCTATGGGTTGAGGGTCTTCCTGATCTTCATCCGTGCTTTGCAACTTCTCGGGGCACTTTTTCAGGTGGTCTCTGGAGACAGTGGCTGTGGTCTCTCCTCCATCCTTGCTGATGACGTACACCTTTGGATTATTGTGGCTTGAGGGCAGTACGGTGTACAGGTCCTTTTCCCACTGGTCGTCCAACTTATGGAGCCACCTTTTTCTTTTCAAGACCTGCTCTCCAGGTACCAGGGGAACAGCGGGAGCATGTTGGTTATAAGTCCTCTCCTGCCTTTCTCTTGATTGACAGAGACTTCGCTCGACGCTCTCCTGTACTTTCCGGTACTGCTGCTGCCGTACTGTATCCCAGTCTGCTTCTGGCGAGGTGTCCTCGGGTGTCAGGACTCCCATATCCAGGTCAACAGGCAGCTTACCAGGTCTTGCTCGCATTAGATAAGCCGCGGTACAGTTGGTGGAACCTACCAGGATGTGGTTGTACAGGTCCACCAGATCGGGCAGTTTCTCAGGCCACAGACTGCGTTCTTCCAGGGGCAATGTTTTTAGCAGATCTATCACCACCTGGTTCATCTTCTCACAGAGTCCATTGGTTTGGGGGTGATAGGGCGTTGTTCTTATCTTCTTGCAGCCATACAGGTTGCAGAACTCCTGGAAGATCTCCGCTTTGAAGGCTGGTCCTTGGTCTGTCAGCACTTGGTCCGGGTACTCGTGTGGGCGGCAGAAGTACAGCTGGAAGGCTCTAGCTGCTGTTTGTGCTGTTAAGTCTTTGACGGGGACCACCACTAGGAATCGGGAGTAGTGATCCACGATGGTTAGGGAGTAGACATACCCGCTTCTGCTTGGAGTCAGTTTAACATGGTCCAGAGCGACCAGTTCCAGCGGCTGCCTGGTGATGATGGGCTGCAGGGGAGTCCTCTGGCTGGCACGGTCCCTTCTTCTTAGATTGCACGGGCCACAGTCTCTACACCACCTCTCAATGGCTCCTCTCATGCCTATCCAGTAGAACCGTTCACGCAGCAGGAACTCCAGCTTCTTCCATCCGAAGTGCCCTGCCCCATTGTGGTAGGCCTCCAGCACCATAGCTGCGTCCCGTCTCGGTACCACCACCTGCCAGATGAGCTCATGTGTCCGGGAATTGACCATTCTGTGGCACAACTTCTCCTTGTAGAGGAAAGTCTGCTCTTCTCCGTCCACAGTTGCTTGGTCTCTTCCGGAGTGTCTGGGTCCAGGCGGGCGTCAGCCTGGGTCAGCATTTCCTTCACCAGACGGACTGCGGGGTCCCTGTCTTGTGTCTCTGCCCAGTTGTAGTGGGGCAAGGGGTTGAATGTAGCGGATCGCTGGCCCCTCACACGGTGGGAATACTGGGTAATCCCATGATGGTGAAACGCAGGGAGTTCGATCTCTTCCAATTCTTCTGGATCCTCCCCTTCATCCGGTAGGTTTGGCATCCTGGACAGGGCGTCCGCGTTGGTATTGGAGCGTCCTGCCCGGTACTTGATTGTGAACTCAAAATTGGACAGGCGGGCCATCCATCTCTGCTCCAGGGCACCCAGTCTTGCAGTGTCCAGGTTTGTCAACGGGTTGTTTTCCTTGTACACGGTGAACCTGGAAGAGGCAAGGTAATGCTTAAAACGCTCGGTTACTGCCCACACCACTGCCAGGAACTCTAGCTTGAACGAGCTGTAATTCTCAGGGTTTCTTTCCATGGGTAGCAGTTTTCGGCTAGCGTAAGCAATTACCCGTTCTCTCCCCTGCTGGATCTGGGACAGTACGGCTCCTAGCCCGATGTTGCTTGTGTCCGTGTAGAGGATAAAGGGCTGGCTGTAATCAGGGTACGCCAGGATTTCATCCCCCGTGAGGGCCATCTTCAGCTGGCGGAAGGACTCCTCTTCCAGCTTTTCCCATTTGAAGGGTGGCTTCTGGCTTTTGGCCTTCCTGGACTGGCCTATCAGGAGGTCCTGCATAGGAGCTGCCTTCTTGGTAAAACCGGGAATGAATCTTCGGTAGTAGCCTACCAACCCGAGGAACTGCCGCACTTCCTTTATGCTGGATGGTCTTGGCCAGTCCTTAATCACGGTGATCTTGTCAGGGTCGGGGGCTACTCCGTCAGCACTCACCACGTGTCCCAGGTACTGTACCTTTGGCTTCAGTAGGTGACACTTTGAGGGTTTTACTTTTAGGCCATAGTTTGCCAGGGCTTCAAACACTTCTGCCAGGTGTTCCAGATGGTCCTCACAGGTCTTGGAATAGACGAAGACGTCTTCCAGGTATAGTAGGACCGTCTCGAAGTTCCGGTGTCCCAGACAGCATTCCATCAACCGTTGGAAGGTTCCTGGTGCGTTGCAGAGCCCGAACGGCATACAGTTAAATTCGCTGAGTCCCATCGGGGTGGTGAATGCGGTCTTCTCCCGGTCCACCTCTGCTACAGGAACCTGCCAGTACCCGCTAGTGAGATCCAAAGTAGAGTAGAAGTTAGCAGATTTTAATGCAGCTAAGTACTCTTCTATCCTTGGTAACGGGTACTCATCTTTGTGTGTGATACGGTTGACCTTCCTGTAGTCTACACACATTCTCATGGTGTTGTCTTTCTTTTTCACTAAGACTAATGGAGCTGCCCAGGGGCTACAGCTGTCCCTAATTACCCCAGCCTCCTTCATGTCTTTTAGCATCCCCTTGGCGTGCTGATAGTGTGCAGGGGGTACAGGTCGGTATCTCTCCTTTATGGGAGGATGGTCTCCCGTGGGGATGTGATGTTCTACCCCCTTTACTCGCCCGAAGTCTAGCGGGTGTTTACTAAACACTCTCTCGTACTCTTGAACCACCCGATAGACTCCCTGTTTTTGGTGTGAGGGAGTGGAGTCAGTACCCAAATGCAGTTGCTGACACCAGTCCTCCATTGGTTTCTTAGAGCCGTTACCTTCCTCTGGTTGAGATGGAGGCAAGGGTTCCACGGCCTGTACAGCATTCTGGTTTATGGTGAACAATTTGGCTAGCGTGGCATATCGGGGCAGGTATACTTCTCTCTCCCCAATATTGATGATGCAGACGGGCACCCTCCCATGGCGTACATCGACCACCCCCCGTGCTGTCAAAATGGTGGGCCTACTGTCTGAGTAGACGGGTTCTACCATTGCTTGGTAGTTTCTACCTCTTAGACCAATAGCTGCCCGGCACCAAATCATCATCTCACTTTTCGGGGGCATGGCAATAGGGAACGGGTCACACATTCTCACGCTACCTATCTCACCACCAGATAGTTCCACCTGTTGCTGCTTCATCAGTGGCCGGATCTCTTTTTGGAGGACACGCTGCTGGCTGGAACTGACGTTCTTGGCAACCTGTTGCAAAATAAGAATCACCTCTGCAAGACAGTTTTCAATTACGTTAGTACCTAGGGTTATTTTTGGGTGACTCTCGCGACGGTCAATGTCCACAATGATAAGTCCTTGTGCCGGCAGTTCAACTTTACCGACCTTGATGGTCACTTCCTTAAATCCTATCTGTGGCACGGACTGACCATTGCTGGCGATAATGCTCAGGTCGTCATCTGGGTAGCGGGTTATGTCCGAGTCATTCCAGTACCTCTTGAAGAGCACGTACGGGATGGTGGTGACCTGTGACCCGGTGTCTAGTAGGGCACTCATAGGAATGCCATCCAGTACCACAGGCAAGACCAGACGTCCCCCTACGTATTTGTCACGCCAGTTTGATGGGCCTGATGATCTTAAGCCTGGGGGTTGGCTCTCTACCCCAGGTTGTGCCCGTTTAAATGACAGTACCTTGCCATATGTCCGGGTTGATTGCAGCGGCGGCAGATGGGTCGTCCGTCCTCGCTGTATCTGTCACTGGGTCTTCCTCTGGCCGGTGGGGTCCTCCTCAGTCGGCGCCACAGGACGTCCTCCGGTCCGGATGCCAGCTGGATCTTTCCTGGAGAAGAAACCTGTAAAGACTGCACAGTTCTGGTTAGCGCGACAGCGCTCTTAGTCAGCTCTTGGACCTGATGGTGCAGGTCTGTAGCCGGGTTATTGTTCAAAGCCTGCGCATCAGCTCCCACAGGCCCTGCAGACAAGGGCGCCATCTCCTGGTGATAAGTGATAGTAGGGCGCCTGTGGGTCACAGCGCCAGCTGGTGCCGGTTCTCGGAGCACCCGGATGGCTCTGTCCTTGAACTGTGCAAAGTCCAGGTCAGGGTCCTGTAAGGCCATTGCCCGCAACTGGGTTCGGTGGGCATTGCACAGTAGACCCTCAATAAATTGTTCGGTCAACAGCTTGTCTTCATTTCCCACGCTGTCAGGGTCTTCCTGCTTAATGGCTCTCAGGGCCTCTTGTAGGTTTAGAGCATAGTCTCTTATACTTTCATGTGCCCGTTGTTTGCACCCGTAAAATCTTAGTTTTATATCGGCTGAGGTGCGGGTGTCAAACGTGTCTTTCAGCCGGGCTAGTATCTCTCTGACAGTCCTCTTCTTCCCAGGTGACCAGGACTTTACCTCCCTTTGGGCTGCCCCGATTAACTGGGCCACCAGGATGCTCAGTTTTTGCTCTTCTGTGAGGGGGTATACCTGGAAGAGGCTATCAAGTCTTTCCCTAAAGTCACTCAGGGGTAGCCAGGTTGCCCCCGGGATATAGGGCATGGTGAATGGCATGACTGCTGCAGCGGTTGCGCTGGCGGTGGCTGTGGCAGTGGAGCTCCCCTCGGTGTCCGACATCCTCCTTCCCCCCTAGTGGACCGTGGCCTACCTTGCGATGCTCTTCTTCCGTAGGCCGCGGCTCCGCAGTCGATCGTCGGGGTTGAGGACCTGGCGTCGCGCTCCGATGACGTCAGCGTCGCTCTTCCTCCCTTCCAGGACCTTACGCAGCGTCGGAGCGTGGGGCGGAGCTTCGGATCTCGCGCGCTTTCGGCGCCACGCCCCTCTTCTTCCCGCGCGGCATCCTGAAGATGGAGTCCGAAGGCGGGAAGCAGCTGCGGATGGCGGGAAGAAGGCAGAAGACAACGGGAAACGGTCCAAGATGGCGTCCGATGGCGGGAAACGACTCCGGACGGCGGGAAACTTCGCCACAGGTAAGTTCAAAAGTCTTTTTCAGGCACGCAGTACCCGGTGGTTGCGGGCACGAAATCCTGCCGACTACACCCAAGTTGACTCGCCCCCTGGGCCTGTGCTGGTGCAGGGGATACCCGGAGACGGATCGCGGGGGGTTGTAGTCTCAGTGTGGCGGTGACCCGGTCCGTGCCCAGGGTTGTCAAACCAGTGGCAGTCTTAGGTAATAACAATGTCCGACTACGCCACCCGTGGATTGCGGTCAGTGGGGACCGCCGCTGCGCTGCCGACCGCTGAGGCTGATGTTGTTTGCGCAGCTGAGTATGGGATAACTCCCCACGGGAGAAGTATTGCCTCAGGGCAGCTAGTGTGGATGATGGGAGTGATGGTGTGAGCGTCCCAGTAGTAATGGTGCTGGTGCGGCGATGAAACACAGAGACGTGTGGTGCAGTTCAGGGTCTTTACTGATGGTATAAAGCAGACCCTCCCGGGAGTACTGGTTAGCAGTAGGGGCCTGGTCAGTCTGTGAGCAAGCAGGATCTCCTCTGGCCAGGTGGAGTTGTAGGCCTCCCCGACTATCTGCACTCTTTCCTGGCTACCTTGCTCTATGCGGGTAGAAGTAGCCCACGTCCCTGAGTATACCGTGTGGTGCTCACCCGTATGGCCGGTGACTTGGGGCCTTCCATTAGCCTCCGCTTCATGATGGCGGTGCTGGTCCCTTGCTTGTGACCGTGCCTTCGGGTTTCTAAGGCCAGAGGACATGGAATCCCCTGCCGGTTGGATTCTGCTGCTGGACCTGGATGTCCCCACAGCCTCGGACTCCGTGTCCGGGTTAGTGTCTTCAGCCAAGGCGAGCTTCCTAGCTTCCAGCCTCTGGCACTCACTCCTGCTCCTACAGAGCTCCTGTTGTAACTCTCCCTTTCCAGGCTCCGACTGCTCTGCTTGTTCTGCAGGCTCTGTCGCTGTCTGGGACTTCACTGTCTAATCCCGCCCCAGACCCAGTTTATAAGGGCAGATTCCTCCCCTCCCAGGTCTGGGTGGGCCGTGTTGCATGCTTAGGGCTCCTGACCAGAGAAACCTCCCACTTGCTCTCAGACATAATATTTCTATTACTGTGGTAACCAGACCCCTGGGGTTCCACACTCTCATGCCTACCCAGTAGAACCGTTCACGCAACAAGAACTCCAGCTTCTTTCATCCGAAGTGTCCTGCTCCGTTGTGGTATGCCTCCAGAACCATAGCCGCGTCTCGTCTTGGGACCACTAGCTGCCAGGTCAACTCATGTGTTCGAGAGTTAACCATTCTCCGGCACAGCTTCTCCCTGTAGAGGAACAGCTTACTTTTCTCCTTCCACAGTTGCTTGGTCTCCTCCGGAGCATCTGGGTCAAGACGGGCATCGGCCTGGGTCAGCATTTCCTTCACCAAACGGACTGCGGGATCTGTTACAACTCTCCTGTTAGGTTTTTTTTAGTTTGCTGGTCACATGACCATTTTGCCTATTTAATCCGGCTCCGCCCTCCTGGCTTTGCTGGACTTCATTTGTATTTACTACTGTTGAGCTAGCTTGTTGCTCTGTTGCCGTTCTCTGTTAGTTTTGCTAGGTCTTCTGACCCCTATGCCTTTTTGTTGTGTGTTTGTCTTTGACTGCTACTATTTCTGCTAGGAGGTGTCCAACTTTTCCCAGTCCCTAGATCTTGTAGGGATCCCTCCCTCACATCTATAGGTCTGCGTTCAGACTAGCCGAGGACTTTAGCGGGTCTGATCGCAGGATCAGGTTCCCCGTTACATCGTAGGGATCTAGTTTAGTTCTATTGTAGGGACAGATCTCATGTCTTTCCTTAGTCTCTGTAGCAGATCATAACAGTAAGTCCAGCCATAAAAAAAAAAAAAAATTTTCTCTAAGGAAAGACCTCCAGTTTTCCATCATGGTCTCGGTGCAAGATTTGGCTCAACGCTTGCAGGGACTCTCTCTGGAGGTGACCAAGCTCCAACAACATGTGAGTAGCTGTTCTGGAGCGCATTTTGTGGAACCTAAGGTACGTCTGCCTGATCTATTTTTTGGCGAACAACAAGATTTTTTTTCTTTTAAAAATGCTTGTCTATTATATTTTCGTTTGAGACCCGGATCCTCTGGTGATGAATCACAGCGCATAGGGATCATAATGTCACTTTTGCGCAAAGATCCTCAGGGATGGGCCTTCTCTCTCCAACCTAGTGATCCGTGCTTTAGATCAGTGGATAGTTTTTTTTCTGCTTTGGGTTTGTTGTACGATGATCCTGATCGTGTCTCATCTGCTGAGTCTGAATTAAGACGTTTGAGGCAGGGATCAGGTAATGTGGAAAAATATTGTTCTCACTTCCGTCAGTGGTCTGCCCAGGTGGGGTGGAACGATTCAGCTTTGAAAAGCTTGTTTCTTGCAGGGCTATGTGAAAGGGTAAAGGATTTACTGATTGCTTATCCCACACCTGGAAACTTGCAGGAGGCAATGCAATTAGCTATACGGGTGGACAGGAGACTGCGTGAAAGGGTTAATGAGAGCAAATCCTCTGCTATGTCAGCTTCGAGTCCTGAGAGGTTCTGTGCTGACAATGGAGAGCCGATGGAAATTGGGGCGATGGCACCCCGCTCTCAGGAAAAAGACCGCCGACTTTCTGAAGGCTTGTGTTTCTATTGCGGAAATTCTGGTAATTTTATTAAGAACTGTGTGCTTCGTAAGAAGAAAGAAAAAAAAATGGTCAGTCATGCTCGTATTGCCTGTTTAAATTCTAAGGGAGTATTCCTATCTGCCACTACTGCTGCTCAGGATGAATTAATTGAATTTCGGGTATTTGTGGATTGTGGATCTACTCTGAATGTGATTGATGGGGGATTCTTGGAAAAACTTAGATTAGAACCTAAAACTTTGTCATCCCCTATTGCTGTGGTTTCTGTTGATGTCTCTCCCTTGAAGAGTGTTACTCATAAGGTCTGTGAATTTCCCCTCACTATTAATGGTATTCATCAAGAGAATTTGGATTTGGTGGTATTGGATAATTTGCCTTCTCCAGTAATATTGGGGTTACCCTGGTTAAAATTGCACAATCCTGTACTGGATTGGTCTACCAATGAAATCAAGTCCTGGAGCCCTAAGTGTTATGACAAGTGTTGTAACGGGCGCATTGCTGCTGTGGATAGAGGGGAATTGCCTGTACCTATTCAGGATTTTTGGAGAGTTTTTTCTGAGGAGGAGTCGCAGGTTTTGCCTCCCCATAGAGACTATGATTGTACCATTGAATTTGTCCCTGGCGCGACTCTTCCTAAGAGTCGTTTATTTAATCTTACTATTCCTGAAAGAAAGGCTTTGGAAGAATACATACAGACAAGCTTGGCCGCCGGTCACATTAGGCCTTCCAAGTCTCCTGTGGCTGTTGGATTTTTTTTTGTAAAAAAAAAAGATGGCGGTTTACGTCCTTGTCTGGACTTTCGTGAGATTAAAAAAATTACTGTACGCAATCCTTACCCACTGCCATTGATTCCTGATTTATTTAACCAGTTAGTGGGGGCCAAGTGGTTCTCTAAAATTGATCTCCGGGGGGCATACAATTTGTTGCGCATGAAGGAGGGTGATGAATGGAAGACTGCTTTTAACACTCCTGTGGGTCATTTTGAGAATCTGGTTATGCCTTTTGGTCTCACCAATGCTCCAGCATTTTTTCAGAATCTTATTAATGATATCCTTAGACCTTTAATCGGCAAAAATGTGGTTGTGTATTTGGATGACATTTTGATTTATTCGCCGGATCTGGAGTCTCATTGGCGGAGCGTACGTGAGGTATTACAGTTATTAATGGACAATTCGCTTTTTGCTAAGCTGGAGAAATGTGAGTTCGCTGTACAGAGAATTAGTTTTTTGGGCTATATTATCTCCAGTGAAGGTTTTGAGATGGACCCGGTTAAAGTTCAAGCTGTGCAGGAATGGCCTAGGCCTATTGGTTTGAAATCGATACAGAGGTTTTTGGGTTTCGCCAATTATTACAGAAAATTCATAAAAAATTTTTCTATTATTGTCAAACCGCTGACCGATCTCACCAGGAAAGGTGCTAATGCGTTTCAGTGGACTTCTGAGGCCATTGAAGCTTTTGTGTTTCTAAAGGAGAGGTTCACCTCTGCTCCCATCCTTATGCAGCCTGATGTGACTAAGCCGTTTTTGGTTGAGGTTGATGCTTCTTCGGTGGGGGTTGGTGCGGTGTTGTCTCAGGAAAACAAGGATGGAGTACATCCCTGTGCCTTTTTTTCAAAAAAATTTTCCGAGACTGAACTTAATTACGATATTGGTAATCGGGAATTGCTGGCGATTAAACTCGCATTTGAACACTGGCGTCATCTCTTGGAAGGTGCTGAATTTCCCATTCAGGTTTTCACTGATCATAAAAATCTGATCTATCTTGATGCTGCCAAGCGCTTGAATGCCCGTCAGGCTAGGTGGGCACTTTTTTTCTCGCGGTTTAATTTTTCCGTTACTTACATCCCGGGTACCAAGAATGTTAAAGCGGATGCTTTGTCTCGCAGCTTTTCTCCCATGGTCGGTCTTGAGGAGGAAGAGGAGACCATTTTACAAGAAGGTGTTGTGATTGCTGCTTTGGACTCCGTTTTGGAGGATGAGATTCTTAAAGCACAGGAGAATGCCCCATCTAACACTCCCCATGGGAGGTTGTTTGTGCCTAGGACCTTTAGGAGAGATTTGTTTGTTGAGTGTCATGAGTCTCGGTTGGCAGGTCATCCAGGAATTTCTGAGACCAAGAGACTTGTGGGTCGCAGTTTTTGGTGGCCTGGATGGCAGAAGGAAGTCATTAAGTGGGTGCGCCAATGTACTGTGTGTGCAAGATCCAAGTCTTCGCATGTTCCTGCTGCGGGGTTGCTTTGCCCTCTGGAGGTTCCTAGTGCTCCTTGGACGCATCTTGCTATGGATTTTATTACTGACCTTCCTCCCTCTGAAGGTTTCACGGTCATCTGGGTGGTCGTGGACCGTTTTAGCAAGATGTGTCACTTGGTTCCCTTCATCAAACTGCCTTGCGCTAAGACACTCGCCAAGACCTTTGTCAAGGAAATTGTCAGACTACATGGTGTTCCTACTGACATTGTTTCTGATAGGGGATCTCAGTTCGTGGTTCGTTTTTGGCGTGCCTTTTGTGACAGGTTGGGAGTTCATTTGTCGTTTTCATCCGGATATCATCCTGAGTCTAATGGCCAGACAGAAAGGAAGAACCAGGATGTTGAGCAGTTCTTGCGTTGTTTTGTGGCAGACAATCAAGAGGGGTGGTCTGAGTTTCTGCCACTTGCTGAATTTGCTCTTAACAACCATACATCCTCTTCTGCTGGGTGTTCGCCTTTTTTTTGTTGTTCTGGGAGACATCCGTCTTTTGGGTCATTTTCCAAATTGGTTTCGGCTGTGCCTGAGGAGGAGAGTTTTTCCGGTGATTTGGAGAGAGTTTGGACGGATGTGCGTGGTAATCTTCAGGAGGCTAACAAGAAATCTAAGAGGTACTTTGATAGGAAACGGCAAGAGGTTTTGTTTGCTGTTGGTGACATGGTTTGGTTGTCCTCTAAGAATCTGCGATTGAGGATTCCTTCTAAAAAATTGGGTCCCAAGTTCGTAGGGCCCTTTAAGGTACTTCAGATAGTTAACCAATCTGCTGTTAGGCTGGAGGTTCCTACGTCCTGGAGGATTAATCCGGTGTTTCATGTTTCTCTGTTGAAAAAAGCTGATGTGTCGGATGGTGACGCCTCTGCCACTGTTCCTCCGGTGGTGGAGGACGGGGAATATGAAATTTCCCGCATCCTAAATTCTAGACGGTATAGAGGGAGTTTGCAGTATCTCGTCGCTTGGAAGGGTTTCGGACCTGAGGATAACTCATGGGTGAGGGCGGATGATGTTTCTGCTCCCAGACTTGTCCGAGCGTTTCACAGGAGGTTTCCTGGTAAGCCTGGGCCTAGGGGTTCCGGAGGATCCTCTTAGAAGAGGGGGTACTGTTACAACTCTCCTGTTAGTTTTTTTTTAGTTTGCTGGTCACATGACCATTTTGCCTATTTAATCCGGCTCCGCCCTCCTGGCTT
Organism: Phyllobates terribilis; assembly: GCF_046119375.1. Lineage (NCBI taxonomy): Eukaryota > Metazoa > Chordata > Amphibia > Anura > Dendrobatidae > Phyllobates > Phyllobates terribilis. Next base: position 782,303 of record NW_027363269.1, read on the forward strand.
TGCTGGACTTCATTTGTATTTACTACTGTTGAGCTAGCTTGAGAACAAAGCTGGCCAAATAAGTATTATAGTATAGAACATGGTGCTAAGGCATATTATCCGGCACCAAGTTCAAATTGCCTACTCCCAAACATTGCAAGAAAAACGGAGAAAACAGGAGTAGTATAGCAAAGAACAAAATATATTTATTTATAATTAATCAAAATAATGATACAAGGTAATACAAAAGAGTTGTGACAGGGCAAAAAGATCTTAAAAGGCAGTGCAAGACTCAGTGACCCATGACAGTAGGACTGCGAGCAATCCCAAATAGAGAGACATCATCAAATGTACATACATAAAGACACTCCACATACCAGTGACTAATAACTGTACAAAATTGCAACAGGTAACCCTCAGTGGGGCACAGGTCAAAAAAAGGACCATATGACAAACACAGATCACAAGAGAAAATAGCTATATGTGGAAATGGTCATAGGTCAGGAGCAGGAGTGCTGGCAACTGAGTGCCTATAATATACATAGGGGCACATGAGATGCTCAAAAAGGTGGAAAGAATCACTCACCCAGATAATGACACCGGGTGACGGAAAGCCCGCAGAAAGCGCTTTTATTTGCTGGCACCCCTTGTGATCCCTCTGGCAGTCTGCGGGCTTTCCGTCACCCGGTGTCATTATCTGGGTGAGTGATTCTTTCCACCTTTTTGAGCATCTCATGTGCCCCTATGTATATTATAGGCACTCAGTTGCCAGCACTCCTGCTCCTGACCTATGACCATTTCCACATATAGCTATTTTCTCTTGTGATCTGTGTTTGTCATATGGTCCTTTTTTTGACCTGTGCCCCATTGAGGGTTACCTGTTGCAATTTTGTACAGTTATTAGTCACTGGTATGTGGAGTGTCTTTATGTATGTACATTTGATGATGTCTCTCTATTTGGGATTGCTCGCAGTCCTACTGTCATGGGTCACTGAGTCTTGCACTGCCTTTTAAGATCTTTTTGCCCTGTCACAACTCTTTTGTATTACCTTGTATCATTATTTTGATTAATTATAAATAAATATATTTTGTTCTTTGCTATACTACTCCTGTTTTCTCCGTTTTTCTTGTTGAGCTAGCTTGTTGCTCTGTTGCCGTTCTCTGTTAGTTTTGCTAGGTCTTCTGACCCCTATGCCTTTTTGTTGTGTGTTTGTCTTTGACTGCTACTATTTCTGCTAGGAGGTGTCCAACTTTTCCCAGTCCCTAGATCTTGTAGGGATCCCTCCCTCACATCTATAGGTCTAGACTAGCCGAGGACTTTAGCGGGTCTGATCGCAGGATCAGGTTCCCCGTTACATCGTAGGGATCTAGTTTAGTTCTATTGTAGGGACAGATCTCCTCTCTTTCCTTAGTCTCTGTAGCAGATCATAACAGGATCACTGTCTTGCGTTTCCGCCCAGTTGTAGTGGGGCAAGGCATTGAACGTCACGGAGCGCCTGTCCTTCACACGGTGGGAATACAGGGTAATCCCATGACGGTGGAATGCAGGGAGCTCGACTTCTTCCAGATCTTCTAGATCTTCCCCTACGTCTGGTAAGTTTGGCATTCTAGACAGGGCATCCGCGTTGGCATTAGAGCGTCCCGCCCGGTATTTGATGGTGATTTCAAAGTTGGACAGGCGGGCCATCCATCTCTGTTCCAGGGCACCGAGCCTTGCAGTGTCCAGGTGTGTCAACGGGTTGTTATCAGTGTACACGGTGAATTTGGAGGAGGCAAGGTAATGCTTGAAACGTTCGGTCACTGCCCACACTACTGCCAGGAACTCCAGCTTGAATGAGCTATAATTCTCAGGGTTCCTCTCCGTGGGCCGCAGCTTTCGGCTGGCGTAAGCAATTACCCGTTCCTTCTCCTGCTGGATCTGGGACAGTACGGCTCCTAGCCCGATGTTGCTTGCGTCTGTGTTGGATAAAGGGCTGGCTGTAGTCTGGATATGCCAGGATTTCATCCCCCGTGAGGGCCATCTTCAGCTGGCAGAAGGACTCCTCTTCTAGCCTTTCCCACCTGAAGGGCGGCTTCTGGTTTTTGGCTTTCCGAGATTGACCTATCAGGAGGTCCTGCATAGGGGCTGCCATTTTGGTGAAACCGGGAATGAATCTTCAGTAGTAGCCTACCAACCCGAGGAACTGCCGCACTTCCTTTATGCTGGATGGTCTTGGCCAGTCCTTAATCACGGTGATCTTATCAGGGTCGGGAGCCACTCCGTCAGCACTCACCACGTGTCCCAGGTACTGCACCTTTGGTTTCAGTAGATGACACTTTGATGGTTTCACCTTTAAGCCGCAGTTTGCCAGAGCTTCAAACACTTCTGCCAGGTGTTTCAGGTGGTCCTCGTAGGTCTTGGAATAGACGATGACATCGTCCAGGTATAACAGGACCGTCTCGAAGTTCCGGTGTCCCAGACAGCACTCCATCAACCGTTGGAAGGTTACTGGTGCGTTGCAGAGCCCGAACGGCATACAGTTAAATTCGCTGAGACCCATCGGGGTGGTGAATGCGGTCTTCTCCTGGTCCGCCTCTGCTACAGGAACCTGCCAGTACCCGCTAGTGAGATTCAAAGTAGAGAAGAAGTTAGCAGATTTTAATGCAGCTAAGGACTCTTCTATCCTTGGTAACGGGTACGCATCTTTGTGTGTGATACGGTTGACCTTCCTGTAGTCTTTCTTTTTCACTAAGACTAGTGAAGCTGCCCAGGGGCTACAGCTGTCCCTGATTACCCCAGCCTCCTTCATGTCTCTTAGCATCCCCTTGGCATGTTGATAGTGTGCAGGGGGTACGGGTCGGTATCTCTCCTTTATGGGAGGATGGTCTCCCATGGGGATGTGATGTTCTACCCCCTTTACTCGCCCGAAGTCTAGCGGGTGTTTACTAAACACTCTCTCGTACTCTTGAACCACCCGATAGACTCCCTGTTTTTGGTGTGAGGGAGTGGAGTCAGTACCCAAATGCAGTTGCTGACACCAGTCCTCCATTGGTTTCTTAGAGCCGTTACCTTCCTCTGGTTGAGATGGAGGCAAGGGTTCCACGGCCTGTACAGAGTTCTGGTTGATGGTGAACAATTTGGCTAACGTGGCATACCGGGGCAGGTATACTTCTCTCTCCCCGATATTTATGATGCAGACGGGCACCCTCCCATGGCGTACATCGACCACCCCCCGTGTTGTCAAAATGGTGGGCCTACTGTCCGAGTAGACTGGTTCTACCATTGCTTGGTAGTCTCTACCTCTTAGACCAATAGCTGCCCGGCACCAAATCATCATTTCACTTTTCGGGGGCATGGCAATAGGGAGCGGGTCACACATTCTCACGCTACCTATCTCACCACCAGATAGTTCCACCTGTTGCCGCTTCATCAGTGCCCGGATCTCTTTTTGGAGCACACGCTGCTGGCTGGAACTGGCGTTCTTGGCAACCTGCTGTAAAATGAGAATCATCTCTGCAAGACAATTTTCAATCACATTAGTTCCCAAGGTTATTCTAGGGTGACTCTCATGACGGTCTATGTCCACTATAATCAGTCCTCGTGCCGCCAGTTCGACTTTACCGATCTTAATGGTCACCTCCTTGAATCCCACCTGCGGCACGGGCTGACCATTGCTGGCGATGATACTCAGGTCGTCATCTGGGTAGCGGGTTATGTCCGAGTCATTCCAGTACTGCTTAAAGAGCACGTACGGGATGGTGGTCACCTGTGACCCAGTGTCCAGTAGGGCACTCATAGGAATGCAATCCAGTACTACAGGCAAGATTTGATGGGCCTGATGATCTTATGCCTGGGGGTTGGCCCTCTACCCCAGGTTGTGCCCGTTTAAATGACAGTACCTTGCCATATGTCCGAGTTGATTGCAGCGGCGGCAGATGGGTCGTCCGTCCTCGTTGTATCTGTCGCTGGGTCTTCCTCTGGCCGGTGGGGTCCTCCTCAGTCGGCGCCATGGGACATCCTCCGGTCCGGATGCCAGCTGGATCTTTCCTGGAAAAGAGACCTGTAAAGACTGCACAGTTCTGGTTAGCGTGGCAACGCTCTTAGTCAGCTCTTGGACCTGATGGTGCAGGTCTGTAGCCGGGTCACTGTTTAAAGCCTGCGCATCAGCTCCCACAGGCCCTGCAGACAAGGGCGCCATCTCCTGGTGGTAAGTGATAGCAGGGCGCCTGTGGGTCACAGCGCCACCTGGTGCCGGTTCTCGGAGCACCCGGATGGCTCTGTCCTTGAACTGTGCAAAGTCCAGGTCAGGGTCCTGTAAGGCCATTGCCCGCAACTGGGTTCGGTGGGCATTGCACAGTAGACCCTCAATAAATTGTTCGGTCAACAGCTTGTCTTCATTTCCCACGCTGTCAGGGTCTGCCTGCTTAATGGCTCTCAGGGCCTCTTGTAGGTTTAGAGCATAGTCTTTTATACTCTCATGTGCCCGCTGTTTGCACCCGTGAGATCGGAGCTTTATTTCGGCTGAGGTGCGGGTGTCAAATGTGTCTTTCAGCCGGGCTAGTATTTCTCTGACAGTCCTCTTCTTCCCAGGTGACCAGGACTTTACCTCCCTTTGGGCTGCCCCGATTAACTGGGCCACCAGGATGCTCACTTTTTGCTCTTCTGTGAGGGGGTATACCTGGAAGAGGCTATCCAGTCTTTCTCTAAAGTCATTTATGGTATGTGACTCCCCTGAGTACTGGGGTAGCCAGGTTGCCCCCGGGATATAGGGCATGGTGAATGGCATGACCGCTGCAGTGGTTGCGCTGGCGGCCGGTGTGGTGGTGGAGCTCCCCTCGGTGTCCGACATCTTCAATCCCCCCTAGTGGACCGTGGCCTACCTTGCGATGCTCTTCTTCCGTAGGCCGCGGCTCCGCAGTCGATCGTCGGGGTCGAGGACCTGGTGTCGCGCTCCGATGACGTCAGCGTCGCTCTTCCTCCCATCCAGGACCTTGCGCAGCGTCAGTGCGTGGGGCGGAGCTTCGAGTCTCTCGCGCTTTCGGCGTCCACGCCCCTCTTCTTCCTGCTCGGCGTCCTGAAGATGGCGTCCGATGGCGGGAAGCAGCTGCGGATGGCGGGAAGACGGCAGAAGACGGCGGGAAACGGTCCAAGATGGCGTCTGATGGCGGGAATCGGCTGCGGATGGCGGGAAACGACTCCGGACGGCGGGAAACTTCGCCACAGGTAAGTTATAAAAGTCTTTTTCAAGCACGCAGTACCCGGTGGTTGCGGGCACGAAATCCTGCCGACTACGCCAAAGTTGACTCACCCCCTGGGCCGCACAGGGAACCCGGAACCGGGCCTGTTGTAGGATGCTGGGGGTTGTAGTCTCCGTGTGGCGGTGACCCGGTCCGTGGCTCAGGGTGGTCAAACCAGTGGCAGTCTATTGGTATTGTAATTGTCCGACTACGCCACCCGTGGATTGCGGTCAGCGGGGACCGCCGCTGCGCTGCAGACCGCCGAGGCTGATGTTATATGCGCAGCCAAGAATGGGATGACTCCCCACGGGAGAAGTATTGCCTCAGGGCAGCTAATGTGGATGATGGGAGTGATGGTGTGAGCGTCCCAGTACTAATGGTGCTGGTGCGGCAAGGAATCACAGAGACGTGTGGTGCAGTTCAGGGTCTTTACTGATGGTATAAGCAGACCCTCCCGGGAGTACTGGCTAGTATAAGGGGCCTGGTCAGTCTGCGAGCAAGCAGGAGTTCCCCTGGTCAGGTGGAGTTGTAGGCCTCCCCGTTTATCTGCACTCTTCCTGGCTACCTTGCTGTAAGCGGTTACAAGTAGCCCACGTCCCTGAGTATACCGTGTGGTGCTCACCCGTATGGCTGGTGACTTGGGGCCTTCTGTTAGCCTCCGCTCCTGGATGGCGGCGCTGGTCCCTTCTTTGTGACTGAGCCTCCGGGCTTCTATGGCCAGAGGACCTGGAATCCCCTGCTGGCTGGTTTCTGCTGCTGTGTGTATATCAGTCCCCACAGCCTCGGACTCCGGTGTCCGGTTACTAAGTTGCTCTGCCAGGGCGAGCTATATCTCTGCTTCCAGCCCCTGGTCTTCTGCTTCTGCTCCTACAGAGCTCCTGTTCTCACTTTTCCTGTGTCTGCTGTCCTCCAGACCAGACTGCGTCTCTGTCTGGGACTTCACTCTAGGCTCTGACTAACCTAATCCCGCCCCAGACCCAGTTTATAAGGGCAGATTCCTCCCCTCCCAGGTCTGGGTGGGCCGTGTTGCATGCTTAGGGCTCCTGACCAGAGAAACCTCCCACTTGCTCTCAGACATAATATTTCTATTACTGTGGCAACCAGATCCCTGGGGTGCCACACCATTATTGGGGAGTGGGTCTCCCATAGTATTTGCTTATGCCTTGCAAGCAAAAGCTGCCAAAAATTAGGACGGAGCAACTTGCAATGCCCCTTACAAGAGTCATGCAGTACAGCATATTACAAACATAAGTCCTATTATTGGGGAGTGGGTCTCCCATAGTATTTGCTTATGCCTTGCAAGCAAAAGCTGCCAAAAATTAGGACGGAGCAACTTGCAATGCCCCTTACAAGAGCCATGCAGTACAGCATATTACAAACATAAGTCCCATTATTGGGGAGTGGGTCTCCCATAGTATTTGCTTATGCCTTGCAAGCAAAAGCTGCCAAAAATTAGGACGGAGCAACTTGCAATGCCCCTTACAAGAGCCATGCAGTACAGCATATTACAAACATAAGTCCCATTATTGGGAAGTGGGTCTCCCATAGTATTTGCTTATGCCTTGCAAGCAAAAGGTGCCAAAAATTAGGACGGAGCAACTTGCAATGCCCCTTACAAGAGCCATGCAGTACAGCATATTACAAACATAAGTCCCATTATTGGGGAGTGGGTCTCCCATAGTATTTGCTTATGCCTTGCAAGTAAAAGCTGCCAAAAATTAGAACGGAGCAACTTGCAATGCCCCTTACAAGAGCCATGCAGTACAGCATATTACAAACATAAGTCCCATTATTGGGGAGTGGGTCTCCCATAGTATTTGCTTATGCCTTGCAAGCAAAAGCTGCCAAAAATTAGGACGGAGCAACTTGCAATGCCCCTTACAAGAGCTATGCAGTACAGCATATTACAAACATAAGTCCCATTATTGGGGAGTGGGTCTCCCATAGTATTTGCTTATGCCTTGCAAGCAAAAGCTGCCAGAAATTATGACGGAGCAACTTGCAATGCCCCTTACAAGAGCCATGCAGTACAGCATATTACAAACATAAGTCCCATTATTGGGGAGTGGGTCTCCCATAGTATTTGCTTATGCCTTGCAAGCAAAAGCTGCCAAAAATTAGGACGGAGCAACTTGCAATGCCCCTTACAAGAGCCATGCAGTACAGCATATTACAAACATAAGTCCCATTATTGGGGAGTGGGTCTCCCATAGTATTTGCTTATGCCTTGCAAGCAAAAGCTGCCAAAAATAAGGACGGAGGAACTTGCAATGCTGGCACCCTGGTGGTATAGTGGTGGTGGAGGCTGAGGATAAGGAGAAGAAGATAAAACAGCCGAAATGAGGAAGCATATACCCATGTGTGGGTGTGAAGCGGTGCATGTGAATACACCTCCCGAAATAACACAGTGGATTTGACTTTATGTTACTCTGCTGTCATTTGGTGGTGATGAGAAGTCTGGCCCAATCCAGCCCTTGTTCATTTTGATAAGGGTCAGCTTGTCAGCATTGTCAGTTGACAGGCGAGTGTGCTTATCAGTTATAATTCCCCCAGCGGCACTAAAAACGCGCTCCGATAACACGCTAGCGGCAGGGCAGGCCAGGACCTCCAAGGCGTACAGAGCGAGTTCATTCCAAGTGTCCAGCTTGGATACCCAATAATTAAAAGGCACAGAGGAATCACGGAGGACGCTGGTACGGTCGGCAAGGTACTCCCTCACCATCTTTTGAAACTTTCCACTCCTTGTGAGAGTACCCCGCGCCTCAGGGCCTGTAAGCTGGGCGGGTGTCAGAAAACTGTCCCAGAACATTGACAGTGTTCCCCTGCCTCTGCTGGATTGGAGTTGCATCTCTCTCGCCTGTACGCCTTGGTTGGGCAACGAACTGTGACCTCTGCCTCTAGCGTGTTCAGATGGGAATTTTTTTAAGAGTTCTGCAGCAAGGGCCTTCTGGTACTGCCCCATTTTTGTAGACCTCTCCACCTCAGGAATAAGAGAGTGAAAGTTCTCCTTGTAGCGGGGGTCTACAAGTGTCACCAACCAGTAATGACTGTCACCCAACATTTTGACAATGCGAGGGTCACGGTTAAGGCAGCGTAACATAAAGTCAGACATGCGTGCCAGACTGGTAACGGGCAAGGTTTCCGTGTCCTCACCAAGATAACGACTGACCATGCTCTCCTCCTCCTCCTCCTCTTCCTCCTCCCCCCTGTCCTCAGGCCACCCACGCTGAACCGACGGTATGACACTTGTACAGGTACTACCGACTACAACGCATGATAGCAGCTCCTTTTCTTCCTCCTCCTCCTCCTCCTCCTCCTCCTCTCCCTCATTGTCCCCCAATGCACGTTGGGATGAGATGAGGCTGGGCTGTGTGTAATCGCCCGCTACGGCTTCTTGATCCATCTCATCATACTCTGGCTGCAATGCCTCCTCTTTAATTCTCTGCAGAGAGCGTTGCAAAAGACAGACAAGTGGGATGCTGACACTAATGATGGCGTCATCGCCACTCACCATCTTGGTGGCCTCCTCAAAGTTTGTCAGGATGGTACATATGTCAGACATCCAGGTCCACTCCTGAGGTCTTATGTGTGGAGTCTGACCTGAATATCGACGGCCTTGTTGCAGCTGGTACTCTACAACTGCTCTCTTCTGCTCACAAATCCTTTGCAACATGTGGAGGGTAGAGTTCCAACATGTGGGGACATCACACACCAGTCGGTGTGCCAGAAACTGCAAACGCTGCTGCAACACAGCAAGGGCGGCGGAAGCTGTAGCCGACTTGCGAAAATGAGCTGACAGGCGGTGTACTTTCACGAGCAGATCTGGCAACTCGGGGTACGATTTAAGAAACCGCTGAACCACGAGGTTAAGTACATGAGCCAGGCATGGTACGTGTGTGATCTCACCTCGCCTCAGAGCCGCCACCAGGTTACGGCCATTGTCACACACGACCATGCCGGGATGTAGGTTCAGCGGTCTCAGCCACAGATCTGCCTGCTCTTTCACAGCTGTCCACAACTCACAAGCAGTGTGAGGTTTATCACCTAAGCTTATGAGTTTCAGCTTGGCGGAGGCAGTACTGCAATGCTTCCAGCTTGTAACTGATGTGGTGATATCTGAGATGGAGGCTGAACATGAGGAGGAGGAGGAGGATGCGCAGGAGCTGTACACTGTGGGGGCAACTCTGACTGACATAGGGCCCGCAATCCTCGGTGTGGGGAGGATGTGTTCCGTCCCAAGGTCCGACTGGGTCCCGGCTTCCACTATGTTTACCCAGTGTGCCGTCAGAGAGATGTACCGTCCCTGGCCACAAGCACTTGTCCACGTCTCCGTTGTCAGGTGGACTCTCCCAGTAACTGCGTTGTTGAGGGCACGGCAGATGCTTTGGGACACGGGCTTGTGTAGTGCGGGGATGGCACACCGGGCAAAATAGTGTCGGCTGGGGACCGAGTACCGAGGGACGGCCACCGCCATAAGATTGCGGAAGGATTCCGTCTCCACCAGCCTAAAAGGCAGCATTTCCAACGCAAGCAGTCGTGAAATGTGCAAATTTAGGACTGTGGCCTGTGGGGCGTTAGCTGTGAATTTCCGCTTTCGTTCAAAGGTCTGGGATATGGACAATTGAACGCTGCGGTGGGACGTGGACGTGGACGTTGATGCTGTTTCTTGAGAAACTGCCATAACAAGTGAAGACTGAGAGGAGGGGGCATCTTTACATGCAGTATGGACAGGGGATTGCCTTGCACACACAACAGGGGGTTCTATTGCACGCACAACAGTGGAAGAAGCAGTGGTGACACCTGCTGACACTGGTCGTGGACCCTGGGTTTTGCCCCACAAAGTCGGGTGCTTTGCTGCCATGTGCCTGATCATGCTGGTGGTGGTCAGGCTGGTAGTTTTGTCACCCCTGCTGATGCTGGCATGGCAGGTGGAACATATGGCCTTTTTGGGGTTATCAGCAGAGTCTTTAAAAAAATTCCAGACTCTGGAAGACCTACCGCTTGTATTGGCAACGTCCCTCATGTTGGTGTTACAGGGAATGGTTGCCTGCCTTCTGTCTGCGGCCACCACACTGCTTCTTCCTGCCTGTTGGGGTACTCTGCCCCCCCCCCCCCCCTGTGTGCTGCTGGCCTCACTCTGCATGTCCTCCTTCCACGTTGGGTCAGTTACTAGATCATCCACCAACATAAATAATTGTGTTTTGTACTTGTATATATATACTGACTGTATGCCCATATTTAGAATGACGTCCATTTTGGCCGGAGCCGTGCAGTGTACATCTTGCGCAATGTATGCATTCTGTGAGCAACCGCTCGAGGATCCATACTGCTGCGAGAGATGTGAGCATATCGTGCACTTGGAAGCCCAAATTCTGGATCTAAGTGCTCAGATAGCGGTACTGAGGAGCATCGACAACATGGAACGGAGTTTGCTGCTCACCGAGCAGACACTCAATGGGTCAATACTGGGGGGGAGCATAGAGGGGAAGTGCAGGCTGAACAGGCAGGGAGCTGGATAACAGTTAGGAGGGATAGAGGGAAGACGTATAGGAAGGCTGGTTCAGAACCGGCATTATTGGAGCACGACAGATCCTCTGACCGCCGGGGGAGTGTATGCTCCAGTAATGAGGGGGAGGGGGGAAGTGTAGGGCAGGCAAGACAGGTTCTGGTAGTGGGTGACTCTATTATTAGGGGGACAGACAGGGCAATCTGTCACAAAGACAGGGATCGCCGAACGGTGTGCTGCCTCCCTGGCGCTCGAGTCCGGCACATCGCGGATCGGGTTGACAGGTTACTGGGTGGGGCTGGCGAAGACCAAGCGGTCATGGTCCACATCGGCACCAATGACAAAGTGAGTGGTAGATGGAGGGTCCTTAAAAATGATTTCAGGGACCTAGGTAGGAAGCTTAGGGCAAGGACCTCCAAGGTAGTTTTCTCAGAAATACTACCAATCCCGCAAGCCACACAGGAGCGCCAACGGGAAGTTAGGGAGGTGAATAAGTGGCTAAAGAGTTGGTGCAAGGCAGAAGGGTTTGGGTTCATGGAGAACTGGGCCAACTTCGCGGTCGGCTACAGGCTCTACCGTAGGGACGGGCTGCACCTCAATGGGGAGGGTGCAGCGGTGCTGGGGAAGAAGATGGCTAATAGGTTGGAGGAGTTTTTAAACTAGAGACGGGGGGGGAAACCAAGGAAATAGGTGGGATGTGAGGCAAGCAAGGGGGAAGGGGAGAAGTGAATATAATGAGGGTGGAGAGGGGGGTGGGGATAGTACAGTTAGATCGTTAGAGAAGAATAGGATGCTAAATAATCCCAAAGTTTTATCTTGCATGCTGACCAACGCAAGAAGCCTGACCAATAAGGCGGATGAGCTGCAGGCGCTTATATCGGAGGAGAGGTATGACATCGTAGGTATAACAGAGACTTGGCTAGACGATAGCTACGACTGGGCGGTAAATTTATTAGATTATAGTTTATTTAGAAGGGACCGGAAACAGGGGAAAGGCGGAGGAGTCTGCTTATATGTAAAGTCATGTCTAAAACCCAGACTAAGGGAAGATATAGGAGAGGGAGAAGAGGGGGTCGAGTCCATGTGGGTAGAGATAGAGGGAACTAAAAATAATAATAAAATATTACTGGGGGTCTGCTATAAGCCACCCAATATAACAGAGGAGAATGAGAATCTGCTATTAGGACAAATAGACAAAGTAGCAAAACATAATGAAGTGATTGTAATGGGGGATTTCAACTACCCGGATATTGACTGGGAAACAGAAACCTGTAGATCTCAGAAAGGAAAAAGGTTCTTGACAAATATTAAGGATAACTATCTCTCCCAACTAGTGCAGGAACCAACGAGAGGAAAGGCCGTGTTGGACTTAATATTGACTAATAGGCCTGATAGAATAACTGAGGTACAGATAGGGGGGCACCTAGGTAATAGCGACCATAATATTATCGACTTCAAAATGCCCTTCAGTAGGGTTATCAATAAGGGAACAACAAAAACATTAAACTTTAGGAGGGTGAAGTTTGATCAGCTAAAAGAAAGCCTTCAACTTATTGACTGGGACAAAGTTCTTAATCAAAGGAATACGAATAGTAAATGGGAAACCTTCAAAAGAATTCTGAATACTCAGTGCGAGAGATATATACCGTATGGGAATAAAAGGGCCAGAAATAAGAGGAAACCAATATGGTTGAACAAGAACGTAAAAGGGGCGTTAAATAGCAAAAAAGAGGCATTCAAGAGATTAAAACAGGAAAACAGTAAGGAGGCACTAATGTGTTACAAGGAAAAAATGAGAACCTGTAAAAAAAAAATAAAAATAGCGAAGGAGGAAACAGAGAGACGTATTGCTAGGGAAAGTAGATCAAATCCCAAACTGTTCTTTACGTATATAAATAGTAAAAGGATTAAATCGGATAATATTGGACCGATAAAAAGTGAGGAAGGCAAAATCATAGAGAAAGATGAGGATAAAGCTAATCTATTAAATAATTTTTTTTCGACAACTTTCACAAAGGAAATCGAACTAACAGGAGAAATGAGAAGTGACAAACTTAATCCTCCACTAAGTATGACAAATCTAACCCAAGCTGGGGTACAGAAACGCCTCAGTAACATTAAAATAAACAAATCACCAGGACCTGATGGCATACACCCACGGGTACTAAGGGAACTAAGTAATGTGATAGACAGACCGTTATATCTTATATTTAAGGACTCTGTTGAGACTGGGTCTGTGCCACTTGATTGGCGACAGGCGAATGTAGTGCCAATATTCAAAAAGGGAGCGAAAAGTGACGCCGGAAACTATCGGCCGTTGAGTCTGACGTCCGTTGTGGGCAAAATTTTTGAAAGCTTCATTAAAGAGGCAATTACGGAGCATCTTGATGCTAATAATCTATTAACCCTGAACCAACATGGATTCATGAGGAATCGCTCCTGCCAAACAAACCTGATTGACTTCTACGAGGAGGTTAGCTCTCGAGTAGATCAGGGGGAACCAGTGAATGTCGTGTATCTCGACTTCTCAAAAGCGTTCGATAGCGTGCCACATAATAGGTTGGTATACAAAATGAGAATGATGGGGCTGGGGGAAAATGTCTGCAAGTGGGTAGCTAACTGGCTAAAGGATAGAAGGCAGAGGGTGGTTATAAATGGAATATTCTCAGATTGGGTAAGCGTCACTAGTGGGGTACCACAGGGGTCTGTACTAGGCCCAATGTTATTTAATATCTTTATTAACGACATAGTCAACTGGATAAATAGTAAAATATCAATATTTGCAGATGACACAAAGTTATGTAAAACAATTAATACAAAAGAGGACAGTGCTGTTATGTTCTGCTACCAAAGCTAAGGAAAGAGGGGAGATCTGTCCCTACTATAAGACTCAGCTGAATCCCTACGATGTAACAGGGAACCTGATCCTGCGATCAGACCTGCTAAAGTCCTAATCTAGTCTGTACGGAGACCTATAGATGTGGGGAGGGAATCCCTACAAGTACTAAGGACTGGGAGGAATATGGGACACCTCCTAACAGAAATAGTAGCAGACAGAAGAACAAACAAAATAGATAGAACATAGAGGTCCGTAGACCAAGCAAACTAACAGAGTTAGATACAGAGCACAGGCTAGCCAGAAAGTAGATATACAATGAAGTCCAGCAAAGCCAGAAGGGCGGAGCAGGATTAAATAGGCCAACAAGGTCATGTGACCAGCAAAGGAAAAAAAACCTAACAGCAAGGTTCTAACAGTACCCCCCCTTCTAAGAGGATCCTCCGGATCCCCTAGGACCAGGCTTATCAGGAAATCTCCTGTGAAACGCTCTGATAAGTCTGGACGCGGAAACATCATCTGACCTCACCCAAGAGTTATCCTCGGGTCCGAAACCTTTCCAGGCCACAAGATACTGCAAACTACCTCTATACCGTCTAGAGTCAAGGATGCGAGAAATTTCATATTCCCCGTCCTCCACCACCGGAGGAACAGAGGCAGAGGCGTCACCATCCGACACGACAGCTTTTTTTAACAGAGAGACATGAAAGACCGGATTAATTCTCCAGGAGGTAGGAACCTCCAACCTAACAGCAGATTGGTTGACAACCTGAAGCACCTTAAAGGGCCCTACAAACTTGGGACCCAATTTCTTAGAAGGAATCCTCAACCGCAGATTCCTAGAGGACAACCAAACCATGTCACCAACAGCGAACAAAACCTCCTGTCGTTTCCTATCAAAGTAGTCTTTAGATTTTCTGTTGGCCTCCTGAAGATTACCACGCACATCCGTCCAAACTCTTTCCAAATCACCGGAAAAATTCTCCTCCTCAGGCACGGCAGATCCCAACTTGGAGAACGACCCAAACGACGGATGTCTCCCAGAACAACAAAAAAAAGGCGAACAACCAGCAGAAGAAGATGTATGATTGTTCAGAGCAAATTCGGCAAGTGGCAGAAACTCAGACCACCCCTCTTGATTGTCTGCCACAAAACAACGCAAGAACTGCTCAACATCCTGGTTTTTCCTTTCAGTCTGGCCATTAGATTCAGGATGGTATCCGGACGAAAACGACAAATGAATTCCCAACCTGTCACAAAAGGCACGCCAAAAACGAGCCACGAACTGAGGACCCCTATCAGAAACAATGTCAGTAGGAACGCCATGAAGTCTGACAATTTCCTTGACAAAGGCCTTAGCGAGAGTTTTAGCGCAGGGCAGTTTGACGAAGGGAACCAAGTGACACATCTTGCTAAAACGGTCCACGACCACCCAGATGACAGTAAAACCCTCAGAGGGGGGAAGGTCAGTTATAAAGTCCATAGCCAAATGTGTCCAAGGAGCACTGGGGACCTCCAAAGGACAAAGCAACCCCACAGCAGGAGTATGTGAGGACTTGGATCTAGCACATATAGTACATTGGCGCACCCACTTAATGACTTCCTTCTGCCATCCAGGCCACCAAAAACTGCGACCCACCAGTCTCTTGGTCTCAGAGATTCCGGGATGACCTGCCAACCGAGATTCGTGACACTCAACAAACAAATCTCTCCTAAAGGTCCCAGGCACAAACAACCTCCCATGAGGAGTGTTAGATGGGGCATTCTCCTGAGCTTTAAGAATCTCATCTTCCAAAACGGAGTCTAAAGCAGCTATCACAACACCTTCTTGTAAAATGTTTTCCTCTTTCTCAGCACCGACTATGGGAGAAAAACTGCGAGACAAGGCATCCGCCTTAACATTCTTAGTACCAGGGATGTAAGTAACGGAGAAATTAAACCGCGAGAAAAACAGTGCCCACCTAGCCTGACGGGCATTCAGGCGCTTGGCAGCATCAAGATATATCAGATTTTTATGATCCGTAAGAACCTGAACGGGAAATTCCGCACCTTCCAAGAAGTGGCGCCAGTGTTCAAATGCGAGTTTAATAGCCAATAATTCCCGATTACCAATATCGTAATTCAATTCAGTCTCCGAAAATTTTTTGGAAAAAAAGGCACAGGGATGTAATCCATCCCCGTTATCCTGAGACAATACTGCGCCAACCCCCACAGAGGAAGCATCAACCTCAACCAAAAACGGCCTAGTAACATCAGGCTGCATAAGGATGGGAGCAGAGGTGAACCTCTCCTTGAGATACACAAAAGCTTCAATGGCCTCAGAAGACCACTGAACAGCATCAGCACCTTTCCTGGTGAGATCAGTCAGAGGTTTGACAATACTAGAAAAATTTTTTATGAATTTTCTATAGTAATTGGCGAAACCCAAAAACCTCTGTATCGATTTCAAACCAATAGGCCTAGGCCATTCCTGCACAGCCTGAACCTTAACCGGATCCATCTCAAAACCTTTGCTGGAGATAATGTAGCCCAAAAAACTAATTCTCTGTACAGCGAACTCACATTTCTCCAGCTTAGCAAAAAGCGAATTGTCCATTAATAACTGTAATACCTCACGCACGCTCCGCCAATGAGACTCCAGATCTGGCGAATAAATCAAAATGTCATCCAAATACACAACCACATTTTTACCAATCAAAGGTCTAAGGATGTCATTAATCAGATTCCGAAAAAATGCAGGAGCATTAGTAAGACCAAAAGGCATAACCAGATTCTCAAAATGACCCACAGGAGTGTTAAAAGCAGTCTTCCATTCATCACCCTCCTTCATGCGCAACAGATTGTATGCCCCCTTAAGGTCAATTTTAGAGAACCACTTGGCCCCCAATAACTGGTTAAACAGATCAGGAATCAATGGCAGTGGGTAAGGATTGCGTACCGTAATTTTGTTAATCTCACGGAAATCCAGACAAGGACGTAAACCGCCGTCCTTTTTTTTTACAAAAAAAAATCCAACCGCCACAGGAGATTTAGAGGGCCTAATGTGACCGGCGGCCAAACTTGTCTGTATGTATTCCTCCAAAGCCTTCCTCTCAGGAATAGTAAGGTTAAATAAACGACTTTTAGGAAGAGTCGCTCCAGGGACAAATTCAATAGAACAATCATAGTCTCTATGGGGAGGCAAAACCTGTGATTCTTTCTCAGAAAAAACTCTCCAAAAATCCTGAATAGGAACAGGCAATTCTCCCCTATCCAAAGCTGCAATACGCCCGTTACAACACTTGTCATAACATTTATGGCTCCAGGATTTAATTTCACTGGTAGACCAATCCAGTACAGGATTGTGAAATTTTAACCAGGGCAAACCCAATATTACTGGAGAAGGCAAGTTATTCAACACTACCAAATCCAATTTCTCATGGTGAACACCATTAATAGTGAGAGGAAATTCACTGACCTTGAGAGTAATATTCTTCAAAGGGGAGCCATCCACAGAAACCACAGCAATGGGGGATGATAAAGGTTCAGGTTTTAAATTGAGTTTTTCCACGAATCCCCCATCAATTACATTCAGTGTAGACCCGCAATCAACAAACACCCGAAATTCCATTAATTTTTCCTGAGCAATCGTGGAAGCAGCTAAAAATATACCCTTGGAATTTAAACAGGCAATACGGGCGTGACTGACCATTTTTTTTTCTTTCTTTATACGAAGCTCACAGCCTTTAATCAAATGACCAGATTTCCTGCAATAGAAACACAAGCCTTCTGAAAAACGACGATCTTTTTCTTGAGAGCGAGGTGCCACCGATCCAATCTCCATCGGTTCACCACTGTTAGTACACACATTATCATAACCAGAAACTGACATAGCAGAGGATTTGCTCTCATTAACCCTAGCACGCAGTCTCCTATCCACCCGTATAGCTAATTGCATAGCCTGTTGCAAATCCTCAGGTGTAGGATAAGCAATTAGCAGGTCTTTAACCCTTTCACTGAGCCCAGCAAGAAATAGACTTTTCAGAGCAGAATCGTTCCACCCTGTTTGAGTGGACCAACGACGAAAATGTGTACAATATTTTTCTACATTACCTGATCCTTGTTTTAAACGTCTCAACTCAGTCTCAGCTGATGCGACACGGTCAGGATCATCATATAATAGTCCTAAAGCAGAAAAAAAAACTATCCACTGATCTGAAGCATGTATCACTAGGTTGCAAAGAAAAGGCCCACTCCTGAGGCTCTTTGCGCAAAAGTGACATTATGAACCCTACGCGCTGGGATTCATCCCCAGAGGACTTGGGTCTCAAACGAAAATACAATAAGCAAGCATTTTTAAATGAAAAAAATTCTCGATGTTCACCAAAAAATAAATCCGGCAAACATACCTTAGGCTCCAAGAAATATGCTCCAGGACAGTTACTCACGTGCTGACGGAGCTCGGCCACTTCCAGAGAGAGTCCCTGCAGGTGTTTAGCCAAATCCTGAACCGACACCATGATGGAACAAAAAAAAATCTTTCCTTAGAGAATTTGCAGGCTGGACTTACTGTTATGTTCTGCTACCAAAGCTAAGGAAAGAGGGGAGATCTGTCCCTACTATAAGACTCAGCTGAATCCCTACGATGTAACACCGAACCTGATCCTGCGATCAGACCTGCTAAAGTCCTAATCTAGTCTGTACGGAGACCTATAGATGTGGGGAGGGAATCCCTACAAGTACTAAGGACTGGGAGGAATATGGGACACCTCCTAACAGAAATAGTAGCAGACAGAAGAACAAACAAAATAGATAGAACATAGAGGTCCGTAGACCAAGCAAACTAACAGAGTTAGATACAGAGCACAGGCTAGCCAGAAAGTAGATATACAATGAAGTCCAGCAAAGCCAGAAGGGCGGAGCAGGATTAAATAGGCCAACAAGGTCATGTGACCAGCAAAGGAAAAAAAACCTAACAGCAAGGTTCTAACAAGTGCAGACCTACAGAGGGATTTGGATAAGCTGGGTAGGTGGAGCATAAATGGCAAATGAGGTTTAACGAGGAGAAATGTAAGGTCATACATATGGGAAGGAAAAATGGAAGTCACCAGTACTCACTGAATGGGAAATCATTGGGGAATTCAGAGATGGAGAAGGACTTGGGCATCTTGATTGATAGCAAACTAAATTGGAGTGCCCAAAGTCAGGCCGCTGCTGTAAGGGCAAACAGGGTAATGGGATGTATCAGAAGAGGTATAGCTGCAAAGGATGAGAACATTGTTCTTCCACTGTACAAAGCACTGGTCAGACCACACTTGGAATACTGTGCTCAGTTATGGGCCCCAATATATAGAAAGGATATAAATGAGCTTGAAAAGGTACAAAGGAGGGCAACAAAATTAATAAGGGGAATGGAGGAACTGCAATACCCAGAGAGGTTGGCAAAACTAGAACTATTCAGCCTGGAAAAGAGAAGGTTGAGGGGGACATAATAAATGTGTACAAATATGTTAGGGGACAGTATAGAGATCTTGCCCGGGATTTGTTCAAAAGGAGGGATATTACGGTAACAAGAGGGCACTCACTAAGACTGGAAGAGAAAAGGTTTCAGCACCAGCATAGGAAGGGGTTCTTTATGGTAAGAGCAATGAGAATATGGAATTCACTGAGTGAGGAGACGGTAATGTCGGATTCACTACACCAGTTCAAGCGGGGACTGGATGCATTTCTAGATACCAGGCAGATTTCAGCATATACTTAAAAATAAAATAAAATAGTAGGTTGATACAGGGATTTATTCTGACTGCTGGTTTCAGAGTCGGGAGGGAATTTTTCCTCAGGTGAAGATTGGCCAAATCATTTGGGGTTTTTGCCCTCCTCTGGATCAACTTTAGCAATTACAGAACTAACAGGTCGAACTTGATGGACGCAAGTCTTTATTCGGCTTTACAAACTATGTTACTATGTTACTATGTTACCTCCTCCTCTTCCACTTGCGCACCATGATCCTCCTCCTCACTTCCTGGCAATTGTGTCTCGTCATCGTCCACCTCTTGTGACAGATTGCCAACGTCGACTTCCTGTGGCCGTGGCTGTTCAAATATTTGGGCATCGCAACATGGGATCTCCTCTTCCACCACTTCAAGCGTATCAGGCGAGGGGCCCAAATATGGAAATGGACCAGTGAACAGCTCTTCAGAGTGTTCAAGTGTGGGATCACTAGCTGTCTGAAGACAGTCGGCATGGTGGGAGGAAGGAGCATCAGGGTGAGGAGGAGTATGCGGTCGAGACTCACGGCTACTAAGAGTTGACCGTGTGGAAGACAGACCGGAGGTGGTGGTGCCCAGGTAACTGAAAGTATTATCTGCTATCCAATTAATAACCTGTTCACACTGATCAGTTCTCAATACTGGTGTTGTTCTGTGTAGTGTTGAGCCACCCCGTAGTGTTCGAGTTCGGTTCGGTTCGTCGAACACCCGAGGAGCAGCTGCAGGTCCAAAGCGCGGAGCAGAAACGCCGGGCCCGACGAAACCGCCGTGCGGCCCGCGGTCCCCGCTCCACCGGGACCGTAATAAAATTTCAACTGGAGAATGGCTGGGGCTTTATCCGGGACCACCGAACCCCCGGCGACGTCTTTGTCACCCGCAGGGATGTCGAGAGCCACCTGCCGGAGGGACACCGCGGACGTGACCTCTACCCGGGTGATGTGGTCACTTTCACCCGGCATCACTGTGCTAAAGGACCGTACGCCCTTCACGTACACCGTCTGACTGAGAAGGAGTTGCAGTGTGAGGAAGACCAAGAGGACCCGGACGGGTCTGAAGACTACCCTCAGGAGGAGACAAGGAGAGGACACCGCTACTGAAGGGAAGTAGCATAAACAAAGTATTGTATATAGTTACCCGTTAGGGTACCTAAGCTGCTGCTAATTAGAGTGTGGTCCCCGTTGGGACTAGTGTGGAACTGTTAAAGAACTGTTACCTGTGTGCCCCTGTCCCCAACCAGGCTGAGGACTGTGAGCAGCCATTCCCTTATTCCCCACTGGCCGAGGACTGAGAGCGGTCATACCCTGTAAATAGTTGCGCTTCTTAAGGCGCCCCCTACTGGTTTTATAGGAGAACTGTTTTTCTACTACAGAATTAGTGACTGTTGCACTTTACCTGGTCACAAGTTGCACGGTGGCCAGGGATCAAGAACGTGTTGATCAAGAATGTTTAATATGCAAAAGTTTTATATTATGCTAAAAGAGTTAATGTATTTTATAAGTGTGTGAAGAAAGTCTGATAATGTTTCCGTAATGTTTTATACCTGTGACGTTCTAAGAGAAAAGTACCTCCCATAAAGGGATGATTGAAAGTTGATACATCTTATATGTGAGTGCACTTTAAAAATTTTTGTATGTTTTGATTTGTTTTATTCTTTTCCAGCCCGAGGACGTGCTGTGGTTTACCAGGGGGGAATGTAGCACCCCGAGGACTCGGCTGCTACAGGGGTATTGCACCTCGAACCAGAGGTGTGGTATTCCACTCCCGGGTAAGGATGGAGTGTGGAACTGAGCTCAGTTAGCTGCATGCACTACACTCACCCCATTTCCGGGGGACAGATCAACGGTACTCCCACCAGATAGATGTGCAGGTACGACAGCTTCTGTCCCTGGCTGGAGTGGGGGGGGGAGGAACATCCCAGTGGTGTAGGAGCAGATAGGGGAGGGACTCTGGGCATAGGTAGGAGCCCATTGGGTGCTGGTCACCTGGGCTTGGGTGTCAGAGGGAGTATATAAGGTGGGCACCATCTTTAGACAGGGTTCAGTTCAGAGAGGAGTTCAGCCAGAGAGGGCTGACAGGGAGCTGTGGCTCCGGCTGGGCCCAGCTCCAGAGTCAGGCCTGGAGAGAAGGCCTGAGGCAGAGAGAGAGAGAAGAAGAAGGAGGAACAGAAACACCAGGAGAGGCCCAGAGACGCAAGAGAAGAGGGAACCCTGAGATCCCACGAGAGAACAAGTTAACGGGTGAAGGGTTGGCAGAACAGGGTGCCGGATCCCAAACTGGTAGAGGCTAATCATCCTTAGCCAGGAACCGGAGGTCGTGGACAAGTTTTGGTGCGACCCCTCACCATATCCACCAGGAAGGCATACCACGTATAGGGTCAGGGAAGCCGGGAAAGGTTTCGCCACCAAAAGGCCCGAGGGAGCTGGACAAAGGTGGGTCCCTGGTGGGGACGGCCAGTAGGAAGGAAGAGAGGGGAGCTCAGGACCACGCTCTGGAACTGCCTGGGAGTTGGCCGAGTCCCGCACCTGGTGGCTCGGGTGGTCACTCCTGGCCGAAGTGATCTGAACACCAACTGTGAGTAAAGCTGTGAAAACTGCAATACACGTCTCTGAGTTTCCTTGTCGCACCATCACTACCACCATCATCCACGTCTGCTGCCCTGAGGCCATACCCCTCCCGTTGGGGGTTATACCATCTACGCTGCACAACCGTACCACCGGCCTCAGCGGTCTGCCCTGCAGCGGCGGCTTCATAGCCGCAATCAACGGGTGGCGTAGTCGAACATTCTAACATCTACTGCTAAATACTGCCACTTAGTTTGACACCCTGGGCACGGACCGGGTCACCGCCACGAGGACTACTACCCCTATCAGATCCGGCTCCGGGTATTCCCCACGTGCGCAATGCTACACAACATGGCCCAGGGGGCGCGTCAAATACACTTTAAATCCATTTACAAGGATCTATTGGAGGGCAAGTCTCATGCCAGCAGCCGCGTAATTCCAGCTCCAGTAGCGTCCACTAAAGCTGCTGCAGTTAAAAAGCTTTTATAAGGATCGAGCTCGGCTGTCCACCGCAAGGCATCCTACTGCCAGTCCCAGCCCCTATGCCTTGGGGTGCCTCCTGATGCTCTTCACTGAGTATCCCGTGGTCCCGAAGCATTTCCTTTGAAAAAATTAAGTGTCCAAACTACAGGTGGTGTAGCTTGCTTAACAGCCGGGATAATCCGCTGACTAGCAGACACTGCTACTAGGCACAAAGTATTTCCTGGGCTAGATGTGGCGTAGTCGAACACTATAACATCTTCTACTAAATTCTGCCACTTGGTTTGACACCCTGGGCACGGACCGGATCGTCGCCACGAGGACTACTACCCCTATCAGATCCGGCTCCGGGTATTCCCCGCGTGCGCAACGCTACACAACACAGGCCCAGGGGGCGCGTCAACTTTGGCGTAGTCGGCAGGATTCCGTGCCCGCAACCACCGGGTACTGCGTGCCTGAAAAAGACTGTTAAACTTACCTGTGGTGAAGATTCCCGCCATCCGACGCCATCTTCTGCCTTCTTCCCGCCATCCGTGGAGTTTTCCCGCCATTAGATGCCATCTTCTGCCTTCTTCCCGCCATCCGTGGAGTTTTCCTGCCATTGGACGCCATCTTGAGGACGCCGCGCGGGAAGAAGAGGGGCGTGGACTCCGAAAGCGCGCGAGAACTGAAGCTCCGCCTCACGTCCGGACGTTGCGTAAGGTCCTGGAAGGAGCCCAGCAGACGCCGACGTCACAGGAGCGCGACGAAAGGTCCTCAACCCTGACGATCCACTGCGGAGCCGCGGCCTACGGAAGAGGATCATCGCAAGGTAGGCCACGGTCCACTAGGGGGGAGGAGGATGTCGGATACGGAGGAGAGCTTCACTGACACAGCCACCGCCAGCGCCACCGCTGCTGCGGTCATGCCTTTCACCATGCCCTATATCCCGGGGGCAGCCTGGCTACCCCAGTACTCAGGGGAGTCACATACCCTAAATGACTTCAGAGAAAGGCTGGATAGCCTCTTCCAGGTGTATCCCCTCACGGAGGAGCAAAAAGTGAGCATCCTGGTAGCCCAATTAACAGGGGCAGCCCAAAGGGAGGTAAAGTCCTGGCCACTTGGGAGGAGGAGGACTGTCGCAGAGATACTAGCCCGGCTGAAGGACACCTTTGATACCCGTACCTCAGCCGAGATCAAGCTTAGATTCTACGGGTGCAAGCAGCGAGCACATGAGAGTATAAGGGACTATGCACTAAACCTACAAGAGGCCCTGAGAGCCATTAAGCAGGCCGACCCTGACGGCGTAGGAAATGAGGATAAGCTACTGACTGAACAATTTATAGAGGGTCTACATTGCAATGCCCACCGAACCCAGTTGCGGGCAATGGCCTTACAGGACCCTCATCTGGACTTTGCACAGTTCAAGGACAGAGCCATCCGGGTGCTCCGAGAACCGGCACCAGGTGGCGCTGTGACCCACAGACGCCCTGCTACCACTTACCACCAGGAGACGGCGCCCTTGTCGGCAGGGCCTGTGGGAGCTGATGCGCAGGCTTTAAACAATGGCCCGGCTACAGACCTGCACCATCAGGTCCAAGAGCTAACTAAAAGCGTTGCCGCGCTAACCCGAACTGTGCAGTCTTTACAGGTTTCTACTCCAGGGAAGATCCATCAGGGGAGAGAACGGGTAATTGCTTACGCCAGCCGAAAACTGCGACCCACCGAAAGAAACCCTGAGAATTACAGCTCATTCAAGCTAGAGTTCCTGGCAGTGGTGTGGGCAGTCACCGAACGCTTTAAGCACTACCTTGCCTCTTCCCGGTTCACCGTGTACACAGATAACAACCCGTTGACACACCTGGACACTGCAAGACTCGGTGCCCTGGAGCAGAGATGGATGGCCCGTCTGTCCAACTATGAGTTCACGATCAAATACCAGGCAGGACGCTCCAATACCAACGCTGATGCCTTGTCCAGAATGCCAAACCTACCGGACGTAGGGGAAGATCCCGAGGAACTGGAAGAAATTGAACTCCCTGCGTTCCACCGTCATGGGACTACCCAGTATTCCCACCATGTAAGGGGTAAGCAATCCGCTACGTTCAACCCCTTAGCTCATTACAACTGGGCGGAAACGCAAGACAGTGACCCCGCCGTCCGACTGGTGAAGGAGATGCTGACTCAGCCAGATGCCCGCCTTGACCCAGACGCTCCGGAGGAGACCAAGCAACTGTGGGCTGAGAAGAGTCGACTGTTCCTTTACAAGGGGAAGTTGTGCCGCAGAATGGTTAACTCCCGGACGCATGAACTGATCTGGCAAGTAGTGGTGCCAAGAAGAGACGCGGCTATGGTACTGGAGGCATACCACGACGGAGCTGGGCACTTCGGATGGAAGAAGCTGGAGTTCCTGCTGCGCGGGCGGTTCCACTGGGTAGGCATGAGAGGAACCATCGAGAGGTGGTGCAGAGACTGTGGCCCATGCAACCTAAGAAGGAAGGACCGCGCCAGCCAGAAGACTCCCCTGCAGTCCATCGTCACCAGGCAGCCGTTGGAACTGTTAGCCTTGGACCATGTAAAACTGACCCCCAGCAGAAGTGGCTACGTCTATGCGTTAACCATCGTGGATCACTACTCCCGGTTCTTGGTTGTAGTCCCCGTCAAGGACTTAACGGCTCAAACAGCAGCTAGTGCCTTCCAGCAGCACTTCTGCCGTCCACACGGATACCCAGAGCAGGTGCTGACGGACCAAGGACCTGCCTTTGAAGCGGAAGTCTTCCAGGAGTTCTGCACTCTGTATGGCTGCCGGAAGATAAGAACAACACCCTATCATCCGCAAACCAATAGACTCTGCGAGAAGATGAACCAGGTGGTGATAGACCTTCTGAAAACATTGCCCCTGGAAGAACGCAGTCTGTGGCCTGAGAAACTGCCTGATCTGGTGGACCTATACAACCACATCCCTGTAGGTTCTACCAACTGTACCCTGGCTTACCTAATGAGAGCAAGACCTGGTAAGCTGCCTGTTGATCTGGATATGGGAGTCCTGACACCCGAGGACACTTCACCAGAAGCAGACTGGGACACAGAGAGGCAGCAGCAGTACCGGAAAGTACAGGAGAGCGTTGAGCGAAGTCTCTGTCAAGCAAGACAAAGACAGGAGAAGACTTACAACCAGTATGCTCCCGCTGTTCCCCTGGTACCTGGAGAGCAGGTCTTGAAGAGGAAGAGACGGCTCCACAAGTTGGACGACCAGTGGGAGAAGGACCCGTACACCGTACTGCCATCAAGCCATGAAAACCCAAAAATCTGCACAATCAGTAAGGATGGAGGAGAAACCACAGCCATTGTCTCCCATGATCACCTGAAGAAGTGTCCCGAGCAGCTACGAAACCCTGAAGAAGATCAAGAAGACCCTCGACCCGTAGAGGAAAGGGAAGAGATGGTCAGTACTGTACTCGGAGACTTCCCTCGGTCTTGGACACAAGTAAATGGCGCTGTTGTGGTACCCGTCCTCACCTTCCTCCAGCCAGCATCCCAAGTGCCTACGGAAAAACAGGTAGAGCTGGAAGAGCAGCCGGTCCAGGAGGCAGAAGACCCCACACAAGCAGACCAGGAGAATCGACCCTCTGCTTGTAGTGAGCCTGCCGTGCCCCTAGTGAGCCAAAGAGCCCGTAGACAGCTGCCCAGCTTACCTTTGACAGCTCCTACACCCTGTAGCTCAGGACCGGTCAGTAAGCTCCGTAGGTCTACTAGGGTCACTAGAGGCCAGTTGCCCATACGTTGGAGGATCTAAAGTGTTCAGACTGTTTTATTGGTATTTACCTGTTTACTGTTGCTTGTAAATAATTATGGTTTTCCAGTTATTTTATAGGTGTCTTTTGTGGATTATCCGGAATCCTTTGTATATATGTTTGGAGCGTAACCCAGGAACGGACTAAAGACTGTTAAAGACTCGGGGCAGGACAGACCCCTACCTGGTTACGGCTCCCTGTTCTTTGGTGAAATGGACACCCGGTTGCGGACACTCCGTGACCACCTTAACGTGTTTTTCCTTATTGTATTGTTCCTGTTTATACCCTGTTATGTTTTCATAAAATATGTTTAGTCCCAGAGTACTAAATTTTACTAAGGGGGAATGTGGCACCCCAGGGGTCTGGTTACCACAGCATAACAATATTACGTCTGAGAGCAGGTGGGAGGTCTCCTGGTCAGGAACCCTAAGCATGCCACACCTCCTGCCCAGTCCTGGGAGGGGAAGAACTTCCCCTATATAAACTGGGGCTGAGGCGGGGTTAGGGAGAAGAAGAGGAGTCCCAGACAGAGACACAGTCTGGTCTGGAGTGGAGCAGATACAGGGAGAGCAAGATCAGGAGCTCTGTGGGAGCAGTGATAAAAGGGTCAGAGACTGGAAGCTGTAGAGCTCGCCCTGACTGAAGAGATCTCACCGGACACGGAGTCCGAGGCTGTGGGGACTGATCCATACCCAGCAGCAGAAACCGACCGGCAGGGGATTTCAGGTCCTCTGGCCAAGAAACCCGAAGGCACGGTCACACGCAAGGGACCAGCACCGCCGTCGTGGAGCGGAGGCTACCAGAAGGCCCCGAGTCACCGGCCATACGGGTGAGCACCACACGGTACACTCAGGGACGTGGGCTACTTTTACCCGCTTCTAGCAAGGTAGCCAGGAAGAGTACAATTAGTTGGGGAGGCCTACAACTCCGCCTGGCCAGGGGAGATCCTATCTGCTCACGGACTGACCAGGCCCCAATCGCTAGCCAGTACTCCCGGGAGGGTCTACCTTTGCCACCAGTAAAGACCCTGAACTACACCGCACCGTCTCTGAGTGGTTCCTGGTGCCTGCGTGCAATTCTGCTATCCCCATCATCCACGTCCGCTGCCCTGAGGCCATACCCCTCCCGTTGGGGGTTATACTATCCACGCTGCACACCCGTACCACCGGCCTCAGCGGTCTGCCCTGCAGCGGCGGCTTCATAACCGCATTCAACGGGTGGCGTAGTCGAACACTATAACATCTTCTACTAAATTCTGCCACTTGGTTTGACACCCTGGGCACGGACCGGATCGTCGCCACGAGGACTACTACCCCTATCAGATCCGGCTCCGGGTATTCCCCGCGTGCGCAACGCTACACAACACAGGCCCAGGGGGCGCGTCAGATGCAGTTAAAAATTTGTAATTAGATACTCTCGTTGGATGCTGAGAAAGCATTCCATAGAGTCTCCTGGCACGCCATATATGATTCTCTTAAAAAGCTTGGGGTAGGGGTCTAGGGGACCCTTTTATAGCCAAAATCACGGCCCTGTATCACAATACGTCACCTAGGCTGAAGATAAATGGAACTGTAGCACCCTGAGGGCTCGGTTGCTACAGAGGTATTGCACCTCACCCAGAGGTGTGATATCTCACTCTCAAGTAAGGATGGAGTGTGGATCAGGACCCGACACCTGCATGCATTACACCACATTGCCGTGGGGCAGGGCGACCAATATGCCTCTGAGATGGGCACGACAGTCCCTGTCCCTGGCTGGAGTGGGGGGAGGGAACACTGAGGAAGGGGAACCCTGTAGTGCAGGAGCAGGGAGGAAGCAGTTCCTGGGTGCATTGAGAAGGGAGTATAAAAGGTGGGCACCATCTTAGTTCAGTGCAGAGAAGTCTGAGCAGAAGTGGCAGGGAGCAGGGGCTCTGCATGAGCTCTGCTCTGGAGGCGGGCCTAGTAACAGAGGCCCAGGCCTGGAAGAGGGAGAAGGAAGGAAGAGGAGCGGAGAAGGCTCCAGGAACGAGGAATGAAGGGATCCCAGGGGTGCGGACGGGCGAGTCGCCACCGCACGCCCGAATCCACCTGCGTGGAGGGGTCAGGCCAAAGGGGGAGACCGGTCCCCGAAACTAGTGGAGGCAGGAAACGACCCTCAGCTAGAAACCGGAGGCTGTGACATTTTATGTGGCGCAGCCCCTCGCTACACCCGCTAGGAAGGCACCACATAGGGTCAGGGAAACTGGCGCCAAGTTTACCAAGAGGAGGCCCGAGGCAGCCGGACAGAAGGGTTGGTAAGAAAGGCCAGGCAAAGGACACACAAAGGGGGTCCTGTGAAGCGCTCCAAAGTTATCTGGAAGTTGTCTGAGCCCTTCACCTGGTGAGCACAGTACGACGTGGGCAGCCGTTACCTGCAGACGTGGTCTGGATAATAAGAACTGTGAGTAAAGGCCCTGGACTGCATCACTGACTCCGTGTCGTTACTGCTGCTGCCCTGCACCATCACCCCCATCCTCCGCATACACTGCCCTGAGGCTATACTCCTCCCGTGGGGAGTTATGCTACGCTCTGCTGCACCCACAACACCAGCCTCAGCGGTCTGCCCTGCAGCGGCGGTTCACTCTGACCGCAATCCACGGGTGGCGTAGTCGGACATTTAAACATCAAAACCACATCAATAGTTCCGCCACTGGTTTGACCACCCTGAGCCACGAAACCGGGTCGCCGCCACGAAGACTACAACCACCAGCATCCACCAAAAAGGGTCCGGCTCCGGGTGTCCCAAGGCCCAGGGGGTGCATCAGAACATTTTCATCACCTTTCACAATCACCAATGGGACAAGGCAGGGATGTCCTCTGTCCCCTCTCTTATACATCCTAGTGACGGAGCACCTGCTCTCATCAATTCGCCATAACCCCAATATTAGGTGGATTGAGGTGGGAGGCACCGAGTACAAGTGCTCTCTATTTGCTGATGATGTCCTAGTATATATCACTCAATCACATATATCCATCCATGCTGTTATGGCTGAAATAGATCACTTTGTTACATGGTCAAATTTTAAAATCAATGCAGCGAAGTCTGAGGCCTTCGATGTCTCCCTCCCCAAATCCATATAGGATTCCATCCAGTCCAACTTTCCCTTTGCCTGGCCCTCACAGGGTATCAAATACTTAGGAATTCCTATTCATAGAGACCTCTCCCATCTATGTTATCTTAATTTTGGGCCCTTTATTGAACAACTCCATACAGACCACGGTTGGCAAGTTAGAACTGTAAGATTCACTACGTGAACCACTGGTGTTTTGTGGAAAAGCACATGTACACTGTGTTCCAAATTATTATGCAAAAAGTGTTTAGGAGTGATAAGGGAAGAATTTGCTTGTTTGTCAGTTAAACTCATTGATGGTGATGTGTGTCAGGGCTCTTTATATCACTGTAAGCAATTGCAGACACCTGTGCTAATTAGTTTGGCAGGTGTGTCCAATGAAAGGCAAGACTACTTAAGAAGGCTGTCTCACATTATTAAGGCAGCCTACATTTTCTGCCAAAATGGGAAAGAAAAAGGATGTGTCGGCTGCTGAGAAGCAACAAATTGTGGAGTGTTTAGGTCAAGGCATGACTACAATCAACATTGTGCGATGATCAAGATGAAGTGTCTTGGCAATCAAGAAGTATGTAGCTGATTCACAGTACACACGTGTGCGTGCTGATAAGGGCAAATTGAGGACTCTTTCCTACAGGCAATTACGTCAGGTTAAAAGAGCAGCGGCAAAAAAGCCTTGTCATAGCAGCAGACAAGTTTTTGAAGCTGCTGGTGCCTCCAACGTCCCCCGAACAACAAGATGCAGGGTCCTTCAGAGGTTTGCAGCTGTGCATACGCCATCCTGTCGACCTCCTCTATCCACTTCACACAAGCAGAAACGGCTCCAGTGGGCCAAACATTACATGAAGACTGATTTCAAAACTGTTTTGTTCACGGATGAGTGCCGTGCAGCGCTCGATGGTCCAGATGGATGGAGTGGAGGATGGCTGGTTGATGGACACCCCACGCAAACACGGCTACAGCGCCAACAAGGAGGAGGTGGAGTAATGTTTTGGGCTGGAATCATGGGGAGAGAGATTGTCGGCCCCTTTAGGATCCCTGAAGGCGCTAAAGATGAACTCCATAATGTATGTGGATTTTCTCAAACAGCACTTCCTGCCATGGTTCAAGAAGAAGAACCGTGTATTTCACAGCAAGATCATTTTTTTGCATGATAATGCACCATCTCATGCTGCACATAAAACATCTGCATCTCTGGCTGATATGGGCATAAAAGGGGACAAACTTATGGTGTGACCCCCATGCTCCCCTGACCTCTACCCCGTTCAGAACCTCTGGAGCATCATCAAAAGGAGTGTCTATGATGGCGGGAGGCAGTTCACATCTAAACAACAGCTCTGGGAGGGTATTCTGTCCTCATGCAAAACAATTGCAGCAGAAACCATCCAAAACCTGACAAATTCAATGGACGAGAGAGTTCAGAAGCTCCTTTCGAACAAGGGGTCCTATGTGAAAATGTAACATTACCTAGAATAAAGTTTTGAGTTGAAAACTGTTTGATTTCAGTTTCTAATAACCTGCTAATGCTTATAATTTCAAAAATGACCATTTTTTTGGTCTTTATTAAAATGAAAAGGTTGATCGAAAAGTTTGGGGGATCTAAGAGTGTGGCAACCCAGTAGTCATGATTACTTCGAATTCTGACAATATGAGGGTCATGTTGCAGGTAGTGCAGCAAGAAGGCACTTATGTGTCTTGCGCATCTCGGAGCCCCAAAATTATTTTCCGGGCTAGATGCAGCTAAAAATTATTATTAATTTTAAATCTGGTGGAGCTTAGTATAGATGGCCTAATAGGATCAGTGCTGCACACTGCAACAAAGCCCAAATTATTTTCCAGTCAAGATACAGATAAACATGATTAGTAATTTTAAATCTGGTGGAGCTTATCATAGATGGCCTAATAGAATCAGTGCTGCACACTGCTACAAAGCCCAAATTATTTTCCAGCCAAGATACAGATAAACATGATTAGTAATTTGAAAGCTTAAAATGGTTGGTAGGGTGATTTTAACCAATCATCAAGCTTTTACTCTCCCCAGGATGACACAGGGGTAGAAAAATCATTTCGGATCCATGATTTGTTCATCTTTATGAACGTGAGTCTGTCTACATTATCAGTGGAGAGCCGCGTGCGCTTATCTGTCAGCACACCACCAGCAGCGCTGAACACACGTTCAGACAGAACGCTGGCTGCGGGGCATGACAAGATCTCCAAGGCGTAAGTGGCTAGCTCCGGCCATTTATCCAGATTGGAAGCCCAAAAAGAGCAATGGTCCAGTGACACAGTCATGGCTTCAGTGTTTACTTGGAGATACTCCTGTACCATCGTCTCTAGGCGTTGACTATGTGTCAGACTTCTTGTCTCCTGTGGCCTTGCAAAGGATGGGCTAAAAAAGTGGTGAAATGATTCCGCAAAATTGATGTTACCAGCAGATACTGTGGTTCTGTTACGGTTTGAGTGCTGAACACTTGACGGTCCCACGGTTGGCAAGTTGGAACTGTGAGATTCACTACGTGCACCACTGGTGTTTTGTGGAAAAGCACATGTAAGATTCTGCAACAGTCTCTGCTGATACTCCTGCATGCGTGCATCCCTTTCTATGGCAGGAATAATTTCTGCAAATTTACTTTTGTATCGGGGATCTAACAGTGTGGCAACCCAGTAGTCAGGATTATTTCTAATTCTCACAATTCGAGGGTCATGTTGCAGGTAGTGCAGCAAGAAGGCACTCATGTGTGTTGCACATCCAGGAGCACCAAGTCCCTGTTGTGTTGGTGGCGAGGTAACAATCATGCTTCCTTCCTCTGTCCTCTCCCCCCAACCTCGCACAACAGAAATGTGATCAAGGTCTCCCTCATCTGATGAGTCTTCCATCAGTTCGTCCTCCACTTCTTCCTGGGCTCCTGCACCTTCCTCACTAGTTTGGCTGCTACCATGCACCCTGGTAAAACCATCTCCCCCACCCTCACATGCCTGCCGCCTTGGTGCTGCCGACCGTCTGGACCTTGCAGATGTTAGCCCTTCCGCATACAACTCCTCCTCCTCTACTTCCTCCACCTCCTCTTGTGCCACCACCTGACTCCGAATTCTGTTTAACATGTGCTCCAGCATGTAAATCACCGGAATAGTCATGCTGATAATGGCATCGTCAGCACTAAACATCTTCGTCGCCATTTCAAAACTGTGCAGAAGGGTGCATAGGTCCCTGATCTGAGACCACTCCTCCAGCGTGATTTGCCCCACCTCTGGATCTCGTTGGCCCAGGCTATACGTCAGAACGTATTGCACCAGGGCTTGTCGGTGCTGCCACAGTCGCTGCAACATGTGCAGAGTTGAATTCCACCGGGTAGGCACATCGCATTTTAGCCGGTGAAGTGGCAGGCCCAACGACTTCTGTAGAGATGTAAGTCGCTGAGCTGCGGGATGCGAACGGCGGAAGTGAGCACACAGCGACCGTGCCCTCTGCAGAAGGCCATCTAGTCTGGGATAGTGGGCTAAAAATTGCTGGACAACCAGGTTCAACACGTGAGCCATACAAGGCACGTGTGTGACATTGCCCCGGCGAAGGGCCGCACCCAGGTTTGCAGCATTGTCGCACACGGCCTTCCCTGGTTTCAGGTCCAGTGGAGACAACCATTCATGAAATTGGTTCTCCAGAGCTGACCACAACTCCTCAGCTGTGTGACTCACATTTCCCAGACATTTCAAAGTAAAAACCGCCTGATGACGTTGAGCCCTACTGCCAGCATAGTAAGGAGGTATGCAGGATCCCTTCTGCTCAGTTAGAAAGCTTGTGGCATGACCAGACAGGCTTTGGGTGCAGGTGGAAGACCGAGAGGAGGTTGAGGAGGCAGAAGCAGTGGAGGAACTTTGACATAAAGAGGATTGACGCACAACTCGTGGGGATGGCAAGACTTGGACAGCAGCCCCTTGTCCTGCTGTCACCATAGTTACCCAGTGCCCAGTCAGCGACATGTAACGCCCCTGTCCATGCCTACTCGTCCAAGTGTCTGTGGTGAAATGCACCCTGTCACACACAGAGTTTCTCAAAGAAGCGGTGCTGTTGTGTGCGACATGCTGGTGGAGCGCAGGCACACCTTTCTTTGAGAAGTAGTGCCGACTGGGCATCTGGTACTGGGGCACTGCGACGGACATAAGGTCTCGAAAATCCTCTGTGTCCACCAGGCGGAAAGGCAGCATTTCTGTAGCCAAGAGCTTGCAGATGGTGAAATTCAACCTCTTAGCTTTCTCATGGCTAGGAGGAAATGGTCTTTTACTTGTCCACATCTGAGGGACCGAGGGCTGGCTATTGTGCTTAGACGGGGTTGATAAGGGTGTCCCCGGCAAACTGCCGGTCTGTGAGGAAGATGCAGGCGGACATGTTAGGTTGCCTTGATCCAAAGGTGGTGCTATCGATGTCGGACAGCGCTCAACACCAGCTGGTGTTACCACCTCCAAAGAAAATAATGACCTGCCAATCACGCTGGCTGTTGCGGGTAAAGAGGTGGCAGGTCTGCGCCCCAAAACAGGAGTGACTGCTGTCCCCCGAGTCACAGAGGATGAAGAGGCCGCGGATGCACAAGATATGGCAGACGGTGGTTGGCCCGGCCGGCTAGGCCGCATTGTAGCACACTGAGCTTCCCACTGCAACTTATGCTTCATGTCCATGTGCCTGTTCATGCATGAAGTACTCAAACTATGTATTTTTTGGCCTCTACTTAGCTTTTGCTGACAAATGTTACAGATAACACGAGTTGGGTCATCTTTATCGATCTGAAAAAATGCCCAGGCTATGCAAGGGTTAGCACCCATGCGACCTGAAGAGCCACCACGACTTGTGGTGAGAGGCAGAGTTGTGTTTGAGGATGCAGTTGTTGACGTGCTTCCAGTACTACGTCTCTGTCCAGGAAGGCGCAACCTGACCTCGTCGTTGCTAGCATCTTCCTCCACCTCCTCTGCTGACCTCATCTCTTGGCTGACTGTGGGTTGACAGTAAGTGGGATCTCCAACCTCATCATCATCACCCTGTGCGTTATCACACCCGTCGTCCTCAGAGCCAACCTGTTCCTGCCCTGACAAAAAACTAAAGTTGTCGCTCCAATCAAGTATTGGAGTCTCATCATCGTCTTCCTCATTGTCTCCACCAACAGGAGTTACAGTTTGGGAATGAGGGTCTACATTATGGTCAGAACCTTCTGCGTCTGGTTCTGGATCCGACTCATAAAGATTCTGGGCATCAGTGCAGATCATTTCCTCGTCTGGATTCACAGAAGCGCTGGAGTCGACCTCTGATTCCCAGGCTATAGTATGAGTAAACAGCTCTGCAGACTCAACCATCTGTTCTACCTCATACACAGACGGGCAGCTGGAGATTTGGGAGCTGTGAGGAAGCAAGTGCGATTGGGGTGACACCTTTGAGGACTTGAGTATTTGTGATGTTGAAGTTGATGTGGAGGAGAGCCCACTTAAAGGAGCACTTGATATCCGTTGAAGCACCTGCTGTTTTTGTGCCTCATCTGGAATTTGTAGCGATTGGCGTGGCCGTAAGAAAGGGATCTTATCACATTGTCCGCTAAAAGAAGTAGACATTTTAGTTTGGCTAGAAGATGGTCTTTCTTCTGCAGATGTTACTGTTGCTTTAACACCTACCCCACGGACACAACCTTTTTTCCCCTTCCCAACACGCCTATTCCCCTTTCCACCAGCAGCAGGCCTTTTTCCACTCATTTTGGTGGTTAACTAATTCACAACTCTGGAGTTGTTTGCACAAAAAAACAATGGATGGGAACCGAGCAGAGCTGAGTGGCCAAACTGTGGTATTAGGCCAAAACTATTGGCTAGGTTAGATGCAGAAAAAAATTATATTCAATAGCAACCTGATGGAGGTCAGTATAGATGGACAAATAGAACAATTCCCACACACAGCTAGAAGCCCAAATATTTTTTCAGAGGTAGATGCAGAAAAAAATTGTATTCAGTTTGCAACCTGATGGAGGTCAGTATAGATGGACTAATAGAACAAGTCCTACACACAGCTAGAAGCCCAAATATTTTTTCAGAGGTAGATGCAGAAAAAAATTATATTCAGTTTGCAACCTGATGGAGGTCAGTATAGATGGACTAATAGAACAAGTCCCACACACAGCTAGAAGCCCAAATATTTTTTCAGAGGTAGATGCAGAAAAAAAATATATTCAGTTTGCAACCTGATGGAGGTCAGTATAGATGGACTAATAGAGAAAGTCCCACACACTGCTAGAAGGCCAAATATTTTTTCAGAGCTAGATGCAGACAAAAAATTATTTTGAATTTGCAACCTGATGGAGGTCAGTATAGGTGGACTAATAGAACAAGTCCCACACACTGCTAGAAGGCCAAATATTTTTTCAGAGCTAGATGCAGAAAAAAATTATATTCAGTTTGCAACCTGATGGAGGTCAGTATAGATGGACTAATAGAACAAGTCCCACACACAGCTAGAAGCCCAAATATTTTTTCAGAGCTAGATGCAGACAAAAAATTATGTTTAATTTGCAACCTGATGGAGGTCAGTATAGATGGACTAATAGAGAAAGTCCCACACACTGCTAGAAGGCCAAATATTTTTTCAGAGCTAGATGCAGATATAAATTATTTTTAATTTGCAACCTGATGGAGGTCAGTATAGATGGACTAATAGAGAAAGTCCCACACACTGCTAGAAGGCCAAATATTTTTTCAGAGCTAGATGCAGAAAAAAATTATATTCAGTTTGCAACCTGATGGAGGTCAGTATAGATGGACTAATAGAACAAGTCCCACACACAGCTAGAAGGCCAAATATTTTTTCAGAGGTAGATGCAGATAAAAATTATTTTTAATTTGCAACCTGATGGAGGTAAGTATAGATGGACTAATAGAGAAAGTCCCACACACTGCTAGAAGGCCAAATATTTTTTCAGAGCTAGATGCAGATATAAATTATTTTTAATTTGCAACCTGATGGAGGTCAGTATAGATGGACTAATAGAGAAAGTCCCACACACTGCTAGAAGGCCAAATATTTATTCAGAGCTAGATGCAGAAAAAAATTATATTCAGTTTGCAACCTGATGGAGGTCAGTATAGATGGACTAATAGAGAAAGTCCCACACACTGCTAGAAGGCCAAATATTTTTTCAGAGGTAGATGCAGATATAAATTATTTTTAATTTGCAACCTGATGGAGGTCAGTATAGATGGACTAATAGAGAAAGTCCCACACACTGCTAGAAGGCCAAATATTTTTTCAGAGCTAGATGCAGAAAAAAATTATTTTGAATTTGCAACCTGATGGAGGTCAGTATAGATGGACTAATAGAACAAGTCCCACACACAGCTAGAAGGCCAAATATTTTTTCAGAGGTAGATGCAGATAAAAATTATTTTTAATTTGCAGCCTGATGGAGGTCAGTATAGATGGACTAATAGAGAAAGTCCCACACACTGCTAGAAGGCCAAATATTTTTTCAGAGCTAGATGCAGACAAAAAATTATTTTGAATTTGCAACCTGATGGAGGTCAGTATAGATGGACTAATAAAGAAAGTCCCACACACTGCTAGAAGGCCAAATATTTTTTCAGAGCTAGATGCAGATATAAATTATTTTTAATTTGCAACCTGATGGAGGTCAGTATAGATGGACTAATAGAGAAAGTCCCACACACTGCTAGAAGGCCAAATATTTTTTCAGAGCTAGATGCAGAAAAAAATTATATTCAGTTTGCAACCTGATGGAGGTCAGTATAGGTGGACTAATAGAACAAGTCCCACACACTGCTAGAAGGCCAAATATTTTTTCAGAGGTAGATGCAGATAAAAATTATTTTTAATTTGCAGCCTGATGGAGGTCAGTATAGATGGACTAATAGAGAAAGTCCCACACACTGCTAGAAGGCCAAATATTTTTTCAGAGCTAGATGCAGACAAAAAATTATTTTGAATTTGCAACCTGATGGAGGTCAGTATAGATGGACTAATAAAGAAAGTCCCACACACTGCTAGAAGGCCAAATATTTTTTCAGAGCTAGATGCAGATATAAATTATTTTTAATTTGCAACCTGATGGAGGTCAGTATAGATGGACTAATAGAGAAAGTCCCACACACTGCTAGAAGGCCAAATATTTTTTCAGAGCTAGATGCAGAAAAAAATTATATTCAGTTTGCAACCTGATGGAGGTCAGTATAGGTGGACTAATAGAACAAGTCCCACACACTGCTAGAAGGCCAAATATTTTTTCAGAGGTAGATGCAGATAAAAATTATTTTTAATCTGCAGCCTGATGGAGGTCAGTTTAGATGGACTAATAGAGAAAGTCCCACACACTGCTAGAAGGCCAAATATTTTTTCAGAGCTAGATGCAGACAAAAAATTATTTTGAATTTGCAACCTGATGGAGGTCAGTATAGATGGACTAATAGAACAAGTCCCACACACAGCTAGAAGCCCAAATATTTTTTCAGAGGTAGATGCAGATATAAATTATTTTTAATTTGCAACCTGATGGAGGTCAGTATAGATGGACTAATAGAGAAAGTCCCACACACTGCTAGAAGGCCAAATATTTTTTCAGAGCTAGATGCAGACAAAAAAATATTTTTAATTTGCAACCTGATGGAGGTTAGTATAGATGGACTAATAGAACAAGTCCCACACACTGCTAAAAGGCCAAATATTTTTTCAGAGCTAGATGCAGATAAAAGTCATTTTTAATTTGCAACCTGATGGAGGTCAGTATAGATGGACTAATAGAGAAAGTCCCACACACTGCTAGAAGGCCAAATATTTTTTCAGAGCTAGATGCAGACAAAAAATTATTTTGAATTTGCAACCTGATGGAGGTCAGTATAGATGGACTAATAGAACAAGTCCCACACACAGCTAGAAGCCCAAATATTTTTTCAGAGGTAGATGCAGATAAAAATTATTTTTAATTTGCAACCTGATGGAGGTCAGTATAGATGGACTAACAGAACAAGTCCCACACACTGCTAGAAGGCCAAATATTTTTTCAGAGCTAGATGCAGAAAAAAATTATATTCAGTTTGCAACCTGATGGAGGTCATTATAGATGGACTAATAGATCAAGTCCCACACACTGCTAGAAGCCCAAATCTTTTTTCAGAGCTAGATGCAGAAAAAAATTATATTCAATTTGCAACCTGATGGAGGTCAGTATAGATGGACTAATAGCATCATTCTATGCCCAAAAGATTTTACTTCACTAGGTGCAGTAAAAAAATTGGTATTCTATACACAGGTGGTATATCTTGCAACACAGATAGGCTACTCCACTGACTAACACACTATGCAATAGGCCAAAAAGGATTAGCTTTGCTAGATTCAGCCAAATGCTGTGAAAAAAACTTGCACAGCACTGGCACAGACCTGCCTGGCAAAAACTGATAGGAACTGATGTAACCTAGTCCTGAAAAGGACTGCAATTACAATTAGTCTTTACTCCCACAATCTATCTATTTAAGAGCACAGACCTGCCTGATAAAAGTCGTAGGAAATGCTGTAACCTAGTCCTTAAAAGGACTGCAATCACAACTATTCCCTACTCCCAAGCTATCTGTAGATTTGTGCGAAAATTGGCTTGAAATTAACAAGGTATAGCGCACACAGCAACAGCGGTGCCGTCTAACACGCAGCTGCAGCAGTGAGAAAATGGTGGCGACGGGGAAAATGGCTTGGTCTTATAGGGCAAGGACATGTGACATACACTGCCAATGACACATGCCCTTGCTTGTGTGAAAAAAAGCACTTCGCTCCGTGTGTGCACTGCTGATAGGCTGACAGATTGCACCTCCCCACTGTAAATGCGGGAAAGAGAAAAAAAAAAATGGAGATCTTCATTATTCCTGCAGAGATCCATCCCCTGCCCCTCCCCCCACCCCGCTGTACACTCAAACTGTGTATTAACATTAATTTTCATCATTACTGAGAAAAAATCCAGTTATGATTTTGGTGCACGAACAGTTATCGAACATAACCTCGAACAGCCGAATTTTTCTCAAATCGTTCGTGTTCGCCGAACGGCTCGAACACCGCCCCCAAAACAGCTCGAATTTGAGATTGGCGAACAGTTCGAGTCGAACAACGCTCATCTCTAGTTCTGTGCTTCCTAGTAATTCGGTCAAGAAGTGGGAGCGAGAAGATGTGGCTGTTGGTTGTGGCACATTTTCACCTTGGCCACGGCCCCGTCCTCTGCACGAACCATCACCAGAACGTCCACTTCCACGTTCCTTGCCACGCGCCTTGCCCATTGTAAATGAATTAAAATAGCTTACACTTGCACTATCAATGGAAAAAGGGTAATAAAGAGTAGATTAGAACCGTGGAAGAGGAAAACCACAGTTATTGTTTACTGGGGTATACCACACTTTTTTAAATAGAGATATTTGCGGCTGAACAGTGAGCGACACACTCAAACTGCTTTTTTTTTAGATACCAAAGGCCCAAAACTGGATAGTACAGCGATTTGACCCATGGAACTGCGAAACCACACTGGGATGTCGGGCCTACACAAGACTATTTTCAACAGATATATTTTTGTGTCACAACAGTCAGGAGACACTACTGTTTTTCTTTACGGAAAAAACTACCAAAAGCTGAATAATAGAGATTTTTTACCGTGGGATGGCAAAACCACAGTTATTGTTTACTGGGGTGTACCACACTTTTTTAAATAGAGATATTTGCGGCTGAACAGTGAGCGACACACTCAAACTGCTTTTTTTTTAGATACCAAAAGCCCAAAACTGGATAGTGTAGTGAGCTTACAGGCTCTGGCTGTTCTGTGATAATTGAGATAGAGCCTGTGACAGAAATGATTATGCAGGATGGTGTTGCCACCTTGTGGCCAGAGGTTGCACCTGCGCAGGGTGTGATGACAGAGAAAAAGACTGAGTCTCCTGTGTCCCGCCCTAGAGAGTCACGTGACCAGAGTGATAAGCAGGAAAAAGCGCGCGGAGAGTCTGAGAGAGTCTGTGAAAAGAACCAGGACGGTGTGAAGGTCCTCGTGTGTGCCTTAGAGGATACTGTCAACGTGGCTGCTGTTATCTGACATCTTTTCCTCGGAGCTTTCCCCAGCTTCCGCACTGCTGAAGGATTCTGCTGTTACACTCCCCACTACTGGAGTGTGGACTACACAAGGGAATCCACAAGAGCTGCTATCCGGATCAGAGAGACTGTAAGCGGGACCTCTGGCGAGAGGCCGAAGTATTCCTTCCTTTCAGCGAAATTTGTTGTTCCTGTTTTTTTTTCTTCGGCTGGGACGCCTTCCTGCAAAGACAGACAGGCCTGCGACGGGGGACACATCCTTCTGGAGTAAAGAACTGGTAACGTGTGAGTAGGGACAGTGAGGGTCAGCTTATAAGTACATGTTATTGCTGTGAACATTTACGGTTGTCATTTATTGTGTTCTGCTATGTTAAAAATGTATACAAGTAAAGATACGGTTATCAAGATAGAGTCTGTGTGTGGGGATCTTGCTGGGCCAGATCATAGATACCAACGCGCGGCCTTGCCCGGGGTCACTTCATCTGTCGGCAGGATCTGTGACCAGCAAGATTCCCACCCAGGCCACGTGTACAGTCAGAAAGCCCCGTCGGTGTCTATTGTGAATCAGGTCAGGAAATTTGGCGGACGAAACTACCCTGTACCAGAGTGGGCGGAACAAGTCCGGATACTGGGGGAAATGTATAATATTGACCCTAAGACCTTGGCAGAAATGGCGGTACTGACGCTAGAAGGGGAGGCATGGACGACAGTCAGACTGGAGACGGTCAGGGGCCAGCGTACAGTGGATGATTTGGTGCGGGTGCTGGAGAACATCTATGGGCCGACCACATACCAGGGAACACTGCGACACATGTTCTTTAGACGGACGCAGCTTGAATGGGAGGATATTCCCCAAGATGCGAACGCCCTTCAGGTACTCCTTGAACAAGCCTGTGGAAAAGGGGAACAACTAGCTGGTATGGCTCCTCGTGACCTGGTACTGAGAGACCAATTTGTAATAGGACTGAGAGACCAGTATCTTAACCGCACGTTACAGGACTTGATCCGGATGATGCCGACTCTTACTTTTGCTGAAGTCAAACAGGAAGCCATAGAACGTTCAAGGGGACCCGTCATGGATGTGGGGATTCCAGGTGCTGCGTGCAGATCCATATCTGACATTAAAAATCCGAACAGTGACACGGAAGACCTGAAACAGATGGTAGCAGACTTACAGAAACAGGTATTACAGTTAACATTAGACCGACAGGGAGACCAGCGAAGACAGCCTAGTAGTCCCGTGGGACAGTGTTGGTCATGCGGTGATCCTCGCCATAGGGCAAATCGTTGTCCTCAACACATCCCTCCGCAAAAACCTCCGTCGCACCAACGAACAAACCCTCAGTCACCCCAGCGAAGGGAATTTTGATCAGACCAGCGAATGGAACCCCAGCCATATCCACAAGCAGAGCTACCACGCCGGGCCTCACCACAATGGCCGCCGTTAAACTAGACACCCCTGCAGCTGAGGCTCGCGCAGCAGGGGAGGCCAAAGAGAGGGCTGTGGAAAAACAGAGCCGACGGCGGAGTGCTCTTGCCTCGAATAGCCCGACACTTGAAGTTGTCCTGGAAGGAATTGCCGTACAGGGACTGATGGACACCGGGTCACAAGTGACCACGATCTCTGAACAGTTTTACGAAAATTACCTCAAACCAAGAACTGCTTGTGACCCAGACACCGCCATTAAGATTATTGCGGCTAATAATCTACCCATTCCAGTGACCGGAGTTGCTTGGATGGACACAAAGGCCTGCGGACAGGACTTAGGGAAACGAGGGATCGTCATCGTCAAGGAAGGTTTCGGCTCCGAGACCCCAGTGATAGTTGGAATGAACATCTTGAAAGACCTAGATCTTATGCTGTTGACAAGAAAAGGACCCAAATGCTGGCAGAAAGTCACCAAACATAAGCCGACTCGTCTGGCGTTCCAGCGCGTAATCCCGACCGTTGGACTTCAACAGATGGCAGAGGAACAACTACCCCTAGCTGCCATTACGGTGCCACGCCGTACCCGGATTACTTTGCCCGCTGAAAAAGAGACAGTCATTTCCTTACCCCTTAACACCCACCGACAACTTGAGGGGGTTGAAGTGTTGATCGAGCCGAGGACCCCAAGTGGGGGTAAGCTAAACCCACTAGTTGCTCGCACTCTAGCCGTCGTGAGGAACGGGAGAGTCCCTGTCAGACTAAACAACACCGCAGACGTAGGCCTAGCCCTTGAAGCCGGCACTCAACTTGCCCGGGTATATGCTCTACCCACGAAAGTGAATCCCATTGGACCCTTAAAATTCACCCCGTCTACAGAAGGCGACTGTACGGTAACTGTCTCAGCCATAAACGCTCAAGTAGACAATGAAGACATTGGGCGAAAACTACGGGAAAAAGTACAGCTAGACATGTCCCAATACACCAAACAAGAAGTGTCTCAAGTGGAGGAACTCCTGCGGGAACACCAAGACTCCTTTGCAAAGCATGACACAGACTTTGGGTGTACCACCAGTATCCAGCACGAGATACCCACGGGCGATACACCCCCCTATCCGCGAGAGGTACCGGCAGATACCACCTCAACAATACCAGGAAGTGAAAAGCCTATTAGAATCCATGCTACACGCCGGAGTGGTACGTGAAAGCCAGAGCCCGTGGGCTGCACCCGTGGTGATAGTCAAAAAGAAAGATGGTTCCCTGAGATTTTGCGTGGACTACCGTAGGCTGAACGCTTGCACTATCCAGGACTCATATCCACTTCCTCGGATCGAAGAGTCACTGACCGCCCTGAAGAAGGCCAAATATTTTTCATCCCTAGACCTGGCCAGTGGATATTGGCAGGTTCCAATGAGTGAGAAGGACAGGGAAAAGACCACCTTCATCCTTCCCATGGGCCTGTATGAGTTCGACCGGATGCCGTTCGGCTTG
This sequence comes from Phyllobates terribilis, assembly GCF_046119375.1. NCBI lineage: Eukaryota > Metazoa > Chordata > Amphibia > Anura > Dendrobatidae > Phyllobates > Phyllobates terribilis. The sequence goes on from NW_027363269.1 coordinate 825,496, forward strand.
AGTAACGCACCAGGGACCTTTCAGAGACTGATGGAACGCTGTCTGGGAGACTTCAACTTTGAGTTTACGCTGATATACCTTGACGACATCGTGGTATACTTCGCCACCTTTGAGGATCATCTTCACAAGCTTGGCCAAGTGTTCCAGCGCTTGAGGGGACACGGCTTGAAGTTGAAGCCCAGCAAGTGCCGTCTGTTCCAGCAGGAAATCGACTACTTGGGTCACCGGATCTCGGCCGAAGGTGTCCAGCCCTCTCCGGAGAAGATAGCAGATGTTCAAGAGTGGCCGCAGTCAACTACCGTCAAAGAAGTCCGGGCTTTTCTGGGGCTGGCAGGCTACTACCGTCGGTTTGTCAAGGACTTTGCTCGGCTTACTGAACCACTGCATGAGGTTCTCTGAGGGACGGCGAACAGTCCCAGAGGACGACGCATCAGTTGGGGGCCTGACCAAGAAAAATCCTTTCAGGCACTTAAGGCTGCTCTAACATCACCCCCTGTTCTGGCGTATGCAGATTACACATTACCGTTCCAGTTGCACACCGACGCCAGCCTTCAAGGTCTAGGGGCGGTCCTCTCTCAAGTTCAAGATAATAAAGAACGCGTAATAGCCTATGCCAGTAGGTCTCTCCGTGACACTGAAAAGAATCCCGTCAACTACAGCTCCTTCCGCTTGGAACTCTTGGCTCTGACCTGGGCTATGACGGAGAAATTTGCCGGCTATCTGACAGGAGCAGAGGTGCTGGTCATGACGGACAACAATTCTCTTGCCCACCTAGAGAATGCCAAACTAGGGGCAACGGAACAGTGCTGGATGGCCAGGCTCTAGATTCCAGTACAAAATTAAATACAGAGCGGGGAACGAGAATCAGAATGCTGACAGCCTGTCTAGAGTGACATCATCCCCGCCAGTGGGGGACCGGGATGAAGAGTAGAAGGAAGATGAGATGCCTGACTTTGTCTGGCTCGCAAAGCAAATAGAAGATAGCCGCCAGTATGCGGTAGGAGGGATTGAAGCCGTAGTGGGATCTCCCCTGTCCCAGCAAGAATGGGCCAAGCTTCAAGATCGAGATCCCGAGCACGCCTTGCTGAAACAGTATGTGAATAAACAAGAGAAACCGCCCTCCGAAGTGAGAGCCCGACTATCGACCGGAGCCTTGGCTCTGCTTACCCAATGGGATCGGCTGATCGTGAAAGATGGAGTCCTATATCGCAGGGCCCTTTTATCCCATATGCTAGAGGAGTGTTTGCAGATTGTCGTCCCGGTGCAGTTGGCCCATGAGATGGTGGGCGAAGCTCACAGGAGGAACGGCCACTTCGGCATAGACAAGACCCTCCGGTGGACCCAGCAGTTCATTTTTTGTCCGGGGCTCGGTAAGCTGGTTGAAAACATCTGTCAAAAATGCCGTACCTGTGAATTCCACAAGTCCGCGGAGCAGACTATTAAGACGTCGAGGCCCCTCGAGCTGTTGATAGTGGACTATCTGTTGATCGGAACGGCGAATAGTGGCTACCAGTACTGTCTGGTGATGGTGGACCACTTCACGAAATTCGCCGTCGCTGTTGCTACCAGGGATCAGACTGCCGAATCAGCTGCACAGGCCATCTGTCAGCAATTCGCTCGGGTCTACGGGTGTCCGGAGCGGCTACACTCTGATCAGGGGGCTTGTTTCAAAGGGTGAGTCATTGAAGAACTCCAACGGATGTATGGAATCAAGATGTCCAGGACCACCCCTTACCATCCACAAGGGAATGGCGCGTGTGAACGCTTTAACCGGACCCTCTTACAACTGATCCGGACACTGGCTGAAGACAAAAAGCCCGACTGGCCTCGATTCCTCCCAGAACTGCTGTGGGCCTATAATAATCAAGTCCATTCCGTCACCTGATACACCCCATACACCCTTCTCTTTGGCCGTCCAGGCAAAGACATCCATGAGTTGCAACTGTCTAGCTCCGAAGAAGATACCTGTGGTACCTATCCTTCCTGGCTACAAACACACCGCCAGAGAATGGAGACTGTCTACCGGCTAGTAGGCCGACAAATCCAGGATCAAGTGCACGCTGACCCACTTCCGGTACAAGAGGACTCACTGAATGTAGGTCAACTGGTCCTAGTCCGTATAAAGAAACCGCAAGGGAAACTCCGGCCCAAGTGGGAGACCGAAGTCTATCGAGTAATTGGACAGCCGTACCCCGGTGGCCCCGTCTATCGAGTGCAGGGCGAAGACAGCGGCAGCATCCGAACTTTGCACCGTAATATGTTGCGCCCCTGCCGTTCCCAGCCTGACTCCCCTACTGTGATACCTAGAGAGATGGATATCACTAATACTGTCGGAGACACTGACCCCGGGGATGTAGAGATTGAATGCATGCCTACCCCTGTCCGTCCGACTGACGCACTTGAACCGATTACCTCCTCTACTGACATGTTGACTGGGAAAGAGAATGGGGTGACTGATCGGAGAGAGGGGATCCAACCCGTTAGGCGGACAACGAGGACCACTGCAGGGGTACCTCCAGGACAGTCCTACAGAGACCAATATGTGTGGCCCTCTTCCCAGCCGCCCACTGTCACATCCACAGCCATCGTCGCCCTGGAGCCGGTCGTTGACAGGGACTGCCAACCTTTGAGTGGGGGGGCGTGTAGTGAGCTGACAGGCTCTGGCTGTTCTGTGATAATTGAGATAGAGCCTGTGACAGAAATGATTACGTAGGATGGTGTTGCCACCTTGTGGCCAGAGGTTGCACCTGCGCAGGGTGTGATGACAGAGAAAAAGACTGAGTCTCCTGTGTCCCGCCCTAGAGAGTCACGTGACCAGAGTGAGAAGCAGGAAAAAGTGCGCGGAGAGTCTAAGAGAGTCTGTGAAAAGAACGAGGACGGTGTGCAGGTCCTCGTGTGTGCCTTAGAGGATACTCTCAACATGGCTGCTGTTATCTGACATCTTTTTCTTGGAGGTTTCCCCAGCTTCCGCACTGCTGAAGGATTCAGCTGTTACACTCCCCACTACTGGAGTGTGGACTACACAAGGGAATCCACAAGAGCTGCTATCCGGATCAGAGAGACTGTTAGCGGTACCTCTGGCGAGAGGCCGAAGTATTCCTTCCTTTCAGCGAAATTTGTTGTTCCTGTTTTTTTTTCCTTCGGCTGGGACGCCTTCCTGCAAAGACAGACAGGCCTGCGACGGGGGACACATCCTTCTGGAGTAAAGGACTGGTAACGTGTGAGTAGGGACAGTGAGGGTCAGCTTATAAGTACACGTTATTGCTGTGAACCTTTACGGTTGTCATTTATTGTGTTCTGCTATGTTAAAAATGTATACAAGTAAAGATACGGTTATCAAGATAGAGTCTGTGTGTGGGGATCTTGCTGGGCCAGATCATAGATACCAACGCGCGGCCTTGCCCGCGGTCACTTCAATATTACAGCGATTTGACCCGTGAAACTGCGAAACCACACTGGGATGTCGGGCCTACACAAGACTATTTTCAACAGATATATTTTTGTGTCACAACAGTCAGGAGACACTACTGTTTTTCTTTACGGAAAATATACCAAAACCTGAATAATAGAGATTTTTTACCGTGGGATGGCAAAACCACAGTTTTTGTTTACTGGGGTATACCACACTTTTTTAAATAGAGATATTTGCGGCTGAACAGTGAGCGACACACTCAAACTGCTTTTTTTTAGATACCAAAGGCCCAAAACTGGATAGTACAGCGATTTGACGCATGGAACTGTGTCACCCTGGCCTGGATGCCACAAAATCTAATAAAGCTGTGTCTGAGAGCAAGGGGGAGGTTCTCTAGTCAGGGGAACATTAGCATGCAGTACCCCCTGTCTCAGGCCAATAGGGGGAGCAGGCTGCCCCTATAAAAGCTGGTGCTGGGGGCAGGGTTAGAGAGAACCTGATGACCTGTCTCAGGACTGAGACGTGTCCCAGAGCAGTGCAGGGACAGAAAGTTGTATTGCACCTAAGAGGAAGTGTGGCAGGAGGAGAGCCACAAGCCAGAGACAAGAGGCGAAGTGAGCCTGTCTTGGCAGATAAAGGACTTAATTTACCAGACTTTGGTGTCTGAGGCTGGGAGGATTCCACATTCTCCAGCAGATAACCAGTCCGCAGGGGACTGTATATTCCTTGGCCAAAGAAGCCTGAAGGCCCTGCCACAACAGAAGGGACCAGAAAAGCCGTACCAGGCTGGGAGCAGAAAGGAACAGATTTATTTTTGTGTCACAACAGTCAGGAGACACTACTGTTTTTCTTTACGGAAAAAGCTACCAAAAGCTGAATAATAGATATTTTTTACCGTGGGATGGCAAAACCACAGTTATTGTTTACTGGGGTATACCACACTTTTTTAAATAGAGATATTTGCGGCTGAACAGTGAGCGACACACTCAAACTGCTTTTTTTTTTAGATACCAAAGGCCCAAAACTGGATAATACAGCGATTTGACCCATGGAACTGCGAAACCACACTGGGATGTCGGGCCTACACAAGACTATTTTCAACAGATATATTTTTATGTCACAACAGTCAGGAGACACTACTGTTTTTCTTTACGGAAAAAACTACCAAAAGCTGAATAATAGAGATTTTTTACCGTGGGATGGCAAAACCACAGTTATTGTTTACTCGGGTATACCACACTTTTTTAAATAGAGATATTTGCGGCTGAACAGTCAGCGACACACTCAAACTTCTTTTTTTTTAGATACCAAAGGCCCAAAACTGGATAGTACAGCGATTTGACCCATGGAACTGTGAAACCACACTGGGATGTCGGGCCTACACAAGACTATTTTCAACAGGTATATTTTTGTGTCACAACAGTCAGGAGACACTACTGTTTTTCTTTACGGAAAATATACCAAAACCTGAATAATAGAGATTTTTTACCGTGGGATGGCAAAACCACAGTTATTGTTTACTGGGGTATACCAGACTTTTTTAAATATATAGATTTGCGTCTGAACAGTGAGCTACACACTCAAACTGTTTTTTTTTTTAGATACAAATGGCCCAAAATGGATAATACAGAGGTTTGAACCGTGGAAGTGCAAAACAACACTTCTGTTTCTCTAGCCTACACCAGACTATTTTCAACAGTTATATTTGTGTCTGAAAAATCAGAGACACGCTTTTTTTTGGGGGGAGGGGGGACACACCAAAAGGTTAATTAGATGGGTATTTGTACAGTGTGAAGGAGGAAAAAAAAAGGAGGATTTAGATGAAAAAAAAAGGATTTTTCCTGGCCCCCGACACCTGGTGCTAAGTCCAGCAATTTCAGCAACAGGAGCACACAGGACTGTAATGCAGCGTTTGCTGGTATAACCACTGTGTCTCCTATACAGCCTGCCTGCCTGGTATCTGGGATGGATATTAGTCCTTAAAAGGACTGTTTGTTTGTTCTGGCAGCCTTTTCAGACCCTACACTAACTACTTCGCAGTTTATATCTCTCCTTAAATCAGCAGCGCTGTCCCTACACTGTCTAATCCGGAGCGACTGTGTCCAAGATGGCGGCGCCCGGTTTTAAATACTCGAGGTGACGCTGTGCGGCCAGCCAATCACTGTAATGCCCACAACCAACATGGCTGCAGCATTACAGTGACTGGCTGGCAATCCCTGCATGTTCATTGGCTCTGTAAAGAGCGCCAAATATGCAGGGCGGAGACCCGAGCTCCCGCCCGAGTAACCCGGAAATGCTCGGTGCTCGCCGAACATCCCGAGTAGCATGATGCTCGGGCGAGTACCGAGCAGTGTCGAGCATGTTCTCTCAACACTACTCAGAACCAATCCTGTTAAGCATGCACCTCCTGGACCCAATTCTGGTATGCATGGCCTCTTCAGACCCAATACTGATATGCATGGCCCCCTCAGACCCAATACTGATATACATTCACCTAACAGACCCAATCCTGGTATACATGGCTCCCTCAGACCAAATTCTGGCATGCACTCCCCTCAGAACCAATCCTGGCATGCATGACCCCCTCAGATCCATTCCTAGTATGCATTGCTCCCTTAGACCCAATTATGGCATGCATTTCCCCCTCAGACACAATTGTGGCAAGCATGCCCCCCTCAGACCCAATTCAGGCATGTATGGCCCCCTCAGACCCAATACTGGTATGCATGGCTCCCGCAGACCCAATCATGGCATGCATGGCCCCTTCAGTACCAATCCTGGTATGCAAGACCGTCTCAGACCCAATTCTGGCATGCATGGCCCCCTCAGACAAAATCCTGGCATGCATGACCTCCTCAGATCCAATCCTGGTATGCATGGACCTCTCAAACAATCCTGGCATGCATGGCCCCCCCGAACCCTTTCCTGGTATGCATGGCCCCCTCAGACCTAATCCTGGCATGCATGGCCCCCTCAGACCTAATCCTGGCATGAAAGGCCCCCCCATACCCACTCCTGGCAGGCATGCCCCCCTCAGACCTAATTCTGGTATGCATAGCCCCCTTACATCCAATCCTAATATGCAAATGCTTTACTCACAGTTCTCATCCAGGTCACTTGTGCGCAGGTAGGACCGCCCGAGCCGTGCTGCGTCCACCAGGCAAGGTGCTCGGTCAACCCCCAGGTAATTCCGGAGTGTGGCCCAGGACTCACTTCTATTCCTTTCTCTGGCCGTGCCCCACCAGTGACACTACTTTTGTCCAGCTGCCTCGGGCCTTCTCTTGGGAGGGCTTCGTGCTCACTGCCCTGTGCCTATGTGGTATGCCTTTCTAGTAGGTGTAGTGAGGGGTCGCACCAAGATATGATCGCGACCGCCGGTCCTTGGCTGAGGATTAGTCGCCTCGACCAACTTGGGATCCGGTACCCTGTTCTGCCAACCCGTCACCCGCAATCTCCTGGGCCTTTGGGGTTCCTTCTGCCTTCGTGTCTCTGGGCCTCTCTTGGTGTTCTGTTCCTTTCCTTCTTTCCTTTCTGTTCCTTTTCCTTTTCCTCTGGCTCTGGCCTTCACTCTAGGCCTGCCTCGTGGAGCTGGGCCCTGGCTGAGCCACAGCTCTCTGTCAGCCCTTTCTGGCTGAACTCCTTCTCTCAATCCTCTCCTCTGACTGTCTGACTCCTAAGATGGTGCCCACCTTATATACCTCCCTCTCTGTGTATGAGCCCAGGTGACTTGCAACCAATGGGCTCCTACCTATGCCCAGAGACCCAACCCCTATCTGCTTCTACATCACTGGGTGTGCTTCTCCCTCCCCATTCCAGCCAGTGACAGATGCTGTCGTGCCTGCACTTTGGTCTCGTGGGAGCACCGTTGAGCTGTCCCCCGGAAATGGGGTGTGTGTGATGCATGCAGCCTACCGAGCCCTGTTCCACACTCCCTCCTTACCCGGGAGTGGAATACCACACCTCTGGGTGAGGTGCAATACCCCTGTAGCGGCCAAACCCTCGGGGCGCTACACCAGCTCTCACCTTTAATAAGCTATTCCGAGGGTGAGAGCTGGCTACAGAAATTCATAGAAGTCCCGATAGCAGCTCTCACATTTAATAAGCTATTCTGAGGGTGAGAGCTGGCTACAGAAATTCATAGTAGTCCCAGTAGCCAGCTCTCACCTTTAATAAGCTATTCCGAGTGTGAGAGCTGGCTACAGAAATTCATAGTAGTCCCAGTAGCCAGCTCTCACTTTTAATAAGCTATTCCGAGGGTGAGAGCTGGCTACAGAAATTCATAGAAGTCCCAGTAGCCAGATCTCACCTTTACTAAGCTATTCTGAGGGTGAGAGCTGGCTACAGAAATTCATAGAAGTCCCAGTAGCCAGCTCCCACCTTTAATAAGCTATTCCGAGGGTGAGAGCTGGCTGCAGAAATTCATAGTAGTCCCAGTAGCCAGCTCTCACCTTTAATAAGCTATTCCGAGGGTGAGAGCTGGCTACAGAAATTCATAGAAATCCCGGTAGCCAGATCTCACCTATAATAAGCTATTCCGAGGGTGAGAGCTGGCTACAGAAATTCATAGAAGTCCAATAGCCAGCTCTCACCTTTATTAAGGTATTCTGAGGGTGAGAGCTGGCTACAGAAATTCATAGAAATCCCAGTAGCAAGATCTCACCTTTAATAAGCTATTTCGAGGGTGAGAGCTGGCTACAGAAATTCATAGAAATCCCAGTAGCCGGCTCTCACCTTTAATAAGCTATTCCGAGGGTAAGAGCTGGCTACAGAAATTCATAGAAGTCCAAGTAGCCAGCTTTCACCTTTACTAAGCTATTCCAAGGGTGAGAGCTGGCTACAGAAATTCATAGAAATCCCAGTAGCCAGATCTAACCTTTACTAAGCTATTCTGAGGGTGAGAGCTGGCTACAGAAATTCATAGAAGTCCCAGTAGCCAGCTCTCACCTTTAATAAGCTATTCCGAGGGTGAGAGCTGGCTACAGAAATTCATATTAGTCCCAGTAGCCAGCTCTCACCTTTAATAAGCTATTCCGAGGGTGAGAGCTGGCTACAGAAATTCATAGAAGTCCCGGCAGCTGGCTCTCACCTTTAATAAGCTATTCCAAGGGTGAGAGCTGGCTACAGAAATTCATAGTAGTCCCAGTAGCCAGCTCTCACCTTTACTAAGCTATTCTGAGGGTGAGAGCTGGCTACAGAAATTCATTGAAGTCCCAGTAGCCGGCTCTCACCTTTAATAAGCTATTCCGAGGGTGAGAGCTGGCTACCGAAATTCATAGAAGTCCCAGTAGCCAGCTCTCACCTTTAATAAGCTATTCCGAGGGTGAGAGCTGGCTACAGAAATTCATAGTAGTCCCAGTAGCCGGCCCTCACCTTTAATAAGCTATTCCGAGGGTGAGAGCTGGCTACAGAAATTCATAGAAGTCCCAGTAGCCAGCTCTCACCTTTAATAAGCTATTTTGAGAGTGAGAGCTGGCTACAGAAATTCATCGAAGTCCCAGTAGCCTGCTCTCACCTTTAATAAGCTATTCCGAGGGTGAGAGCTGGCTACAGAAATTTATAGAAATCCCAGTAGCCAGCTCTCACCTTTAATAAGCTATTCCGAGGGTGAGAGCTGGCTACAGAAATTCATAGAAGTCCCGATAGCCAGTTCTCACCTTTACTAAGCTATTCCGAGGGTGAGAGCTGACTACAGAAATTCATAGAAGTCCCAGTAGCCGGCTCTCACCTTTAATAAGCTTTTTTGAGAGTGAGAGCTGGCTACAGAAATTCATAGAAGTCCCGGTAGCCAGCTCTCTGACAAGCCCAGGGGATGGGGGATGACTCGGTTACCCGGGCCTTTAGCCTTAAGGAGGTCGCGGTGGTCGGCTCCCGGGCCCGTACTCTGGGGTCTTGTGTCACCCTGGCCTGGATGCCACAAGTGTAATTAAAGCTGTGTCTGAGAGCAAGGGGGAGGTTCTCTAGTCAGGGGAACATTAGCATGCAGTACCTCCTGTCTCAGGCCAGAGGGGGAGCAGGCTGCCCCTATAAAAGCTGGTGCTGGGGGCAGGGTTAGGGAGAACTTGAAGGCCTGTCTCAGGACTGAGACTTGTCGCAGAGCAGAGCAGGGACAGAAAGTTGTATTGCACCTAAGAGGAAGTGTGGCAGGAGGAGAGCCACAAGCCAGAGACAAGAGGCGAAGAGAGCCTGTCTTGGCAGAAAGAGGACTTAATTTACCAGACTTTACAGTTTGTTCCAGGTTTACCCCCTGACAGAGGAACAGAAAGTCAGCATATTGACCGGGCAGTTAACTGGCGCAGCCCAGAGGGAGGTAAAATCATGGCCCACTGAGGAGAAAAGGACTGTAAAGGGTATTCTGGCCCGGCTGCGGGGTACCTTTGACACACGTACCTCCGCTGAGATTAAAATGAGGTTCTATGGATGTAAGCAGCGGGCACAGGACAGCATCAGACACTATGCCCTAAATCTGCAGGAAGCCTTGAGGGCTATTCAACAAACTGACCCTGGCAGTGTGCAGGAAACGGATAAGCTGCTAACAGAACAATTCATAGAAGGTCTGCTGTCTAGCGCCCACAGGGCCCAACTGCGCCTCATGTTCTTTCAGAACCCCGACCTGACCTTTGGCCAATTTAAGGACAGGGCCATAAGGGTGCTCCGTGAATCTGTAACCAGTGGCGCTATAAACCCCCGGCGCCCTGCTCTCACCTACCACCGGGAGGCGGCACCCTCCTCTATGGACCCCGTGGGGGCTGATGCACAGGCCCTGAACCAAGTCCCGTCGAAAGACCTGCACCACCAAGTCCAGGAGCTGACCAGGAGCGTCGCGGCATTGACCAGGACCGTCCAGGCGTTGCAAGTGGACTCGTCAAGACCCATCGAGCTGGCTTCAAGTCCGGAGGATGTCCCGTGGCGTCGACAGAGGAGGATCCCGTCGTTCCGAGGGAGGCCCACAGACCTCTACGCAGAGGATGGACAGCCCATTTGCCGTCGATGCAACCAGCAAGGACACATTTCCAGGTACTGTAATTTAAACGGGTCCAACCTGGGGCAGAGGGCCAACCCCCAGGCATAAGATCACCAGGCCCTTACAATTGGCGTAATAAGTACGTTGGGGGGCGCCCGGTTTTACCTGTGGTGCTGGACGATATCCCCATGAGCGCCTTGCTGGATACTGGGTCGCAAGTAACCACTATCCCTTATGTACTTTTTAAGCAGTATTGGACTGATGCTGATATCACACGGTATCCAGACAGTAACTTGAGCATCATCGCCAGTAATGGCTTACCCGTGCCGCAGATGGGGTTCAAGGAGATGACCATTAAAATTGGTAAAGTTGAACTACCGGCACAGGGAGTAATTATTGTGGACATTGACCGACGTGAAAGTCACCCTAAAATAACTGTGGGTACTAACGTAATTGAAAATTGTCTTTCAGAGGTAATTGTAATTCTACAACAGGTGGCGGTGAATGCTAGTTCCAGCCAACAGAGAGTCCTCAACAAGAAGATAAAAGCCCTGGTGAGACGGCAGCAGGTAGAACTGTCTGGTGGTGAGATCGGTAGCGTAAGACTGAGTGACCCATTCCCCATTTCCATGCCTCCCAAAAGTGAAATGATGATCTGGTGTCGGACTGCAATCGGGTTGAGAGGTAGTGACTACCAAGCCATGGTAGAACCCGTGTACTCAGACAGCAGGCCCACCATTTTGACCGCCCGGGGGGTGGTTGATGTCCGTCATGGGAGGGTGCCCATCCGCATCCTCAACATTGGGGAGAGGGAAGTACACTTACCCAGGTACGCTACACTCGCCAAACTGTTTGTTGTCGAACACAAAGCTATCAGGGCCGTGGAACCCTTGCCTCCATCTCCACAGGCGGAGGGTAATGGCTCCCAGAAACAAAAGGAGGACTGGTGCCAGAAACTCCATGTGGGCGCTGACTCCACTCCCCTGCACCAAAAGCAAGGAGTCTACCAGGTGGTACAGGAGTACGAGAGAGTCTTTAGTAAGCACCCGCTAGACTTCGGCAGAGTAAAAGGGATAGAACACCACATCCCCACAGGGAGCCACCCACCAATAAAAGAGAGGCACAGACCTGTACCCCCTGCACATTATCAGAACGCAAAGGGCATGCTAAGAGAGATGAGAGAAGCTGGGGTCATTAGAGACAGCTGTAGCCCCTGGGCAGCCCCCTTGGTTCTGGTCAAAAAGAAAGACGGCACCATGAGAATGTGCGTAGACTATAGACAAATCAACCGTATCACCCACAAAGACGCATACCCGCTGCCTAGAATAGAGGAGTCTTTAGCCGCACTAAAATCAGCTAACTTCTTTTCTACTTTGGACCTTACTAGCGGGTACTGGCAGGTTCCTGTGGCAGAGGCTGACAAGGAGAAGACCGCCTTCACCACCCCGATGGGACTGAGTGAGTTCAACTGTATGCCCTTCGGGCTCTGCAATGCACCAGGGACCTTCCAGCGGCTGATGGAATGCTGTCTAGGGCACCGAAACTTCGAGACAGTCCTCCTTTACCTGGACGATGTGATCGTCTATTCGAAAACCTACGAGGACCATCTAAAGCACCTGGCCGAGGTGTTCGAAGCCCTGGCAGGCTATGGCCTGAAGGTGAAAGTGTCACCTGCTGAAACCAAAGGTCCAGTAACTAGGGCACGTGGTAAGTGCGGAAGGAGCAGCCCCCGACCCTGACAAGGTCACGGCAATCAAGAGCTGGCCAAGCCCCTCGAACATCAAAGAGATGAGACAGTTTCTCGGGTTGGTAGGCTACTACCGAAGGTTCATCCCCGGGTTCACTAAGATGGCAGCTCCTATGCAGGACCTCCTGATCGGACAGTCTAAGTCCAGAAGTCAAAAGCCACCCTTCAAGTGGGATAAACCGGAAGAGGAGTCCTTCCGCCAGTTGAAGATGGCCCTCACGGGGGATGAGATCCTGGCCTACCCTGATTATGGTCAGCCTTTCATTCTCCACACAGACGCCAGTAATGTGGGACTGGGAGCCGTACTGTTTCCAAAACCAACAGGGCAGAGAAAGGGTGATCGCGTACGCCAGCCGGAAGCTGAGGCCCACCGAGAGGAACCCGGAGAATTACAGCTCCTTCAAGCTAGAATTCTTGGCGGTGGTGTGGGCCGTGACGGAACGCTTCAAGCATTACCTGGCCTCCGCAAAGTTCACCGTGTACACGGACAACAACCCGTTGACACACCTGGACAATGCAAGACTGGGTGCCCTAGAACAGCGGTGGATGGCCCGTCTCTCCAACTATGACTTCGTGATCAAGTTCCGGGCCGGCAAAACCAATGCCAACGCTGACGCTCTATCAAGGATGCCTCACTTACCCGACGGAGGCGAAGACCCAGAAGAGCTGGAGGAGGTAGAACTCCCCGCGTTTCACCGGTATGGAGCCGCTCAACACTCCCACCGCGTGAAGGAGGAGGATCTAACAACCGTGATGATCAATCCCCTAGCTCACCACAGCTGGGCCGAGACCGAAGATAGTGACCCTGCCATCCGCCTGGTGAAAGATCTGCTGACCCAGGAAGACGTTTGGTCTGAGGGGGCCATGTATGCCAGTATTTTGTCTGAGAAGGCCGTGAATACCAGGATTAGGTCTGACGGGGCCATGCATACCAGTATTGAGGGTGTGGGAGCCATACATGCCAGGATTGGGCCTGAGAGGCCCATGCATACCAGGACTGGATTTGAGGAGGCGATGCCTGCCAGGATTGCGTCTGAGGGGGCCATTTATGTCAGGATTGGGTCTGAGGGAGGCGTGCATACCAAGATTGGTATTGAGGGGGACGTGCATACCAGGATTGGTTCTGAGGGGTCAATGCATGCCAAGATTGGGTCTGAGGGGGCCAAGCATGCCAGGGTTGGATCAGACGGGGCCATGAATGCCAGAATTGGGTCTGAGGGGGCCATGCATGCCATGATTGGTCTGATTGGCCATGCATGCCAGGATTGCGTCTGAGAAGGAAGTGCATGCCAGAATTGGGTCTGAGGGAGCCATGCATATCAGGAATGGATCTGGGGGGGCTATACATGACAGGATTGCCTCTGAGGGGGCCATACATAACAGGATTGGGTCTGAGGGGGCCATGCATTCCAAGATTGGGTATGAAGGGTCCATGCACACCAGAAATGGGTCTGAGAGGGCCATGTATGCCAGGATAGGGTCTGAGGGGGGCATGCATGCCAGGATTAGGTCTGAGGGGGGCATGCATACCAGGAATGGGTCTGGAGAAGCCATGCATGCCAGAATCGGGTCTAAGGGGTTCATGCATGCCAGTATTGAGTCTGTGGGGCCATGCATGCCAGGATTGGGTTTGAGACGGTCATGCATACCACGATTGGTACTGAAGGGGCCATGCATGCCAGGATTGGGTCTGAGGGAGCCATGCATACCAGGATTGGATCTGAGAGGTCCATGCATGTCAGAATTAGGTCTGAAGGGGCCAGTGCATGCCATAATTGGCTCTGAGGGAGCCATGCATACTAGGAATGGATCTGAGGGGGTCATGCATTCCAGGATTGGGTCTACGTGGGCAATGCATGCCAGGATTGGTTCTGCGGAGGTCTTGCATGCAAGGATTAGGTCTGAGGGGGCAATGCATGCCAGGATTTGGTCTGAGGGGGCCATGTATGCCAGGATTTTGTCTGAGAAGGCAGTGAAGACCAGGATTGGGTCTGACGGGGCCGTGCATACCAGTATTGAGTCTGTGGTGGTCATGCATGCCAGGATTGGGCTTGAGAGGACCATGCATACCAGGATTGGATCTGAGGAGGCCATGCATGCCAGGATTGCGTCTGAGGGGGCCATGCATGCCAGTATTGAGTCTGAGAGGGACATGCATGTCAGGATTGGGTCTGAGGGGGCCTTGCATACCAGGAATAGGTCTTTGGGCCATGCTTGCCAGGATTAGGTCTGAGGGGGCCATGCATGTCAAAATTGTGTCTAAGGAGGTTATGCATGCCAGGATTGGATCTGAGGGGGCCATGCATGTCAGGATTCGGACTGAGGGTGCCATTCATACCAGAATTCGGTCCGGGATTTGCATGAATACCAGTATTGGGTCTGAGGGGGGCGAGCATACCAGGATTGGTTCTGAGGGGGACGTGCATAACAGGATTGGTTCTGAGGGGTCAATGCATGCCATGATTCGGTCTGAGGGGGCCATGCATGCCAGGATTGGATCAGAGGGGGCCATGAATTCCAGAATTGGGTCTGAGGGGGCCATGCATGCCATGATTGGTCTGATTGGCCATGCATGCCAGGATTGGGTCTGAGAAGGAAGTGCATGCCAGAATTGGGTCTGAGGGAGCCATGCATACCAGGAATGGATCTGGGGGGGCCATACATGACAGGACTGGCTCTGAGGGGGCCATATATAACAGTATTGGGTCTGAGGGGGCCATGTATTCCTAGATTGGATTTTTGGGGGTCATGCTTGCCCGTATTGACTCTGAGGGGGTGATGCATGCCAGAATTTGGTCTGAATGGGCCATGCATATCAGGAATGGGTCAGGGGGGCCATGTATGTCAGGATAGGGTCTTATTGGGTCAAGCATGCCAGTATTGAGTCTGTGGGGGCCATGCATGCCAGTATTGGGTCTGAGAGAACCATGATTGTCAGGATTGGGTCTGAGGGGGCCATGGATACCAGGATTGGGTCTGAGTGGGCCACGGATACCAGGATTGGGTCTGAGTGGGCCATGCATACCAGGATCAGGTCTGTTAGGTGAATGTATAACAGTATTGGGTCTGAAGGGGCCATACGTACCAGGATTGGGTCCAGGAGGTGCATGCTTATCAGTATTGGGTCTGAGGGCTCCATGCATACCAGGATTGGGTCTGAGAGGGCCATGGTTGCCAGTATTGGGTCTCAGGGTGCCATGCATGTCAGGATTGGGTCTGAGGGGGGGCATGCATGCCAGGATTGGACCTAAGGGGGCCATACATGCCAGGATTTGGTCTTAAGGTGCCATGCATACCAGGATTGGATCCGGGAGGTGCTTGCATACCAGTGTTGAGTATGAGGGGGTCATGCATTCCAGGATTGGTTCTGGGAGGGCCATGCAAGCCAGGATTGCGTCCGAGGGAGCCAAAGATGCTAGGATTGGGTCTTAGGGGCCATGCATGCCAGAATTGAATCTGAGACGGCCATGCATACCAGGATTGGTACTGAGCTGGCCATGCATGCCAGGATTGGGTCTGAGGGAGCCAAGCATACCAGGAATGGATCTGATGGGGTTATGCATGCTAGGATTGGGTCTGAGGGGGCCATATATAACAGGATTGGTTCTGAGGGGGCCATGCATTCCAGGATTGGGTGTCAGGTGGCCATGCATTCCAGCATTGGGTATGAGGGGGCCATGCATGCCAGGATTGGGTTTGAGTGGAGTGCATGCCAGAATTTGGTCTGAGGGAGCCATGCATACCAGGATTGGGTCTGTTAGGTGAATGTATATCAGTATTGGGTCTGAGGGGGACATGCATATCAGGATTGGGTCTGAAGGGGCCATGCATACCGGGATTGGGTCCAGGAGGTGCATGCTTACCAGTATTGGTTTTAAGGGGTCCATGCATACCAGGATTGGGTCTGTGAGGGCCATGGTTGCCAGTATTGGGTCTGAGGGGGCCATGCATGCCAGGATTGGATCAGAGGGGGCCATGAATGACAGAATTGGGTCTAAGGGGGTCATGCATGCCATGATTGGTCTGATTGGCCATGCATGCCAGGATTGGGTCTGAGAAGGAAGTGCATGCCAGAATTGGGTCTGAGGGAGCCATGCATACCAGGAATGGATCTGGGGGGGCCATACATGACAGGATTGGCTCTGAGGGGGCCATACATAACAGGATTGGGTCTGATGGGACCACGCATTCCAAGGTTGGATTTTTGGGGGTCATGTTTGCTAGTATTGAGTCTGAGGGGGCGATGTATGCCAGAATTTGGTCTGAATGGGTTATGCATATCAGGAATGGGTCAGGGGGGCCATGCATGTCAGGATAGGGTCTGATTGGGTCAAGCATGCCAGTATTGAGTCTGTGGGGGCCATGCATGCCAGTATTGGGTCTGAGAGGGACATAATTGACAGGATTGGGTCTGAGGGAGCCAAGCATACCAGGATTAGGTGTGAGGGGACCATACATTTAAAGTTTGGGTCTGAGTGGGCCATGCATACCAAGATTGGGTCTGAGTGGGTCATGCATGCCAGGATTGGGTCTGAGTGGAGTGCATGCCAGAATTTGGTCTGAGGGAGCCATGCATACCAGGATCGGGTCTGTTAGGTGAATGTATATCACTATTGGGTCTGAGGGGGCCATGCATATCAGGATTGGGTCTGAAGGGGCCATGTGTACCAGGATTGGGTCCAGGAGGTGCATGCTTACCAGTTTTGGTTCTGAGGGGTCCATGCATAACAGGATTGGATCTGAGAGGGCCATGGTAGCCAGTATTGGGTCTTAGGGGGCCATGCATGCCAGAATTGTGTTTGAGGGGGCCATGCATGCCAGGATTGCGTCTGAAGGGGGCCATGCATGCCAGGATTGAACCTGAGGGGCCATGCATGCCAGGATTTGGTCTTATGGTGCCATGCATACCAGGATTGGATCCGGGATGTGCTTGCATACCAGTATTGAGTATGAGGGGGCCATGCATTCCAGGATTGGGTCTGGGAGGGCCATGCATGCCAGGATTGCGTCAGAGGGAGCCAAAGATGCCAGGATTGGGTCTGAGGGGCAATGCATGCCAGAATTGGATCTGAGACGGCCATGCATACCAGGATTTGTACTGAGCTGGCCAAGCATGCCAGCATTGGGTCTGAGGGAGCCAAGCATACCAGGAACGGATTTGATGGGGTCATGCATGCTAGGATTGGGTCTGAGGGGGCCATACATAACAAGATTGGTTCTGAGGGGGCCATGCATGCCAGGATTGGGTGTCAGGGGGCCATGCATTCCAGCATTGGGTATGAGGGGGCCATGCATACCAGCATTGGGTCTAAGTGGGCCATGCATGCCAGGATTGGGTCTGAGTGAAGTGCATGCCAGAATTTGGTCTGAGGGAGCCATGCATACCAGGATTGGGTCTGTTAGGTGAATGTATATCAGTATTGGGTCTGAGGGGGCCATGCATACCAGGATTGTGTCTGAAGGGTCCATGCGTACCGGGATTGGGTCCAGGAGGTGCATGCTTACCAGTATTGGTTGTGAGGGGTCCATGCATAATAGGATTGGGTCTGAGAGGGCCATGGTTGTCAGTATTGAGTCTTAGGGGCCATGCATGCCAGAATTGGGTAAAAGGGGGCCATGCATGCCAAGATTTTGTCTGAGGGGGCCATGCATACCAGAATTGGGTCTGAGACGGTCTTGCATACCAGGATTGGTACTGAAGGGGCCATGCATGCCATGATTGGGTCTGAGGGAGCCATGCATACTAGTATTGGGTCTGAGGGGGCCATGCATGCCTGAATTGGGTCTGAGGGGGACATGCATGCCACAATTGGGTCTGAGGGGGAAGTGCATGCCAGAATTGGGTCTGAGGGGGCCATGCATTCCGGTATTAAGTCTACAGGGCAATGCATGCGAGGATTGGTTCTGCAGGGGTCTTGCATGCAAGAATTAAGTCTGAGGGGGCTATGCATGCCAGGATTTGGTCTAAGGGGACCATATATGCCAGGATTTTGTCTGAGAAGCCCGTGAAAACCAGGATTGGGTCTGAGGGGGTCATGCATACCAGTATTAAGTCTGTTGGGGCAATGCATGCCAGGATTAGGCCTGAGAGGCATATGCATGCCAGGATTGGATCTGAGGGGCAATGCTTGCCAATATTGGGTTTGAAGGGGCCATGCATACCAGGAATGGGTCTGGGGGGGGCCATGCATGCCAGGATAGGGTCTGAGGGGGCCATGCATGACAGGATTAGGTCTGAGGGGGCTATGCATGCCAGGATTGGGTCTGAGAGGCCCATGCATACCAGGAATGGGTCTGGAGGGGCCATGAATGACAGAATAGGGCCTGATGGAGGCATGAATGCCAGTATTGAGTCTGTGGGGGCCATGCATGCCAGGATTGGGTTTGAGACGGTCATGCATACCACGATTGGTTCTGAAGGGGCCATGCATGAGAGGATTGCGTCAGAGGGAAACATGCATACCAGGATTGGATCTGAGGGGGCCATGCATGCCTGAATTGGGTCTGAGGGGGCCATGCATGCCAGAATTGGGTCTGAGGGAGCCATGCATACTAAGAATGGATCTGAGGGGGTCATGCATGTCTGGATTAGCTCTGAGGGGGCCATAGATAACAGGATTGGGTCTAAGGGGGCCATGCATTCCAGGATTGGTTCTGCGGGGGCCATGCTTGCCAGGATTGGGTCTGAGGTGGCCATGCATGCTAGGATTGGATCTGAGGGGGCCGTGCATGCCAGGATTCGGTCTGAGGGTGCCATTCATACCAGAATTGGGTCCGGGAGGTGCTTGAATACCAGTATTGGTCCTGAGGGGGGCATGCATACCAGGATTGATTCTGAGGGGGACGTGCATACCAGGTTTGGTTCTGAGGGGTCCATGCATGCCAATATTGAATCTGTGGGGGCCATGCATGCCAGGATTGGTACTGAGAGGCCATGCATACCAGGATTGGATCTGAGGGGGCCATGCATGTCATTATTGGGTCTGAGAGGGACAGGATTGTCAGGATTGGGTCTGAGGGGGCCAAGCATACCAGGATTAGGTCTGAAGGGGCCATGTATGCCAGAATTAGGTCTGAGAGAGCCATACATGCCATGATTGGGTCTGAGGAGGCCATGCATGCCAGGATTGGGTCTGGGGGAGGCCATGCATGCCAGGATTGGACCTGAGGGGGCCATGCATGCCAGGATTCTGTCTGATGGTGCCATGCATACCAGGATTGGATCCGGGTGGTGCTTGCATACCAGTATTGGGTCTGAGGGGGCCATGCATGCCAGGATTGGGTCTGGGGGGGCTATGCATGCCAGGATTGGGTCAGAGGGAGCCATAGATGCCAGTATTGGGTATGAGGGGGCCATGCATGCCAGAATTGGGTCCAGGAGGTACATGCTTACCAGGATTGGATCTGAGGGGTCCATGCATACCAGGAATGGGTCTGAGTGGGCCATGATTGCCAGTATTGGGTCTGCGGGAGCCATGCATGCCAGAATGGAGTGTAAGAGGGCCATGCATGCCATGATTTTGTCTGAGTGGGCAATGCATGCCAGAATTGGGTCTGAGATGGTCATGCATACCAGGATTGGATCCGGGTGATGCTTGCATACCAGTATTGGGTCTGAGGGGGACATGCATGCCAGGATTGGGTCTGGGGGGCCATGCATGCCAGGATTGGGTCAGAGGGAGCCATAGATGGCAGTATTGGGTCTGAGGGGGCCATGCATGCCAGGATTGGGTCTGAGGGAGCCATGCATACCAGGATTGGATCTGAGGGGGCCATGCATGTCAGAATTGGGTCTGAAGGGGAAGTGCATGCCAGAATTGGGTCTGCGGGAGCCAAGCATACCATGAATGGATCTGAGGGGGTCGCGCATGCCAGGATAGGTTCTGAGGGGACTATACATAACATTATTGGTTCTGAGGGGGCCATGTACTCCAGCATTGGGTATGAGGGGGCCATGCATGCCATGATTGGGTCTGAGGGGAGTGCATGCCAGAATTGGGTCTGAGGGAGCCATGTATACCAGGATTGGGTCTGTTAGGTGGATGTACAGTACAGACCAAAAGTTTGGACACACCTTCTCATTTAAAGATTTTTCTGTATTTTCATAACTATGAAAATTGTCCATTCACACTGAAGGCATCAAAACTATGAATTAACACATGTGGAATTATATACTTAACAAAAAAGTGTGAAACAATTGAAAATATGTCTTATATTCTAGGTTCTTCAAAGTAGCCACCTTTTGCTTTGATGACTGCTTTGCACACTCTTGGCATTCTCTTGATGAGCTTCAAGAGGTAGTCACCGGAAATGGTTTTCACTTCACAGGTGTGCCCTGTCAGGTTTAATAAGTGGGATTTCTTGCCTTGTAAATGGGGTTGGGACCATCAGTTGTGTTGTGCAGAAGTCTGGTGGATACACAGCTGATAGTCCTACTGAATAGACTGTTAGAATTTGTATTATGGCAAGAAAAAAGCAGCTAAGTCAAGAAAAACTAGTGGCCATCATTCCTTTAAGAAATGAAGGGCAGTCAGTCTGAAAAATTGGGAAAACTTTGAAAGTGTCACCAAGTGCTGTTGCAAAAACCATCAAGCGCTACAAAGAAACTGGCTCACATGAGGACCGCCCCAGGAAAGGAAGACCAAGAGTCACCTCTGCTTCTGAGGATAAGTTTATTCGAGTCACCAGCCTCAGAAATCGCAGGTTAACAGCAGCTCAGATTAGAGACCAGGACAATGCCACACAGAGTTCTAGCAGCAGACACATCTCTACAACAACTGTTAAGAGGAGACTTTGTGCAGCAGGCCTTCATGGTAAAATTGCTGCTAGGAAACCACTGCTAAGGACAGGCAACAACCAGAATAGACTTGTTTGGGCTAAAGAACACAAGGAATGGACATTAGACCAGTGGAAATCTGTGCTTTGGTCTGATGAGTCCAAATTTGAGATCTTTGGTTCCAACCACCGTGTCTTTGTGCGACGCAGAAAAGGTGAACGGATGGACTTTACATGCCTGGTTCCCACCGTGAAGCATGGAGCAGGAGGTGTGATGGTGTGGGGGTGCTTTGCTCGTGACACTGTTGGAGATTTATTCAAAATTGAAGGCATACTGAACCAGCATGGCTACCACAGCATCTTGCAGCGGCATGGACCATCATTTATTTTTCAACAGAACAATGACCCCAAACACACCTCCAGACTGTGTAAGGGCTATTTGACTAAGAAGGAGAGTGATGGGGAGCTACACCAGATGACCTGGCCTCCACAGTCACCAGACCTGAACCAAATCGAGATGGTTTGGGGTGAGCTGGACCGCAGAGTGAAGGCAAAAGGGCCAACAAGTGCTAAGCATCTCTGGGAACTCCTACAAGATTGTTGGAAGACCATTTTCGGTGACTACCTCTTGAAGCTCATCAAGAGTGTGCAAAGAAGTCATCAAAGCAAAAGGTGGCTACTTTGAAGAACCTAGAATATAAGACATATTTTCAGTTGTTTCACACTTTTTTGTTAAGTATATAATTCCACATGTGTTAATTCATAGTTTTGATGCCTTCAGTGTGAATGTTCAATTTTCATAGTCATGAAAATACAGAAAAATCTTTAAATGAGAAAGTGTGTCCAAACTTTTAATCTGTACTGTATATCAGTATTGGGTCTGAGGGGGCCATGCATATCAGTATTGGGTCTGAAGAGGCCATTGTAAGGCGGCGGTGTTCACACCATGCAGTAACTGAGGCAGTGACCCAAGCAAGTCCAACTTAAACAGCTTTTATTCAGCAACTCACGGTTAAACAGAAAGTCCTCCGGTTCGCAGCCGGGTTAACATGAGTCCATAAACAATGGTTGCCGGGGACAACGGCCACGCCGGGCCGCGCAGAGCCTGACAGGTGCAGAGCCTTCCTAGGTGGTGGTTCAGCCACACTCAGCCCTGCTGAGCTTTCCTGCTGTGCTCCTAGCAGGTTGCAACATAGAACAACACTAATCCTTAATGCAGGAGTTTTAAAGGACCTGTGGCAAGAGCCACTGGAAAACCCGGGTTGGAGGGAGGAGGCCGCCCCACTGCCTCCTGTGACCTCCTCCAAGAAATGAAGGCCCTGCCGGGTTTTACTTAATCTGCCTTAGCCAGGTAGTCTGACCAGGTCATTGCTCACCTTCATTCCTGCATTGCAGCCGCAGCTGTGTCTGTGACTGCAATGCACTCCAATGGATTTTAATAGGTCTCTGTACACATTCTGGGGGATATATAACGTCCCTCGTATACGATCCCAGTCACTGCCTCACATATCCCCCCCCTCTGTTCAAACTTGTGGGGTTGAACATTTGCCACCATACAGGGTGCCCGGGACAGGGCATCTGCGTTTCCCTGCGACTTCCCAGGGCGATGTTCTACCGAGAAACTGAAATTTTGCAGTGACAGGAACCACCTAGTGACTCGCGCATTCCTCTCCTTAGCATTCCTCATCCATACCAAGGGTGAGTGGTCTGTCACCAAGTGGAACTGACGCCCGAGTAAATAATAACGTAGTGATTCCAAGGCCCACTTAATAGCCAAACACTCCTTCTCTACCACGCTATAGTTTTTTTCTGCCGGGACAAGTTTTCTACTCAAGTAGGTGACCGGGTGCTCTTCACCATTCACGTTTTGTGACAATACCGCCCCTAGGCCTACCTCCGAGGCATCTGTCTGTACAATGAAGGTTTCCTTGAAGTTGGGGCTGATGAGGACC
Source organism: Phyllobates terribilis (assembly GCF_046119375.1). Lineage (NCBI taxonomy): Eukaryota > Metazoa > Chordata > Amphibia > Anura > Dendrobatidae > Phyllobates > Phyllobates terribilis. Next base: position 848,343 of record NW_027363269.1, read on the forward strand.
GGCTGTCCACACAGGGCCAACTTCATGGACTGAAAAGCTTCTTCTGCCTGAGGGTTCCACCGAACCATTACCGATTTTTTTCCCTTCAAGAGATCGGTCAGGGCCGCCGTTAGCCCAGCAAAATTAGGTATAAACCGGCGGTAATACCCAAGGATGCCAAGGAATGCCGTCACCTGTTTTGTACTTGACGGTTTAGGCCAGTTTTTTATAGCCTCAACTTTATTGATTTGGGGCTTGATAGCACCTCGGCCTATCACATACCCCAAATATCGGGCTTCCTCTAGCCCTATCGCACATTTTTTTGGGTTTGCCGTTAACCCTGCAGCTCTGAGAGAATCCAGCACTGCTTGTACCTGTGTTAGGTGCGTATGCCAGTCGGTGCTAAAGATGATTATATCATCTAGATACGCGGACGCGTACTCCTGATGAGGCTTGAGCACTATGTCCATCAACCTCTGGAATGTAGCCGGGGCCCCATGTAACCCAAAAGGTAAGACCACATAGTGATATAGACCCTCTGGAGTTACGAAGGCAGTCTTTTCCTTCGCTGAATCTGTGAGAGGTACCTGCCAGTAACCCTTGGTAAGATCGAGCGTGGTAAAGTACTGGGCCTGCCCCAGTCTCTCAATCAGCTCGTCCACCCGGGGCATTGGATAAAGGTCAAACTTTGACACTTCATTCAATTTCCGGAAATCGTTACAGAAGCGTAACGATCCATCTGGTTTTGGGATCAGTACGATGGGGCTAGCCCACTCACTCCGTGATTCCTCTATGACGCCTAACTGAAGCATTTGTTTTACCTCAGCCGTGATGGCTTGCCTCCGGGCCTCGGGTACCCGGTACGGTCTTATTCGTACCATTACCCCAGGTTCGGTGACAATGTCATGTTTGATAACCGTAGTCCTACCTGGTAGTTCTGAGAACACGTCGGTATTGTGCTGCACCAGCAAGCGAGCCTCCCGTCGCTGCTGTTTAGTGAGGGCATCACTTATCCTGACCTCCCCCTCGGATGCTTCCCTGGCTGAGAGTGGAGAATTCTCTGGTGATATGCACGGGGTGACGTCTGCAACTAAACACTCTCGATCTTTCCAAGGTTTTAGCAGGTTTACATGGTAAAGCTGCTCAGGTTTCCTCCTTCCGGGCTGATACACCCGGTAATTTACCTCCCCCACTTTTTATCGAATCTCATAGGGTCCTTGCCACTTGGCCATGAACTTACTCTCGGCTGTGGGTACCAGTACTAACACCCGATCACCCTTGTTAAAAGTTCTGACTCTGGCTCTTTTATTATATGTGCGCCTCTGAGCTGCCTGGGCATCTAACAGATGCTCTTTCACGATGGGCATGACCGCCGCGGTCCGGTCCTGCATACTAGCCACGTGTTCAACTATACTCCTATGCGGAGTTGGCTCTTGTTCCCATGTCTCTTTGGCTACATCCAACAGACCCCTAGGGTGTCTGCCGTACAATAACTCAAAGGGAGAGAACCCTGTGGAAGCCTGGGGTACCTCACGAACGGCGAACATCAAATAGGGTAACAACATGTCCCAATCCCTTCCATCCTTAGAAACCACCCTTTTTAACATGGACTTGAGGGTTTTATTGAACCGTTCTACTAGCCCGTCGGTTTGAGGGTGGTACACCGAGGTGCGCAATTGTTTAATTTTTAGCAATTTGCATAGTTCCTTTGTCACTTTGGACATAAAGGGGGTCCCCTGATCCGTCAGGATCTCCTTGGGTAGTCCAAGGCGACAGAACATGGCAAACAGCTCCCGTGCAATCAGTTTTGCCGAGGTGTGGCGTAGTGGTATAGCTTCCGGGTACCGAGTGGCATAGTCGACGACTACCAGTATATGTTGGTGTCCACGGGCGGACTTTACAATGGGTCCAACCAAATCCATTGCAATCCGTTCAAAAGGCACCTCTATCACTGGCAGAGGTACCAATGGGCTACGGAAACTTGCAGTGGGTGTGGTCAACTGACATTCGGGGCAGGATTCGCAGTACCTTTTGACCTCCGCGTAAACCCCAGGCCAAAAGAACCGCTGCAAGATACGTTCTAGCGTCTTTTTTACCCCTAAGTGTCCACCCAGCAGGTGTGAGTGTGCCATCTCGAGAATCGCCCGACGGTACGACTGAGGTGCCACTAACTGAGCCACAACCTCGTCCCTGATCTTATCTATCCTATAGAGCAATTCACTGTTGATTATCATGCGTGGAAATACAGTATCGGCACCGGGCTGTTGAGCTACGCCATTTACCTCTAACACCCTTTCCCGCGCCTGAGCCAGGGTGGGATCCTGTAGCTGAGCCGTCCCAAACGTGGCCCGGGACACTTCCAGCTCGGGGATCGATGGGATCTCCTCGAGCTCTCCTGCCAGCACCTCTAAGGGAAACCTATCGGGGTCACACTCTGTCCCTAGGTTGGACACCCCTACAGCAGGTTCCCCTGACTCTGTTTCGTCGGGTACAATGCCTGTAATACATTTTACTGGGGGAGAGTGGATTTTGTTTTTCCACAGAGTCCAGAACAGGGGCAAGTCTCTTCCCAACACAGTCCCATAGGGAAGAGTTTTTACCACTCCCACCACATGTTTTATGTCTCCACACGGCGTGGACAAGACTACCTCCTCAGTTGGGTACTCTCGGAGGTCCCCATGGATACACACAACCCCGACGGGCCGTCCACCGGGGTTGTCTCCTGCCACCAGCGACCCATGTACCAGAGTCACGAGGCTCCCTGAGTCCAGGAGAGCCTCCGTGGGGTACCCATTAACCAGTACCTGACATATTTGGAGTTCATTGTCCCGGGGTTCGGGGCTCGCTGTGCAGACGGTCTGGGCGTTCATTGAGACACGGCGGCTATATCCGCAGTCCATGGGTTCTGTAGTCAGGGGACAATTAGCAATCACATGTCCCGGCCCCTGACACCGGCTGCACCTAAGGGTGGAGGTACTGTTAGGTCTTATGGCAGTTTGGGAGGGTACCAGTCTCCTGCCGCTCTCACTCCGGGGTTCCCCTTCAGCACGGGCACGGTGCTGACTGTCCCCTGCAGAGGGATGCGACCCCTTCCCCGACTCCTGTGTTGGCAGGGATCGGCGTGACAGCCGAGAGGGGGCGGAGTCTCGAATGAAGTCCTGAGTAGCTGAGTAGCGCTCGACCAAACTGACCACCTGGTCAAGGTTGCCGGGGTCCCCTTGCCCCACCCAACGCTGGATAGCGACTGGCAGAGTCCTCACCAGCCGGTCAACCACCACCCTCTCCACTATCTGGGCTGGGGACAAAGTCTCAGGTTGGAGCCACCTCTTTACCAGCTGCAGGAGGTCAAAAGCCTGAGACCGAGCAGGTCGGGTCTCCACATAGGCCCACGAAAACACACGCTGAGCCCTCACATAAGTATTGACCCCCAGCCGGGCAAGGATCTCACCTTTGAGCCTCTGGTAGTCCCGGGCGTCCTCCTGACTGAGGTCGAAACAGGCCTTCTGCGCATCGCCAACCAAAAACGGAGCCACCACTTCCGCCCACTGGTCAGCTGGTAGATTTTCCTGCTCTGCTGTGCGTTCGTAGATGGTAAGGAAGGCTTCCACGTCGTCCTCCGGTCCCATCTTCCTCAACGCTGATCGAACCTTGTCCCGGGCGTCTCGACGTTCCGGGGCTGATGCGGTCGGTGTCTCCCGCAGGGCAGCAATCTGTTGCATCATCAGTTCATTTGTTTTTTGCTGCTGCTGGTACAGTAGCTGCTGCTGCTGATTGTGCTGCTGTTCCCGCTCCTGCTGTTGCCGCTGAGACTGCAGCAGCTGCTGTTGGGCGAGTGCGAGCTGCTTTAATAACTCCTCCATTTTGTCCATGGAGCGGAACTGAAAGGTGGCAGGCCGGATTGTGGTCATGCAGCGGCCTGTGGGGTATGCCTCAGTCACTTTGCCCGCATTCTCCACCAAGCTGTAAGGCGGCGATGTTCACACCATGCAGTAACTGAGGCAGTGACCCAAGCAAGTCCAACTTAAACAGCTTTTATTCAGCAACTCACAGTTAAACAGAAAGTCCTCCGGTTCGCAGCCGGGTTAACATGAGTCCATAAACAATGGTTTCCGGGGACAACGGCCACGCCGGGCCGCGCAGAGCCTGACAGGTGCAGAGCCTTCCTAGGTGGTGGTTCAGCCACACTCAGCCCTGCTGAGCTTTCCTGCTGTGCTCCTAGCAGGTTGCAACATAGAACAACACTAATCCTTAATGCAGGAGTTTTAAAGGACCTGTGGCAAGAGCCACTGGAAAACCCGGGTTGGAGGGAGGAGGCCGCCCCACTGCCTCCTGTGACCTCCTCCAGGAAATGAAGGCCCTGCCGGGTTTTACTTAATCTGCCTTAGCCAGGTAGTCTGACCAGGTCATTGCTCACCTTCATTCCTGCATTGCAGCCGCAGCTGTGTCTGTGACTGCAATGCACTCCAATGGATTTTAATAGGTCTCTGTACACATTCTGGGGGATATATAACGTCCCTCGTATACGATCCCAGTCACTGCCTCACACCATGCATACCAGAATTGGGTCCAGGAAGTGCATGCTTACCAGTATTGGTTCTGAGGGGTCCATGCATACCAGGAATGGGTCTGAGTGGGCCGTGATTGCCAGTATTGGGTCTGAGAGGGCCATGCATGCCAGAATGGAGTGTAAGGGGGCCATGCATGCCATGATTTTGTCTGAGTGGGCCTTGCATGCCAGAATTGGGTCTGAGACGGTCATGCATACCAGAATTGGTACTGAAGGGGCCATGCATGCCAGGATTGGGTCTGATGGAGCCATGCATGCCAGGATTGGATCTGAGGGAGCCATGCATGACTGAATTGGGTCTGAGGGGGCCATGCATGCCAGAATTTGGTCTGAGGTTGAAGTGCATGCCATAATTGGGTCTGTGGGAGCCATGCATACTAGGAATGGATCTGAGGAAGTCATGCATGCCTGGATTGGCTCTGAGGGGGCCATACATAACAGGATTGGGTCTGACGGGGACATGCATTTCAGGATTGGGTCTACAGGGGCAATGCATGCTAGGATTGGTTCTGAGGGGGTCTTGAATGCAAAGATTAGGTCTAAGGGGGCCATGCATGCCAGGATTTGGCCTAAGGGGACCATGTATGCCAGGATTTTGTCTGATAAGCTCGTGAATACCAGGATTGGGTCTGAGAGGGCCATGCATACCAGTATTGAGTCTGTGGGGGCCATGCATGCCAGGATTGGGCCTGAGAGGCCCATACATACCAGGATTGGATCTGAGGGAGCCAGGCATGACAGGATTCGGTCTGAGGGGGCCATGCATGCCAGTATTGGGTCTGATAGGGACATGCATATTAGGATTGGATCTAAGGGGACTATGCATACCAGGATTAGGTCTGAGGGGGTCATGCCTGCCAGGAGTGGGTATGGGGGGGGCCATACATGCCAGGATTAGGTCTGAGGGGGCCATGCATGCCAGGATTGGGTCTGAGGGGGCCATGCATACCAGGAAAGGGTTCGGGGGGGGCATGCATGCCAGGATTGTTTGAGAGGCCCATGCATACCAGGATTGGATCTGAGGAGGCCATGCATGCCAGGATTTGGTCTGAGGGGGCCATGTATGCCACGATTTTGTCTGAGGGGGCCATGCAAGCCAGAATTGGGTCTGAGATGGTCTTGCATACCAGGATTGGTACTGAAGGGGCCATGCATGCCATGATTGGGTCTGCGGGAGCCATGCATACCACTATTGGGTCTGAGGGGGCCATGCATGCCTGAATTGGGTCTAAGGGGGGCATGCTTGCCCTAATTGGGTCTGAGGGAGCCATGCATACTAGGAATGGATCTGAGGGAGTCATGCATGCCTGGATTGGCTCTGAGGGGAGTGCATGCCAGAATTGGGTCTGAGGGAGCCATGTATACTGGGTCTATTGGGTATATTGGGTCTCTTAGATGAATGTGTATCAGTATTGGGTCTGAGGGGGCCATGCATATCAGTATTGGGTCTGAAGAGGCCATGCATACCAGAATTGGGTCCAGGAGGTGCATGTTTAACAGGATTGGTTCTGAGGGGTCCATGCATACCAGGAATGGGTCTGAGTGGGCCATGATTTCCAGTATTGGGTCTGAGGGGGCAATGCATGCCAGAATGGAGTGTAAGGGGGCCATGCATGCCATGATTTTGTCTGAGTGGGCCTTGCATGCCAGAATTGGGTCTGAGACGGTCATGCATACCAGGATTGGATCCGGGTGGTGCTTGCATACCAGTATTGGGTCTGAGGGGGCCATGCATGCCAGGATTGGGTCTGGGGGGGCCATGCATGCCAGGATTGGGTCAGAGGGAGCCATAGATGCCAGTATTGGGTCTGTCGGGGCCATTCATGCCAGGATTGGGTCTGAGGGAGCCATGCATACCAGGATTGGATCTGAGGGGGCCATGCATGCCAGAATTGGGTCTGAGGGGGAAGTGCATGCTAGATTTGGGTCTGCAGGAGCCAAGCATACCATGAATGGATCTGAGGGGGTCACGCATGCCAGGATAGGGTCTGTGGGGCCATACATAACATAATTGGTTCTGTGGGGGCCATGCATTCCAGCATTGGGTATGAGGTGGCCATGCATACAAGGATTGGGTCTAAGTGGGCCATGCATGCGATGATTGGGTCTGAGGGGAGTGCATGCCAGAACTGGGTCTGAGGGAGCCATCTATACCAGGATTGGGTCTTTTAGGTGAATGTATATCAGTATTGGGTCTGAGGGGGCCATGCATATCAGTATTGGGTCTGAAGAGGCCATGCATACCAGTATTGGGTCTGAAGAGGCCATGCATACCAGAATTGGGTCCAGGAGGTGCATGCTCATTAGGATTAGTTCTGAGGGGTCCATGCATACCAGGAATGGGTCTGAGTGGGCCATGATTGCCAGTATTGGGTCTGAGGGGGCCATGCATGCCAGAATTGGGTGTAAGGGGGGCATGCATGCCAGTATTGAGTCTGTGGGGCCATGCTTGACAGGATTGGGTTTGAGACGGTCATGCATACCAGGATTGGTACTGAAGGGGCCATGCATGCCAGGATTGGGTCTGATGTAGCCACGCATACCAGGATTGGATCTGAGGGGGCCATGCATGACTGAATTGGGTCTGAGGGGGCCATGCATGCCAGAATTGGGTCTGAGGGGGCAGTGCATGCCATAATTGGGTCTGTGAGAGCCATGCATACTAGGAATGGATCTGAGGGGGTCATGCATGCCTGGATTGGCTCTGAGGGGGGTATACATAACAGGATTGGGTCTGACGGGGACATGCATTCCAGGATTGGGTCTACATGGGCAATTCATGCTAGGATTGGTTCTGAGGGGGTCTTGAATGCAAAGATTATGTCTGAGGGGGTCATGCATGCCAGGATTTGGGCTAAGGGGGCCATGTATGCCATGATTTTGTCTGATAAGCCCGTGAATACCAGGATTGGGTCTAAGGGGGCCATGCATACCAGTATTGAGTCTGTGGAGGCCATGCATGCCAGGATTGGGCCTGAGAGGCCCATGCATACCAGTATTGCATCTGAGGGGGCCATGCATGCCAGGATTCGGTCTGAGGGGGCCATGCATGCCAGTATTGGGTCTGATAGGGACATGCATACCAGGAAAGGGTTCGGGGGGGCCATGAATGCGAGGATAGGGTCTGAGGGGACCATGCATGACAGTATAGAGTCTGTGGGGGCCATGCATGCCAGGATTGTTTGAGATGCCCATGCATACCAGGATTGGATCTGAGGAGGCCATCCATGTCAGGATTGGGTCTGAGGGGTCCATGCATGCCAGGATTAGGCCTGAGGGGGCCATGCATGTCAGGATTGGGTCTGAGGGGGTCATGCATGCCACATTTGGGTCAGTGGGAGTCAAGCATACCAGAATTCGGTCTGTTAGGTGAATGTATATCAGTATTGGGTGTGAGGGGGCCATGCATATCAGGGTTGGTGGGGTCTGAAGGGACCATATATAATCCTTTATCTGAAACCCATTATATTTCAAGGGTCTTAAACGCATCGCGGAGATCAACACTGGCCTGCAATTTCCATTAATTCAGCGCAAGTCATTTTTTAATGTGAGACTGTGAGAGTGAGGGCCATATATGGCACATACTATCAATGTCTCACACTAAAAATTGACAAGGTTTCTGCATCTCTTGGAAGCAAAAACTCACATTTTTTCAGCAGTGTTTTTGCTGCCAAGAGATACAGAAACCATGCAGAAATTTCTGCAATCAAATACGTCTGGCATGTCACATCGCTATGTGCACACGTTGAGTATTTGACTGCAGATATTTCTGCAAGGTTTCTGCATCTCTTGGCAGCAAAAACGCGGCAAACAAGTGAGAGGAATGCTCTCTGCCTCTATGTGCATATGAGAGCCTGTAAATAAAATTGATGATTTGTCAGTCTATCACCAGCCTCACAGGGTCACTTAGACACCTACAGGGCCACAAAGCCTCCTCTAGGGCCACTCAGCCTCCTCTAGTGCCACACAGCTTCCTCTAGTGCTGCACAGCCTCCTCTAGGGCCGCACAGTCTTCTCTAGGGCCACACTACCTAATACGGGGTCGCACAGCCTAAAACAGGGCCACACAGACTAATACAGGGCTACATAGCTTGCTACATGGCTACACAGCCTCCTACTGGGCCACACAGGCTCCTGCAGGGCCGCGTAAGGTATTATGGCATTCACTCTCACAGTCTCATACTTAGCAATGGCCCGGTAGGGGTGCCTCGCTTCTTGGGGCACTGCTCCTCAGGGAAATGATGTACATACACAAGTGAGGAGTCCCTTGAAAGGGGAGAGCGAGTGATACAAAGTGCATATCTACGATTTTCGATTGAACCTTCAGAACCGGAGCAAACGGTACCGAATTTAGACATGTCTGGTACTGGAAGCACTCTGACTATTAACAAGTGCCACCCCTCATTGTGTAGGTCTACTTGAGGTCTGTACACAATGTAAGTTTGGGCCATCTTGGACCTTCACAAGCCGAGATATCAGCACTGGAAAGTGGGTAACCAATTTAGTAGACATGGGCCGCCTGGGCAGAGGGGGGTCACGGCTCTCGGGGCGCGGCTCCTCGGTACAAGGTGCCTCTCACTCAGAAGATGAAACCCTTGAAAGCTGATGGTCCAATCTACAGAACGTATATTTCAAGTTGTTTATTGGTCTCACGGTTCCGGAGAAATCCAGGTTAAAGTGAGATAGGGAAACGCCATTCATTCCTCCAATTGACTTAACATGGTGCTGGGGGTGCTCTCTTCCCCGAGCTACCAGAAACCGCAGGAGTGTTCAATGAAAAAGCTGCATAGTGCGTATTGAAGCCAAGAGGATTATCTAAAAAAATGTCTGTCCGTTTGCAGTCTGCTCCTTTAGTGCCTGAGATCTGCTTCCCAAATTCAGAGGAGCGTTTTCAGATGCAGATCTTTAGTGTGAGACTTTGATATTATGTGCCATATACAGCACTCACTCTCACAGTATGACCTTGGTAAAAGCTTCCATCCAGACTTTTTGATGCCGCTCGCGGCGCTCGATCCCGTCGGCCCTGCGATGAGACGACCACCTCCGGAATTTGGATTTGCGCCTCGGCGTCCGCTCTACGGTTCATCGCCTCTGCGACGGCCACGTGGCTGAGCTTGAGGCTGGTATCGCGAGCGCCATGGTCTTACACCGTGCCGGATGCAACGGGAATGTCTTTGCATGAAAGACATTTTTCGGAGTCAATCTGCTATAGCCAGCTTTCACTCCAACCTTTTGACACCCGTAGCCAGCTTTCACTCCACGACTTGACCGCAGAACGACGTAATGTTCGCCAATCTGAGACTCAAGTGAGGCAGGAAGCCTTGATGCAGACGCTGTGTTGATACGACGCTGTTAAGGCTCTGAAAAGGCTCGTGAGAAGTGTGTGGCTATCGGGTCCAAATAGATGGCTTGTTGTCCAGCTTTCATCTGCTTGAAATTGAACACCAGGTGGCATCTGTGCTTTAAAAATCATTCAATAATTGTTAGGCATAGTTCAGCTGCATTTCTGGAAATTGAACACCAGGTGGCATCTGTGCTTTAAAAATCATTCAATAATTGTTAGACATAGTTCAGCTGCATTTCTGAAAATTGAACACCAGGTGGCATCTGTGCTTTAAAAATCATTCAATAATTGTTAGGCATAGTTCAGCTGCATTTCTACAAATTGAACACCGGATGGCATCTGTGCTTTAAAAATCATTCAATAATTGTTAGGATTAGTTCAGCTGCATTTCTGCAAATTGAACACCAGGTGGCATCTGTGCTTTAAAAATCATTCAATAATTGTTAGGCATAGTTCAGCTGCATTTCTGCAAATTGAACACCAGGTGGCATCTGTGCTTTAAAAATCATTCAATAATTGTTAGGCATAGTTCAGCTGCATTTCTGCAAATTGAACACCGGATGGCAGCTGTGCTTTAAAAATCATTCAATAATTGTTAGGCATAGTTCAGCTGCATTTCTGTAAATTGAACACCAGGTGGCATCTGTGCTTTAAAAATCATTCAATAATTGTTAGACATAGTTCAGCTGCATTTCTGCAAATTGAACACCGGATGGCAGCTGAGCTTTAAAAATCATTCAATAATTGTTAGGCATAGTTCAGCTGCATTTCTGGAAATTGAACACCAGGTGGCATCTGTGCTTTAAAAATCATTCAATAATTGAAAGGCATAGTTCAGCTGCATTTCTGTAAATTGAACACCAGGTGGCATCTGTGCTTTAAAAATCATACAATAATTGTTAGGCATAGTTCAGCTGCATTTCTGTAAATTGAACACTAGGTGGCATCTGTGCTTTAAAAGTCATTCAATAATAGTTAGGCATAATTCCGCTGCATTTCTGCAAATTGAACACCAGGTAGCATCTGTGCTTTAAAAATCATTCAATATTTGTTAGGCATAGTTCAGCTGTATTTCTGCAAATTGAACACCAGGTGGCATCTGTGCTTTAAAATTCATTCAATATTTGCAAGGCATAGTTCAGCTGCATTTCTGCAAATTGAACACCAGGTGGCATCTGTGCTTTAAAAATCATTCAATAATTGTTAGGCATAGTTCAGCTGTATTTCTGCAAATTGAACACCAGGTGGCATCTGTACTTTAAAAATCATTCAATAATTGTTAGGCATAGTTCAGCTGCATTTCTGCAAATTGAACACCAGGTGGCATCTGTGCTTTAAAAATCATTCAATAATTGTTAGGCTGAGTTCAGCTGCATTTCTGCAAATTGAACACCAGGTGGCATCTGTGCTTTAAAAATCATTCAATAATTGTTAGGCATAGTTCAGCTGCATTTCTGCAAATTGAACACCAGGTGGCATCTGTGCTTTAAAAATCATTCAATAATTGTTAGGATTAGTTCAGCTGCATTTCTGGAAATTGAACACCAGGTGGCATCTGTGCTTTCAAAATCATTCAATAATTGTTAGGCATAGTTCAGCTGCATTTCTGCAAATTGAACACCAGGTGGCATCTGTGCTTTAAAAATCATTCAATAATTGTTAGGCATAGTTCAGCTGCATTTCTGTAAATTGAACACCAGGTGGCATCTGTGCTTTAAAAATCATTCAATAATTGTTAGGCATAGTTCAGCTGCATTTCTGTAAATTGAACACTAGGTGGCATCTGTGCTTTAAAAGTCATTCAATAATTGTTAGGCATAATTCAGCTGCATTTCTGCAAATTGAACACCAGGTGGCATCTGTGCTTTAAAAATCATTCAATATTTGTTAGGCATAGTTCAGCTGTATTTCTGCAAATTGAACACCAGGTGGCATGTGTGCTTTAAAATTCATTCAATATTTGCAAGGCATAGTTCAGCTGTATTTCTGCAAATTGAACACCAGGTGGAATCTGTACTTTAAAAATAATTCAATAATTGTTAGGCATAGTTCAGCTGCATTTCTACAAATTGAACACCGGATGGCATCTGTGCTTTAAAAATCATTCAATAATTGTTAGGATTACTTCAGCTGCATTTCTGCAAATTGAACACCAGGTGGCATATGTGCTTTAAAAATCATTCAATAATTGTTAGGCATAGTTCAGCTGCATTTCTGCAAATTGAACACCAGGTGGCATCTGTGCTTTAAAAATCATTCAATAATTGTTAGGCATAGTTCAGCTGCATTTCTGCAAATTGAACACCGGATGGCAGCTGTGCTTTAAAAATCATTCAATAATTGTTAGGCAGAGTTCAGCTGCATTTCTGTAAATTGAACACCTGGTGGCATCTGTGCTTTAAAAATCATTCAATAATTGTTAGACATAGTTCAGCTGCATTTCTGCAAATTGAACACCAGGTGGCATCTGTGCTTTAAAAATCATTCAATAATTGTTAGTCATAGTTCAGCTGCATTTCTACAAATTGAACACCAGGTGGCATCTGTGCTTTAAAAATCATTCAATAATTGTTAGGCATAGTTCAGCTGCATTTCTGTAAATAGAACACTAGGTGGCATCTGTGCTTTAAAAGTCATTCAATAATAGTGAGGCATAATTCAGCTGCATTTCTGCAAATTGAACACCAGGTGGCATCTGTGCTTTAAAAATCATTCAATATTAGTTAGGCATAGCTCAGCTGCATTTCTGCAAATTGAACACCGGATTTCAGCTGAGCTTTAAAAATCATTCAATAATTGTTAGGCATAGTTCAGCTGTATTTCTGCAAATTGAACACCAGGTGGCATCTGTACTTTAAAAATCATTCAATAATTGTTAGGCATAGTTCAGCTGCATTTCTGCAAATTGAACACCAGGTGGCATCTGTGCTTTAAAAATCATTCAATAATTGTTAGGCATAGTTCAGCTGCATTTCTGCAAATTGAACACCGGATTGCAGCTGAGCTTTAAAAATCATTCAATAATTGTTAGGCATAGTTCAGCTGTATTTCTGCAAATTGAACACCAGGTGGCATCTGTGCTTTAAAATTCATTCAATATTTGCAAGGCATAGTTCAGCTGTATTTCTGCAAATTGAACACCAGGTGGCATCTGTACTTTAAAAATCATTCAATAATTGTTAGGCATAGTTCAGCTGCATTTCTGCAAATTGAACACCAGGTGGCATCTGTGCTTTAAAAATCATTCAATAATTGTTAGGCATAGTTCAGCTGCATTTCTGCAAATTGAACACCAGGTGGCATCTGTGCTTTAAAAATCATTCAATAATTGTTAGGCATAGTTCAGCTGTATTTCAGCAAATTGAACACCGGATGGCAGCAGAGCTTGAAAAATCATTCAATAATTGTTAGGCATAGTTCAGCTGCATTTCTGCAAATTGAACACCAGGTGGCATCTGTGCTTTAAAAATCATTCAATAATTGTTAGACATAGTTCAGCTGCATTTCTACAAATTGAACACCAGGTGGCATCTGTGCTTTAAAAATCATTCAATAATTGTTAGGCTTAGTTCAGCTGCATTTCTGGAAATTGAACACCAGGTGGCATCTGTGCTTTAAAAATCATTCAATAATTGTTAGGCTTAGTTCAGCTGCATTTCTGGAAATTGAACACCAGGTGGCAGCTGTGCTTTAAAAATCATTCAATAATTGTTAGGCTTAGTTCAGCTGCATTTCTGGAAATTGAACACCAGGTGGCATCTGTGCTTTAAAAATCATTCAATAATTGTTAGGCATAGTTCAGCTGCATTTCTGCAAATTGAACACCAGGTGGCATCTGTGCTTTAAAAATCATTCAATAATTGTTAGGCATAGTTCAGCTGCATTTCTGCAAATTGAAAACCGGAAGGCAGCTGTGCTTTTAAAATCATTCAATAATTGTTAGGCATAGTTCAGCTGCATTTCTGCAAATTGAACACCAGGTGGCATCTGTGCTTTAAAAATCATTCAATAATTGTTAGGCAGAGTTCAGCTGCATTTCTGGAAATTGAACACCAGGTGGCATCTGTGCTTTAAAAATCATTCAATAATTGTTAGGCTTAGTTCAGCTGCATTTCTGCAAACTGAACAGCAGATGGCAGCTGTGCTTTAAAAATCATTCAATAATTGTTAGGCATAGTTCAGCTGCATTTCTTGAAATTGAACACCAGGTGGCATCTGTGCTTTAAAAATCATTCAATCATTGTTAGTCATAGTTCAGCTGCATTTCTGGAAATTGAACACCAGGTGGCATCTGTGCTTTAAAAAATCATTCAATAATTGTTAGGCATAGTTCAGCTGCATTTCTGCAAATTGAACACCAGGTGGCATCTGTGCTTTAAAAATCATTCAATAATTGTTAGGCATAGTTCAGCTGCATTTCTACAAATTGAACACCGGATGGCATCTGTGCTTTAAAAATCATTCAATAATTGTTAGGATTAGTTCATCTGCATTTCTGCAAATTGAACACCAGGTGGCATCTGTGCTTTAAAAATCATTCAATAACTGTTAGGCATAGTTCAGCTGCATTTCTGCAAATTGAACACCAGGTGGCATCTGTGCTTTAAAAATCATTCAATAATTGTTAGGCATAGTTCAGCTGCATTTCTGCAAATTGAACACCGGATGGCAGCTGTGCTTTAAAAATCATTCAATATTTGTTAGGCATAGTTCAGCTGTATTTCTGCAAATTGAACACCAGGTGGCATCTGTGCTTTAAAAATCATTCAATAATTGTTAGGCATAGTTCAACTTCATTTCTTGAAATTGAACACCAGGTGGCATCTGTGCTTTAAAAATCATTCAATAATTGTTAGGCTTAGTTCAGCTGCATTTCTGGAAATTGAACACCAGGTGGCATCTGTGCTTTAAAAATCATTCAATAATTGTTAGAATTAGTTCATCTGCATTTCTGCAAATTGAACACCAGGTGGCATCTGTGCTTTAAAAATCATTCAATAACTGTTAGGCATAGTTCAGCTGCATTTCTGCAAATTGAACACCAGGTGGCATCTGTGCTTTAAAAATCATTCAATAATTGTTAGGCATAGTTCAGCTGCATTTCTGCAAATTGAACACCGGATGGCAGCTGTGCTTTAAAAATCATTCAATATTTGTTAGGCATAGTTCAGCTGTATTTCTGCAAATTGAACACCAGGTGGCATCTGTGCTTTAAAAATCATTCAATAATTGTTAGGCATAGTTCAACTTCATTTCTTGAAATTGAACACCAGGTGGCATCTGTGCTTTAAAAATCATTCAATAATTGTTAGGCTTAGTTCAGCTGCATTTCTGGAAATTGAACACCAGGTGGCATCTGTGCTTTAAAAATCATTCAATAATTGTTAGGCATAGTTCAGCTGCATTTCTCCAAATTGAACACCAGGTGGCAGCTGTGCTTTAAAAATCATTCAATAATTGTTAGGCATAGTTCAGCTGCATTTCTACAAATTGAACACCGGATGGCATCTGTGCTTTAAAAATCATTCAATAATTGTTAGGCATAGTTCAGCTGCATATCTGCAAATTGAACACCAGGATGGCAGCTGTGCTTTAAAAATCATTCAATAATTGTTAGGCAGAGTTCAGCTGCATTTCTGTAAATTGAACACCAGGTGGCATCTGTGCTTTAAAAATCATTCAATAATTGTTAGACATAGTTCAGCTGCATTTCTGCAAATTGAACACCGGATTGCAGCTGAGCTTTAAAAATCATTCAATAATTGTTAGGCATAGTTCAGCTGCATTTCTGCAAATTGAACACCAGGTGGCACCTGTGCTTTAAAAATCATTCAATAATTGTTAGGCATAGTTCAACTGCATTTCTGTAAATTGAGCACCAGGTGGCATCTGTGCTTCAAAAATCATTCAATAATTGTTAGGCATGGTTCAGCTGCATTTCTGTAAATTGAACACTAGGTGGCATCTGTGCTTTAAAAGTCATTCAATAATTGTGAGGCATAATTCAGCTGCATTTCTGCAAATTGAACACCAGGTGGCATCTGTGCTTTAAAAATCATTCAATATTTGTTAGGTATAGTTCAGCTGTATTTCTGCAAATTGAACACCAGGTGGCATCTGTGCTTTAAAATTCATTCAATACTTGCAAGGCATAGTTCAGCTGCATTTCTGCAAATTGAACACCAGGTGGCATCTGTGCTTTAAAAATCATTCAATAATTGTTAGACATAGTTCAGCTGCATTTCTGCAAATTGAACACCAGGTGGCATCTGTGCTTTAAAAATCATTCAATAATAGTTAGGCTTAGTTCAGCTGCATTTCTGTAAATTGAACACCAGGTGGCATCTGTGCTTTAAAAATCATTCAATAATTGTTAGGCTTAGTTCAGCTGCATTTCTGGAAATTGAACACCAGGTGACAGCTGTGCTTTAAAAATCATTCAATAATTGTTAGGCTTAGTTCAGCTGCATTTCTGGAAATTGAACACCAGGTGGCATCTGTGCTTTAAAAATCATTCAATAATTGTTAGGCATAGTTCAGCTGCATTTCTGCAAATTGAACACCAGGTGGCATCTGTGCTTTAAAAATCATTCAATAATTGTTAGGCATAGTTCAGCTGCATTTCTACAAATTGAAAACCTGAAGGCAGCTGTGCTTTTAAAATCATTCAATAATTGTTAGACATAGTTCAGCTGCATTTCTGCAAATTGAACACCAGGTGGCAGCTGTGCTTTAAAAATCATTCAATAATTGTTAGGCTTAGTTCAGCTGCATTTCTGCAAATTGAACAGCAGATGGCAGCTGTGCTTTAAAAATCATTCAATAATTGTTAGGCATAGTTCAGCTGCATTTCTTGAAATTGAACACCAGGTGGCATCTGTGCTTTAAAAATCATTCAATCATTGTTAGTCATAGTTCAGCTGCATTTCTGTAAATTGAACACCAGGTGGCATCTGTGCTTTAAAAAATCATTCAATAATTGTTAGGCATAGTTCAGCTGCATTTCTGCAAATTGAACACCAGGTGGCATCTGTGCTTTAAAAATCATTCAATAATTGTTAGGCATAGTTCAGCTGCATTTCTACAAATTGAACACCGGATGGCATCTGTGCTTTAAAAATCATTCAATAATTGTTAGGATTAGTTCAGCTGCATTTCGGCAAATTGAACACCAGGTGGCATCTGTGCTTTAAAAATCATTCAATAACTGTTAGGCATAGTTCAGCTGCATTTCTGCAAATTGAACACCAGGTGGCATCTGTGCTTTAAAAATCATTCAATAATTGTTAGGCATAGTTCAGCTGCATTTCTGCAAATTGAACACCGGATGGCAGCTGTGCTTTAAAAATCATTCAATATTTGTTATGCATAGTTCAGCTGTATTTCTGCAAATTGAACACCAGGTGGCATCTGTGCTTTAAAAATCATTCAATAATTGTTAGGCTGAGTTCAGCTGCATTTCTGCAAATTGAGCACCAGGTGGCATCTGTGCTTTAAAAATCATTCAATAATTGTTAGGCGTAGTTCAGCTGTATTTCTGCAAATTGAACACCAGGTGGCAGCTGAGCTTTAAAAATCATTCAATAACTGTTAGGCATAGTTCAGCTGCATTTCTGTAAATTGAACACCAGGTGCCATCTGTGCTTTAAAAATCATTCAATAATTGTTAGACATAGTTCAGCTGCATTTCTGTAAATTGAACACTAGGTGGCATCTGTGCTTTAAAACTCATTCAATAATTGTTAGACATAGTTCAGCTGCATTTCTGCAAATTGAACACCAGGTGGCATCTGTGCTTGAAAAATCATTCAATAATTGTTAGGCTTAGTTCAGCTGCATTTCTGGAAATTGAACACCAGGTGGCATCTGTGCTTTAAAAATCATTCAATAATTGTTAGGCTTAGTTCAGCTGCATTTCTGGAAAATGAACACCAGGTGGCAGCTGTGCTTTAAAAATCATTCAATAATTGTTAGGCTTAGTTCAGCTGCATTTCTGCAAATTGAACACAAGGTGGCATCTGTGCTTTAAAAATCATTCAATAATTGTTAGGCATAGTTCAGCTGCATTTCTGCAAATTGAACACCAGGTGTCATCTGTGCTTTAAAAATCATTCAATAACTGTTAGGCTTAGTTCAGCTGCATTTCTGGAAATTGAACAGCAGATGGCATCTGTGCTTTAAAAATCATTCAATAATTGTTAGGCATAGTTCAACTTCATTTCTTGAAATTCAACACCAGGTGGCAGCTGTGCTTTAAAAATCATTCAATAATTGTTAGGCATAGTTCAGCTGCATTTCTTGAAATTGAACACCAGGTGGCATCTGTGCTTTAAAAATCATTCAATAATTGTTAGTCATAGTTTAGCTGCATTTCTGGAAATTGAACACCAGGTGGCATCTGTGCTTTCAAAAATCATTCAATAATTGTTAGGCATTGTTCAGCTGCATTTCTGCAAATTGAACACCAGGTGGCATCTGTGCTTTAAAAATCATTCAATAATTGTTAGGCATAGTTCAGTTGCATTTCTACAAATTGAACACCGGATGGCATCTGTGCTTTAAAAATCATTCAATATTTGTTAGGCTGAGTTCAGCTGCATTTCTGCTTGAAATTGAACACCAGGTGGCATCTGTGCTTTAAAAATCATTCAATAATTGTTAGGCATAGTTCAGCTGTATTTCTGAAAATTGAACACCAGGTGGCATCTGTGCTTTAAAAATCATTCAATAATTGTTAGGCTGAGTTCAGCTGCATTTCTGCTTGAAATTGAACACCAGGTGGCATCTGTGCTTTAAAAATCATTCAATAATTGTTAGGCATAGTTCAGCTGTATTTCTGCAAATTGAACACCAGGTGGCAGCTGAGCTTTAAAAATCATTCAATAACTGTTAGGCATAGTTCAGCTGCATTTCTGTAAATTGAACACCAGGTGGCATCTGTGCTTTAAAAATCATTCAATAATTGTTAGACATAGTTCAGCTGCATTTCTGCAAATGGAACACTAGGTGGCATCTGTGCTTTAAAACTCATTCAATAATTGTTAGACATAGTTCAGCTGCATTTCTGCAAATTGAACACCAGGTGGCATCTGTGCTTTAAAAATCATTCAATAATTGTTAGGCTTAGTTCAGCTGCATTTCTGGAAATTGAACACCAGGTAGCAGCTGTGCTTTAAAAATCATTCAATAATTGTTAGGCTTAGTTCAGCTGCATTTCTGGAAATTGAACACCAGGTGGCATCTGTGCTTTAAAAATCATTCTATAATTGTTAGGCATAGTTCAGCTGCATTTCTTGAAATTGAACACCAGGTGGCATCTGTGCTTTAAAAATCATTCAATAATTGTTAGTCATAGTTCAGCTGCATTTCTGGAAATTGAACACCAGGTGGCATCTATGCTTTAAAAAATCATTCAATAATTGTTAGGCATAGTTCAGCTGCATATCTGCAAATTGAACACCAGGTGGCATCTGTGCTTTAAAAATCATGCAATAATTGTTAGGCATAGTTCAGCTGCATTTCTGTAAATTGAACACCAGGTGGCATCTGTGCTTTAAAAATCATTCAATAATTGTTAGACATAGTTCAGCTGCATTTCTGCAAATGGAACACTAGGTGGCATCTGTGCTTTAAAACTCATTCAATAATTGTTGGACATAGTTCAGCTGCATTTCTGCAAATTGAACACCAGGTGGCATCTGTGCTTTAAAAATCATTCAATAATTGTTAGGCTTAGTTCAGCTGCATTTCTGGAAATTGAACACCAGGTGGCAGCTGTGCTTTAAAAATCATTCAATAATTGTTAGGCTTAGTTCAGCTGCATTTCTGGAAATTGAACAACAGGTGGCATCTGTGCTTTAAAAATCATTCAATAATTGTTAGGCATAGTTCAGCTGCATTTCTTGAAATTGAACACCAGGTGGCATCTGTGCTTTAAAAATCATTCAATAATTGTTAGGCATAGTTCAACTTCATTTCTTGAAATTGAACACCAGGTGGCAGCTGTGCTTTAAAAATCATTCAATAATTGTTAGGCATAGTTCAGCTGCATTTCTTGAAATTGAACACCAGGTGGCATCTGTGCTTTAAAAATCATTCAATAATTGTTAGTCATAGTTCAGCTGCATTTCTGGAAATTGAACACCAGGTGGCATCTATGCTTTAAAAAATCATTCAATAAGTGTTAGGCATAGTTCAGCTGCATTTCTGCAAATTGAACACCAGGTGGCATCTGTGCTTTAAAAATCATTCAATAATTGTTAGGCATAGTTCAGCTGCATTTCTGTAAATTGAACACCAGGTGGCATCTGTGCTTTAAAAATCATTCAATAATTGTTAGACATAGTTCAGCTGCATTTCTGCAAATGGAACACTAGGTGGCATCTGTGCTTTAAAACTCATTCAATAATTGTTGGACATAGTTCAGCTGCATTTCTGCAAATTGAACACCAGGTGGCATCTGTGCTTTAAAAATCATTCAATAATTGTTAGGCTTAGTTCAGCTGCATTTCTGGAAATTGAACACCAGGTGGCAGCTGTGCTTTAAAAATCATTCAATAATTTTTAGGCTTAGTTCAGCTGCATTTCTGGAAATTGAACAACAGGTGGCATCTGTGCTTTAAAAATCATTCAATAATTGTTAGGCATAGTTCAGCTGCATTTCTTGAAATTGAACACCAGGTGGCATCTGTGCTTTAAAAATCATTCAATAATTGTTAGGCATAGTTCAACTTCATTTCTTGAAATTGAACACCAGGTGGCAGCTGTGCTTTAAAAATCATTCAATAATTGTTAGGCATAGTTCAGCTGCATTTCTTGAAATTGAACACCAGGTGGCATCTGTGCTTTAAAAATCATTCAATAATTGTTAGTCATAGTTCAGCTGCATTTCTGGAAATTGAACACCAGGTGGCATCTATGCTTTAAAAAATCATTCAATAAGTGTTAGGCATAGTTCAGCTGCATTTCTGCAAATTGAACACCAGGTGGCATCTGTGCTTTAAAAATCGTTCAATAATTGTTAGGCATAGTTCAGCTGCATTTCTGCAAATTGAACACCGGATGGCAGCTGTGCTTTAAAAATCATTCAATAATTGTTAGGCATAGTTCAGCTGCATTTCTGTAAATTGAACACCAGGTGGCATCTGTGCTTTAAAAATCATTCAATAATTGTTAGACATAGTTCAGCTGCATTTCTGCAAATTGAACACCGGATGGCAGCTGTGCTTTAAAAATCATTCAACAATTGTTAGGCATAGTTCAGCTGCATTTCTGTAAATTGAACACTAGGTGGCATCTGTGCTTTAAAAGTCATTCAATAATTGTTAGGCATAATTCAGCTGCATTTCTGCAAATTGAACACCAGGTGGCATCTGTGCTTTAAAAATCATTCAATATTTGTTAGGCATAGTTCAGCTGTATTTCTGCAAATTGAACACCAGGTGGCATCTGTGCTTTAAAATTCATTCAATATTTGCTAGGCATAGTTCAGCTGTATTTCTGTAAATTGAACACCAGGTGGCATCTGTACTTTAAAAATCATTCAATAATTGTTAGGCATAGTTCAGCTGCATTTCTGCAAATTGAACACCGGATGGCAGCTGAGCTTTAAAAATCATTCAATAATTGTTAGGCTTAGTTCAGCTGCATTTCTGGAAATTGAACACCAGGTGGCAGCTGTGCTTTAAAAATCATTCAATAATTGTTAGGCATAGTTCAGCTGCATTTCTGCAAATTGAACACCAGGTGGCATCTGTGCTTTAAAAATCATTCAATAATTGTTAGGCATAGTTCAGCTGCATTTCTGCGAATTGAACACCGGATGGCATCTGTGCTTTAAAAATCATTCATTAATTGTTAGGCATAGTTCAGCTGCATTTCTTAAAATTGAACACCAGGTGGCATCTGTGCTTTAAAAATCATTCAATAATTGTTAGGAATAGTTCAGCTGCATTTCTGCAAATTGAACACCAGGTGGCATCTGTGCTTTAAAAATCATTCAATAATTGTTAGGCATAGTTCAGCTGCATTTCTGCAAATTGAACACCGGATGGCAGCTGTGCTCTAAAAATCATTCAATAATTGTTAGGCATAGTTCAGCTGTATTTCTGGAAATTGAACACCAGGTGGCATCTGTGCTTTAAAAATCATTCAATAATTGTTAGGCATAGTTCAGCTGCATTTCTACAAATTGAACACCGTATGGCATCTGTGCTTTAAAAATCATTCAATAATTGTTAGGATTAGTTCAGCTGCATTTCTGCAAATTGAACACCAGGTGGCATCTGTGCTTTAAAAATCATTCAATAATTGTTAGGCATAGTTCAGCTGCATTTCTGCAAATTGAACACCAGGTGGCATCTGGGCTTTAAAAATCATTCAATAATTGTTAGGCATAGTTCAGCTGCATTTCTGCAAATTGAACACCGGATGGCAGCTGAGCTTTAAAAGTCATTCAATAATTGTTAGGCATAGTTCAGCTGCATTTCTGGAAATTGAACACCGGATGGCAGCTGTGCTTTAAAAATCATTCAATAATTGTTAGGCTTAGTTCAGCTGCATTTCTGTAAATTGAACACCAGGTGGCATCTGTGCTTTAAAAGTCATTCAATAATTGTTAGGCATAGTTCAGCTGCATTTCTGGAAATTGAACACCAGGTGGCATCTGTGCTTTAAAAATCATTCAATAATTGTTAGACATAGTTCAGCTGCATTTCTGTAAATTGAACACCAGGTGGCATCTGTGCTTTAAAAATCATTCAATAATTGTTAGGCATAGTTCAGCTGCATTTCTACAAATTGAACACCGGATGGCATCTGTGCTTTAAAAATCATTCAATAATTGTTAGGATTAGTTCAGCTGCATTTCTGCAAATTGAACACCAGGTGGCTTCTGTGCTTTAAAAATCATTCAATAATTGTTAGGCATAGTTCAGCTGCATTTCTGCAAATTGAACACCAGGTGGCATCTGTGCTTTAAAAATCATTCAATAATTGTTAGGCATAGTTCAGCTGCATTTCTGCAAATTGAACACCGGATGGCAGCTGTGCTTTAAAAATCATTCAGTAATTGTTAGGCATAGTTCAGCTGCATTTCTGTAAATTGAACACCAGGTGGCATCTGTGCTTTAAAAATCATTCAATAATTGTTAGACATAGTTCAGCTGCATTTCTGCAAATTGAACACCGGATGGCAGCTGAGCTTTAAAAATCATTCAATAATTGTTAGGCATAGTTCAGCTGCATTTCTGCAAATTGAACACCAGGTGGCATCTGTGCTTTAAAAATCATTCAGTAATTGAAAGGCATAGTTCAGCTGCATTTCTGCAAATTGAACACTAGGTGGCATCTGTGCTTTAAAAGTCATTCAATAATAGTTAGGCATAATTCAGCTGCATTTCTGCAAATTGAACACGAGGTAGCATCTGTGCTTTAAAAATCATTCAATATTTGTTAGGCATAGTTCAGCTGTATTTCTGCAAATTGAACACCAGGTGGCATCTGTGCTTTAAAATTCATTCAATATTTGCAAGGCATAGTTCAGCTGCATTTCTGCAAATTGAACACCAGGTGGCATCTGTGCTTTAAAAATCATTCAATAATTGTTAGGCATAGTTCAGCTGTATTTCTGCAAATTGAACACCAGGTGGCATCTGTACTTTAAAAATCATTCAATAATTGTTAGGCATAGTTCAGCTGCATTTCTGCAAATTGAACACCAGGTGGCATCTGTGCTTTAAAAATCATTCAATAATTGTTAGGCTGAGTTCAGCTGCATTTCTGCAAATTGAACACCAGGTGGCATCTGTGCTTTAAAAATCATTCAATAATTGTTAGGATTAGTTCAGCTGCATTTCTGCAAATTGAACACCAGGTGGCATCTGTGCTTTAAAAATCATTCAATAATTGTTAGGCATAGTTCAGCTGCATTTCTGTAAATTGAACACCAGGTGGCATCTGTGCTTTAAAAATCATTCAATAATTGTTAGGCATAGTTCAGCTGCATTTCTGTAAATTGAACACTAGGTGGCATTTGTGCTTTAAAAGTCATTCAATAATTGTTAGGCATAATTCAGCTGCATTTCTGCAAATTGAACACCAGGTGGCATCTGTGCTTTAAAAATCATTCAATATTTGTTAGGCATAGTTCAGCTGTATTTCTGCAAATTGAACACCAGGTGACATGTGTGCTTTAAAATTCATTCAATATTTGCAAGGCATAGTTCAGCTGTATTTCTGCAAATTGAACACCAGGTGGCATCTGTACTTTAAAAATCATTCAATAATTGTTAGGCATAGTTCAGCTGCATTTCTACAAATTGAACACCGGATGGCATCTGTGCTTTAAAAATCATTCAATAATTGTTAGGATTACTTCAGCTGCATTTCTGCAAATTGAACACCAGGTGGCATATGTGCTTTAAAAATCATTCAATAATTGTTAGGCATAGTTCAGCTGCATTTCTGCAAATTGAACACCAGGTGGCATCTGTGCTTTAAAAATCATTCAATAATTGTTAGGCATAGTTCAGCTGCATTTCTGCAAATGGAACACCGGATGGCAGCTGTGCTTTAAAAATCATTCAATAATTGTTAGGCAGAGTTCAGCTGCATTTCTGTAAATTGAACACCTGGTGGCATCTGTGCTTTAAAAATCATTCAATAATTGTTAGACATAGTTCAGCTGCATTTCTGCAAATTGAACACCAGGTGGCATCTGTGCTTTAAAAATCATTCAATAATTGTTAGGCATAGTTCAGCTGCATTTCTGCAAATTGAACACCAGGTGGCATCTGTGCTTTAAAAATCATTCAATAATTGTTAGGCATAGTTCAGCTGCATTTCTGTAAATTGAACACCAGGCGGCATCTGTGCTTTAAAAATCATTCAATAATTGTTAGGCATAGTTCAGCTGCATTTCTGTAAATAGAACACTAGGTGGCATCTGTGCTTTAAAAGTCATTCAATAATTGTGAGGCATAATTCAGCTGCATTTCTGCAAATTGAACACCAGGTGGCATCTGTGCTTTAAAAATCATTCAATAATTGTTAGGCATAGTTCAGCTGCATTTCTGCAAATTGAACACCGGATGGCAGCTGTGCTCTAAAAATCATTCAATAATTGTTAGGCATAGTTCAGCTGCATTTCTGGAAATTGAACACCAGGTGGCATCTGTGCTTTAAAAATCATTCAATAATTGTTAGGCATAGTTCAGCTGCATTTCTACAAATTGAACACCGTATGGCATCTGTGCTTTAAAAATCATTCAATAATTGTTAGGATTAGTTCAGCTGCATTTCTGCAAATTGAACACCAGGTGGCATCTGTGCTTTAAAAATCATTCAATAATTGTTAGGCATAGTTCAGCTGCATTTCTGGAAATTGAACACCAGGTGGCATCTGTGCTTTAAAAATCATTCAATAATTGTTAGGCTTAGTTCAGCTGCATTTCTGGAAAATGAACACCAGGTGGCAGCTGTGCTTTAAAAATCATTCAATAATTGTTAGGCTTAGTTCAGCTGCATTTCTGCAAATTGAACACAAGGTGGCATCTGTGCTTTAAAAATCATTCAATAATTGTTAGGCATAGTTCAGCTGCATTTCTGCAAATTGAACACCAGGTGTCATCTGTGCTTTAAAAATCATTCAATAACTGTTAGGCTTAGTTCAGCTGCATTTCTGGAAATTGAACAGCAGATGGCATCTGTGCTTTAAAAATCATTCAATAATTGTTAGGCATAGTTCAACTTCATTTCTTGAAATTCAACACCAGGTGGCAGCTGTGCTTTAAAAATCATTCAATAATTGTTAGGCATAGTTCAGCTGCATTTCTTGAAATTGAACACCAGGTGGCATCTGTGCTTTAAAAATCATTCAATAATTGTTAGTCATAGTTTAGCTGCATTTCTGGAAATTGAACACCAGGTGGCATCTGTGCTTTCAAAAATCATTCAATAATTGTTAGGCATTGTTCAGCTGCATTTCTGCAAATTGAACACCAGGTGGCATCTGTGCTTTAAAAATCATTCAATAATTGTTAGGCATAGTTCAGTTGCATTTCTACAAATTGAACACCGGATGGCATCTGTGCTTTAAAAATCATTCAATATTTGTTAGGCTGAGTTCAGCTGCATTTCTGCTTGAAATTGAACACCAGGTGGCATCTGTGCTTTAAAAATCATTCAATAATTGTTAGGCATAGTTCAGCTGTATTTCTGAAAATTGAACACCAGGTGGCATCTGTGCTTTAAAAATCATTCAATAATTGTTAGGCTGAGTTCAGCTGCATTTCTGCTTGAAATTGAACACCAGGTGGCATCTGTGCTTTAAAAATCATTCAATAATTGTTAGGCATAGTTCAGCTGTATTTCTGCAAATTGAACACCAGGTGGCAGCTGAGCTTTAAAAATCATTCAATAACTGTTAGGCATAGTTCAGCTGCATTTCTGTAAATTGAACACCAGGTGGCATCTGTGCTTTAAAAATCATTCAATAATTGTTAGACATAGTTCAGCTGCATTTCTGCAAATGGAACACTAGGTGGCATCTGTGCTTTAAAACTCATTTAATAATTGTTAGACATAGTTCAGCTGCATTTCTGCAAATTGAACACCAGGTGGCATCTGTGCTTTAAAAATCATTCAATAATTGTTAGGCTTAGTTCAGCTGCATTTCTGGAAATTGAACACCAGGTAGCAGCTGTGCTTTAAAAATCATTCAATAATTGTTAGGCTTAGTTCAGCTGCATTTCTGGAAATTGAACACCAGGTGGCATCTGTGCTTTAAAAATCATTCTATAATTGTTAGGCATAGTTCAGCTGCATTTCTTGAAATTGAACACCAGGTGGCATCTGTGCTTTAAAAATCATTCAATAATTGTTAGTCATAGTTCAGCTGCATTTCTGGAAATTGAACACCAGGTGGCATCTATGCTTTAAAAAATCATTCAATAATTGTTAGGCATAGTTCAGCTGCATATCTGCAAATTGAACACCAGGTGGCATCTGTGCTTTAAAAATCATGCAATAATTGTTAGGCATAGTTCAGCTGCATTTCTGTAAATTGAACACCAGGTGGCATCTGTGCTTTAAAAATCATTCAATAATTGTTAGATATAGTTCAGCTGCATTTCTGCAAATGGAACACTAGGTGGCATCTGTGCTTTAAAACTCATTCAATAATTGTTGGACATAGTTCAGCTGCATTTCTGCAAATTGAACACCAGGTGGCATCTGTGCTTTAAAAATCATTCAATAATTGTTAGGCTTAGTTCAGCTGCATTTCTGGAAATTGAACACCAGGTGGCAGCTGTGCTTTAAAAATCATTCAATAATTGTTAGGCTTAGTTCAGCTGCATTTCTGGAAATTGAACAACAGGTGGCATCTGTGCTTTAAAAATCATTCAATAATTGTTAGGCATAGTTCAGCTGCATTTCTTGAAATTGAACACCAGGTGGCATCTGTGCTTTAAAAATCATTCAATAATTGTTAGGCATAGTTCAACTTCATTTCTTGAAATTGAACACCAGGTGGCAGCTGTGCTTTAAAAATCATTCAATAATTGTTAGGCATAGTTCAGCTGCATTTCTTGAAATTGAACACCAGGTGGCATCTGTGCTTTAAAAATCATTCAATAATTGTTAGTCATAGTTCAGCTGCATTTCTGGAAATTGAACACCAGGTGGCATCTATGCTTTAAAAAATCATTCAATAAGTGTTAGGCATAGTTCAGCTGCATTTCTGCAAATTGAACACCAGGTGGCATCTGTGCTTTAAAAATCATTCAATAATTGTTAGGCATAGTTCAGCTGCATTTCTGTAAATTGAACACCAGGTGGCATCTGTGCTTTAAAAATCATTCAATAATTGTTAGACATAGTTCAGCTGCATTTCTGCAAATGGAACACTAGGTGGCATCTGTGCTTTAAAACTCATTCAATAATTGTTGGACATAGTTCAGCTGCATTTCTGCAAATTGAACACCAGGTGGCATCTGTGCTTTAAAAATCATTCAATAATTGTTAGGCTTAGTTCAGCTGCATTTCTGGAAATTGAACACCAGGTGGCAGCTGTGCTTTAAAAATCATTCAATAATTTTTAGGCTTAGTTCAGCTGCATTTCTGGAAATTGAACAACAGGTGGCATCTGTGCTTTAAAAATCATTCAATAATTGTTAGGCATAGTTCAGCTGCATTTCTTGAAATTGAACACCAGGTGGCATCTGTGCTTTAAAAATCATTCAATAATTGTTAGGCATAGTTCAACTTCATTTCTTGAAATTGAACACCAGGTGGTAGCTGTGCTTTAAAAATCATTCAATAATTGTTAGGCATAGTTCAGCTGCATTTCTTGAAATTGAACACCAGGTGGCATCTGTGCTTTAAAAATCATTCAATAATTGTTAGTCATAGTTCAGCTGCATTTCTGGAAATTGAACACCAGGTGGCATCTATGCTTTAAAAAATCATTCAATAAGTGTTAGGCATAGTTCAGCTGCATTTCTGCAAATTGAACACCAGGTGGCATCTGTGCTTTAAAAATCGTTCAATAATTGTTAGGCATAGTTCAGCTGCATTTCTGCAAATTGAACACCGGATGGCAGCTGTGCTTTAAAAATCATTCAATAATTGTTAGGCATAGTTCAGCTGCATTTCTATAAATTGAACACCAGGTGGCATCTGTGCTTTAAAAATCATTCAATAATTGTTAGACATAGTTCAGCTGCATTTCTGCAAATTGAACACCGGATGGCAGCTGTGCTTTAAAAATCATTCAACAATTGTTAGGCATAGTTCAGCTGCATTTCTGTAAATTGAACACTAGGTGGCATCTGTGCTTTAAAAGTCATTCAATAATTGTTAGGCATAATTCAGCTGCATTTCTGCAAATTGAACACCAGGTGGCATCTGTGCTTTAAAAATCATTCAATATTTGTTAGGCATAGTTCAGCTGTATTTCTGCAAATTGAACACCAGGTGGCATCTGTGCTTTAAAATTCATTCAATATTTGCTAGGCATAGTTCAGCTGTATTTCTGTAAATTGAACACCAGGTGGCATCTGTACTTTAAAAATCATTCAATAATTGTTAGGCATAGTTCAGCTGCATTTCTGCAAATTGAACACCGGATGGCAGCTGAGCTTTAAAAATCATTCAATAATTGTTAGGCTTAGTTCAGCTGCATTTCTGGAAATTGAACACCAGGTGGCAGCTGTGCTTTAAAAATCATTCAATAATTGTTAGGCATAGTTCAGCTGCATTTCTGCAAATTGAACACCAGGTGGCATCTGTGCTTTAAAAATCATTCAATAATTGTTAGGCATAGTTCAGCTGCATTTCCGCGAATTGAACACCGGATGGCATCTGTGCTTTAAAAATCATTCATTAATTGTTAGGCATAGTTCAGCTGCATTTCTTAAAATTGAACACCAGGTGGCATCTGTGCTTTAAAAATCATTCAATAATTGTTAGGAATAGTTCAGCTGCATTTCTGCAAATTGAACACCAGGTGGCATCTGTGCTTTAAAAATCATTCAATAATTGTTAGGCATAGTTCAGCTGCATTTCTGCAAATTGAACACCGGATGGCAGCTGTGCTCTAAAAATCATTCAATAATTGTTAGGCATAGTTCAGCTGTATTTCTGGAAATTGAACACCAGGTGGCATCTGTGCTTTAAAAATCATTCAATAATTGTTAGGCATAGTTCAGCTGCATTTCTACAAATTGAACACCGTATGGCATCTGTGCTTTAAAAATCATTCAATAATTGTTAGGATTAGTTCAGCTGCATTTCTGCAAATTGAACACCAGGTGGCATCTGTGCTTTAAAAATCATTCAATAATTGTTAGGCATAGTTCAGCTGCATTTCTGCAAATTGAACACCAGGTGGCATCTGGGCTTTAAAAATCATTCAATAATTGTTAGGCATAGTTCAGCTGCATTTCTGCAAATTGAACACCGGATGGCAGCTGAGCTTTAAAAGTCATTCAATAATTGTTAGGCATAGTTCAGCTGCATTTCTGGAAATTGAACACCGGATGGCAGCTGTGCTTTAAAAATCATTCAATAATTGTTAGGCTTAGTTCAGCTGCATTTCTGTAAATTGAACACCAGGTGGCATCTGTGCTTTAAAAGTCATTCAATAATTGTTAGGCATAGTTCAGCTGCATTTCTGGAAATTGAACACCAGGTGGCATCTGTGCTTTAAAAATCATTCAATAATTGTTAGACATAGTTCAGCTGCATTTCTGTAAATTGAACACCAGGTGGCATCTGTGCTTTAAAAATCATTCAATAATTGTTAGGCATAGTTCAGCTGCATTTCTACAAATTGAACACCGGATGGCATCTGTGCTTTAAAAATCATTCAATAATTGTTAGGATTAGTTCAGCTGCATTTCTGCAAATTGAACACCAGGTGGCTTCTGTGCTTTAAAAATCATTCAATAATTGTTAGGCATAGTTCAGCTGCATTTCTGCAAATTGAACACCAGGTGGCATCTGTGCTTTAAAAATCATTCAATAATTGTTAGGCATAGTTCAGCTGCATTTCTGCAAATTGAACACCGGATGGCAGCTGTGCTTTAAAAATCATTCAGTAATTGTTAGGCATAGTTCAGCTGCATTTCTGTAAATTGAACACCAGGTGGCATCTGTGCTTTAAAAATCATTCAATAATTGTTAGACATAGTTCAGCTGCATTTCTGCAAATTGAACACCGGATGGCAGCTGAGCTTTAAAAATCATTCAATAATTGTTAGGCATAGTTCAGCTGCATTTCTGCAAATTGAACACCAGGTGGCATCTGTGCTTTAAAAATCATTCAATAATTGAAAGGCATAGTTCAGCTGCATTTCTGCAAATTGAACACTAGGTGGCATCTGTGCTTTAAAAGTCATTCAATAATAGTTAGGCATAATTCAGCTGCATTTCTGCAAATTGAACACGAGGTAGCATCTGTGCTTTAAAAATCATTCAATATTTGTTAGGCATAGTTCAGCTGTATTTCTGCAAATTGAACACCAGGTGGCATCTGTGCTTTAAAATTCATTCAATATTTGCAAGGCATAGTTCAGCTGCATTTCTGCAAATTGAACACCAGGTGGCATCTGTGCTTTAAAAATCATTCAATAATTGTTAGGCATAGTTCAGCTGTATTTCTGCAAATTGAACACCAGGTGGCATCTGTACTTTAAAAATCATTCAATAATTGTTAGGCATAGTTCAGCTGCATTTCTGCAAATTGAACACCAGGTGGCATCTGTGCTTTAAAAATCATTCAATAATTGTTAGGCTGAGTTCAGCTGCATTTCTGCAAATTGAACACCAGGTGGCATCTGTGCTTTAAAAATCATTCAATAATTGTTAGGATTAGTTCAGCTGCATTTCTGCAAATTGAACACCAGGTGGCATCTGTGCTTTAAAAATCATTCAATAATTGTTAGGCATAGTTCAGCTGCATTTCTGTAAATTGAACACCAGGTGGCATCTGTGCTTTAAAAATCATTCAATAATTGTTAGGCATAGTTCAGCTGCATTTCTGTAAATTGAACACTAGGTGGCATTTGTGCTTTAAAAGTCATTCAATAATTGTTAGGCATAATTCAGCTGCATTTCTGCAAATTGAACACCAGGTGGCATCTGTGCTTTAAAAATCATTCAATATTTGTTAGGCATAGTTCAGCTGTATTTCTGCAAATTGAACACCAGGTGACATGTGTGCTTTAAAATTCATTCAATATTTGCAAGGCATAGTTCAGCTGTATTTCTGCAAATTGAACACCAGGTGGCATCTGTACTTTAAAAATCATTCAATAATTGTTAGGCATAGTTCAGCTGCATTTCTACAAATTGAACACCGGATGGCATCTGTGCTTTAAAAATCATTCAATAATTGTTAGGATTACTTCAGCTGCATTTCTGCAAATTGAACACCAGGTGGCATATGTGCTTTAAAAATCATTCAATAATTGTTAGGCATAGTTCAGCTGCATTTCTGCAAATGGAACACCGGATGGCAGCTGTGCTTTAAAAATCATTCAATAATTGTTAGGCAGAGTTCAGCTGCATTTCTGTAAATTGAACACCTGGTGGCATCTGTGCTTTAAAAATCATTCAATAATTGTTAGACATAGTTCAGCTGCATTTCTGCAAATTGAACACCAGGTGGCATCTGTGCTTTAAAAATCATTCAATAATTGTTAGGCATAGTTCAGCTGCATTTCTGCAAATTGAACACCAGGTGGCATCTGTGCTTTAAAAATCATTCAATAATTGTTAGGCATAGTTCAGCTGCATTTCTGTAAATTGAACACCAGGCGGCATCTGTGCTTTAAAAATCATTCAATAATTGTTAGGCATAGTTCAGCTGCATTTCTGTAAATAGAACACTAGGTGGCATCTGTGCTTTAAAAGTCATTCAATAATTGTGAGGCATAATTCAGCTGCATTTCTGCAAATTGAACACCAGGTGGCATCTGTGCTTTAAAAATCATTCAATAATTGTTAGGCATAGTTCAGCTGCATTTCTGCAAATTGAACACCGGATGGCAGCTGTGCTCTAAAAATCATTCAATAATTGTTAGGCATAGTTCAGCTGCATTTCTGGAAATTGAACACCAGGTGGCATCTGTGCTTTAAAAATCATTCAATAATTGTTAGGCATAGTTCAGCTGCATTTCTACAAATTGAACACCGTATGGCATCTGTGCTTTAAAAATCATTCAATAATTGTTAGGATTAGTTCAGCTGCATTTCTGCAAATTGAACACCAGGTGGCATCTGTGCTTTAAAAATCATTCAATAATTGTTAGGCATAGTTCAGCTGCATTTCTGCAAATTGAACACCAGGTGGCATCTGGGCTTTAAAAATCATTCAATAATTGTTAGGCATAGTTCAGCTGCATTTCTGCAAATTGAACACCGGATGGCAGCTGAGCTTTAAAAGTCATTCAATAATTGTTAGGCATAGTTCAGCTGCATTTCTGGAAATTGAACACCGGATGGCAGCTGTGCTTTAAAAATCATTCAATAATTGTTAAGCTTAGTTCAGCTGCATTTCTGTAAATTGAACACCAGGTGGCATCTGTGCTTTAAAAGTCATTCAATAATTGTTAGGCATAGTTCAGCTGCATTTCTGGAAATTGAACACCAGGTGGCATCTGTGCTTTAAAAATCATTCAATAATTGTTAGACATAGTTCAGCTGCATTTCTGCAAATTGAACACCAGGTGGCATCTGTGCTTTAAAAATCATTCAATAATTGTTAGGCATAGTTCAGCTGCATTTCTACAAATTGAACACCGGATGGCATCTGTGCTTTAAAAATCATTCAATAATTGTTAGGATTAGTTCAGCTGCATTTCTGCAAATTGAACACCAGGTGGCTTCTGTGCTTTAAAAATCATTCAATAATTGTTAGGCTGAGTTCAGCTGCATTTCTGCAAATTGAACACCAGGTGGCATCTGTGCTTTAAAAATCATTCAATAATTGTTAGGATTAGTTCAGCTGCATTTCTGCAAATTGAACACCAGGTGGCATCTGTGCTTTAAAAATCATTCAATAATTGTTAGGCATAGTTCAGCTGCATTTCTGTAAATTGAACACCAGGTGGCATCTGTGCTTTAAAAATCATTCAATAATTGTTAGGCATAGTTCAGCTGCATTTCTGTAAATTGAACACTAGGTGGCATTTGTGCTTTAAAAGTCATTCAATAATTGTTAGGCATAATTCAGCTGCATTTCTGCAAATTGAACACCAGGTGGCATCTGTGCTTTAAAAATCATTCAATATTTGTTAGGCATAGTTCAGCTGTATTTCTGCAAATTGAACACCAGGTGACATGTGTGCTTTAAAATTCATTCAATATTTGCAAGGCATAGTTCAGCTGTATTTCTGCAAATTGAACACCAGGTGGCATCTGTACTTTAAAAATCATTCAATAATTGTTAGGCATAGTTCAGCTGCATTTCTACAAATTGAACACCGGATGGCATCTGTGCTTTAAAAATCATTCAATAATTGTTAGGATTACTTCAGCTGCATTTCTGCAAATTGAACACCAGGTGGCATATGTGCTTTAAAAATCATTCAATAATTGTTAGGCATAGTTCAGCTGCATTTCTGCAAATTGAACACCAGGTGGCATCTGTGCTTTAAAAATCATTCAATAATTGTTAGGCATAGTTCAGCTGCATTTCTGCAAATGGAACACCGGATGGCAGCTGTGCTTTAAAAATCATTCAATAATTGTTAGGCAGAGTTCAGCTGCATTTCTGTAAATTGAACACCTGGTGGCATCTGTGCTTTAAAAATCATTCAATAATTGTTAGACATAGTTCAGCTGCATTTCTGCAAATTGAACACCAGGTGGCATCTGTGCTTTAAAAATCATTCAATAATTGTTAGGCATAGTTCAGCTGCATTTCTGCAAATTGAACACCAGGTGGCATCTGTGCTTTAAAAATCATTCAATAATTGTTAGGCATAGTTCAGCTGCATTTCTGTAAATTGAACACCAGGCGGCATCTGTGCTTTAAAAATCATTCAATAATTGTTAGGCATAGTTCAGCTGCATTTCTGTAAATAGAACACTAGGTGGCATCTGTGCTTTAAAAGTCATTCAATAATTGTGAGGCATAATTCAGCTGCATTTCTGGAAATTGAACACCAGGTGGCATCTGTGCTTTAAAAATCATTCAATAATTGTTAGGCATAGTTCAGCTGCATTTCTGCAAATTGAACACCGGATGGCAGCTGTGCTCTAAAAATCATTCAATAATTGTTAGGCATAGTTCAGCTGCATTTCTGGAAATTGAACACCAGGTGGCATCTGTGCTTTAAAAATCATTCAATAATTGTTAGGCATAGTTCAGCTGCATTTCTACAAATTGAACACCGTATGGCATCTGTGCTTTAAAAATCATTCAATAATTGTTAGGATTAGTTCAGCTGCATTTCTGCAAATTGAACACCAGGTGGCATCTGTGCTTTAAAAATCATTCAATAATTGTTAGGCATAGTTCAGCTGCATTTCTGCAAATTGAACACCAGGTGGCATCTGGGCTTTAAAAATCATTCAATAATTGTTAGGCATAGTTCAGCTGCATTTCTGCAAATTGAACACCGGATGGCAGCTGAGCTTTAAAAGTCATTCAATAATTGTTAGGCATAGTTCAGCTGCATTTCTGGAAATTGAACACCGGATGGCAGCTGTGCTTTAAAAATCATTCAATAATTGTTAAGCTTAGTTCAGCTGCATTTCTGTAAATTGAACACCAGGTGGCATCTGTGCTTTAAAAGTCATTCAATAATTGTTAGGCATAGTTCAGCTGCATTTCTGGAAATTGAACACCAGGTGGCATCTGTGCTTTAAAAATCATTCAATAATTGTTAGACATAGTTCAGCTGCATTTCTGCAAATTGAACACCAGGTGGCATCTGTGCTTTAAAAATCATTCAATAATTGTTAGGCATAGTTCAGCTGCATTTCTACAAATTGAACACCGGATGGCATCTGTGCTTTAAAAATCATTCAATAATTGTTAGGATTAGTTCAGCTGCATTTCTGCAAATTGAACACCAGGTGGCTTCTGTGCTTTAAAAATCATTCAATAATTGTTAGGCATAGTTCAGCTGCATTTCTGCAAATTGAACACCAGGTGGCATCTGTGCTTTAAAAATCATTCAATAATTGTTAGGCACAGTTCAGCTGCATTTCTGCAAATTGAACACCGGATGGCAGCTGTGCTTTAAAAATCATTCAATAATTGTTAGGCATAGTTCAGCTGCATTTCTGTAAATTGAACACCAGGTGGCATCTGTGCTTTAAAAATCATTCAATAATTGTTAGACATAGTTCAGCTGCATTTCTGCAAATTGAACACCGGATGGCAGCTGAGCTTTAAAAATCATTCAATAATTGTTAGGCATAGTTCAGCTGCATTTCTGCAAATTGAACACTAGGTGGCATCTGTGCTTTAAAAATCATTCAATAATTGAAAGGCATAGTTCAGCTGCATTTCTGTAAATTGAACACCAGGTGGCATCTGTGCTTTAAAAATCATACAATAATTGTTAGGCATAGTTCAGCTGCATTTCTGTAAATTGAACACTAGGTGGCATCTGTGCTTTAAAAGTCATTCAATAATAGTTAGGCATAATTCAGCTGCATTTCTGCAAATTGAACACCAGGTAGCATCTGTGCTTTAAAAATCATTCAATATTTGTTAGGCATAGTTCAGCTGTATTTCTGCAAATTGAACACCAGGTGGCATCTGTGCTTTAAAATTCATTCAATAATTGTTAGGCATAGTTCAGCTGCATTTCTGCAAATTGAACACCAGGTGGCATCTGTGCTTTAAAAATCATTCAATAATTGTTAGGCTGAGTTCAGCTGCATTTCTGCAAATTGAACACCAGGTGGCATCTGTGCTTTAAAAATCATTCAATAATTGTTAGGATTAGTTCAGCTGCATTTCTGCAAATTGAACACCAGGTGGCATCTGTGCTTTAAAAATCATTCAATAATTGTTAGGCATAGTTCAGCTGCATTTCTGTAAATTGAACACCAGGTGGCATCTGTGCTTTAAATATCATTCAATAATTGTTAGGCATAGTTCAGCTGCATTTCTGCAAATTGAACACCAGGTGGCATCTGTGCTTTAAAAATCATTCAATAATTGTTAGACATAGTTCAGTTGCATTTCTGCAAATTGAACACCAGGTGGCATCTGTGCTTTAAAAATCATTCAATAATTGTTAGGCTTAGTTCAGCTGCATTTCTGTAAATTGAACACCAGGTGGCATCTGTGCTTTAAAAATCATTCAATAATTATTAGGCTTAGTTCAGCTGCATTTCTGGAAATTGAACACCAGGTGACAGCTGTGCTTTAAAAATCATTCAATAATTGTTAGGCTTAGTTCAGCTGCATTTCTGGAAATTGAACACCAGGTGGCATCTGTGCTTTAAAAATCATTCAATAATTGTTAGGCATAGTTCAGCTGCATTTCTGCAAATTGAACACCAGGTGGCATCTGTGCTTTAAAAATCATTCAATAATTGTTAGGCATAGTTCAGCTGCATTTCTACAAATTGAAAACCGGAAGGCAGCTGTGCTTTTAAAATCATTCAATAATTGTTAGACATAGTTCAGCTGCATTTCTGCAAATTGAACACCAGGTGGCAGCTGTGCTTTAAAAATCATTCAATAATTGTTAGGCTTAGTTCAGCTGCATTTCTGCAAATTGAACAGCAGATGGCAGCTGTGCTTTAAAAATCATCCAATAATTGTTAGGCATAGTTCAGCTGCATTTCTTGAAATTGAACACCAGGTGGCATCTGTGCTTTAAAAATCATTCAATCATTGTTAGTCATAGTTCAGCTGCATTTCTGTAAATTGAACACCAGGTGGCATCTGTGCTTTAAAAAATCATTCAATAATTGTTAGGCATAGTTCAGCTGCATTTCTGCAAATTGAACACCAGGTGGCATCTGTGCTTTAAAAATCATTCAGTAATTGTTAGGCATAGTTCAGCTGCATTTCTACAAATTGAACACCGGATGGCATCTGTGCTTTAAAAATCATTCAATATTTGTTAGGCATAGTTCAGCTGTATTTCTGCAAATTGAACACCAGGTGGCATCTGTGCTTTAAAAATCATTCAATAATTGTTAGGCATAGTTCAACTTCATTTCTTGAAATTGAACACCAGGTGGCATCTGAGCTTTAAAAATCATTCAATAATTGTTAGGATTAGTTCAGCTGCATTTCTGCAAATTGAACACCAGGTGGCATCTGTGCTTTAAAAATCATTCAATAACTGTTAGGCATAGTTCAGCTGCATTTCTGCAAATTGAACACCAGGTGGCATCTGTGCTTTAAAAATCATTCAATAATTGTTAGGCATAGTTCAGCTGCATTTCTGCAAACTGAACACCGGATGGCAGCTGTGCTTTAAAAATCATTCAATAATTGTTAGGCTTAGTTCAGCTGTATTTCTGCAAATTGAACACCAGGTGGCATCTGTGCTTTAAAAATCATTCAATAATTGTTAGGCTGAGTTCAGCTGCATTTCTGCAAATTGAGCACCAGGTGGCATCTGTGCTTTAAAAATCATTCAATAATTGTTAGGCGTAATTCAGCTGTATTTCTGAAAATTGAACACCAGGTGGCAGCTGAGCTTTAAAAATCATTCAATAACTGTTAGGCATAGTTCAGCTGCATTTCTGTAAATTGAACACCAGGTGCCATCTGTGCTTTAAAAATCATTCAATAATTGTTAGACATAGTTCAGCTGCATTTCTGTAAATTGAACACTAGGTGGCATCTGTGCTTTAAAACTCATTCAATAATTGTTAGACATAGTTCAGCTGCATTTCTGCAAATTGAACACCAGGTGGCATCTGTGCTTTAAAAATCATTCAATAATTGTTAGGCTTAGTTCAGCTGCATTTCTGGAAATTGAACACCAGGTGGCATCTGTGCTTTAAAAATCATTCAATAATTGTAAGGCTTAGTTCAGCTGCATTTCTGGAAATTGAACACCAGGTGGCAGCTGTGCTTTAAAAATCATTCAATAATTGTTAGGCTTAGTTCAGCTGCATTTCTGGAAATTGAACACCAGGTGGCATCTGTGCTTTAAAAATCATTCAATAATTGTTAGGCATAGTTCAGCTGCATTTCTGCAAATTGAACACCAGGTGTCATCTGTGCTTTAAAAATCATTCAATAACTGTTAGGCTTAGTTCAGCTGCATTTCTGCAAATTGAACAGCAGATGGCATCTGTGCTTTAAAAATCATTCAATAATTGTTAGGCATAGTTCAACTTCATTTCTTGAAATTGAACACCAGGTGGCAGCTGTGCTTTAAAAATCATTCAATAATTGTTAGGCATAGTTCAGCTGCATTTCTTGAAATTGAACACCAGGTGGCATCTGTGCTTTAAAAATCATTCAATAATTGTTAGTCATAGTTCAGCTGCATTTCTGGAAATTGAACACCAGGTGGCATCTGTGCTTTAAAAAATCATTCAATAATTGTTAGGCATTGTTTAGCTGCATTTCTGCAAATTGAACACCAGGTGGCATCTGTGCTTTAAAAATCATTCAATAATTGTTAGGCATAGTTCAGCTGCATTTCTACAAATTGAACACCAGGTGGCATCTGTGCTTTAAAAATCATTCAATAATTGTTAGGCTGAGTTCAGCTGCATTTCTGCTTGAAATTGAACACCAGGTGGCATCTGTGCTTTAAAAATCATTCAATAATTGTTAGGCATAGTTCAGCTGTATTTGTGCAAATTGAACACCAGGTGGCAGCTGAGCTTTAAAAATCATTCAATAACTGTTAGGCATAGTTCAGCTGCATTTCTGTAAATTGAACACCAGGTGGCGTCTGTGCTTTAAAAATCATTCAATAATTGTTAGACATAGTTCAGCTGCATTTCTGCAAATGGAACACTACGTGGCATCTGTGCTTTAAAACTCATTCAATAATTGTTAGACATAGTTCAGCTGCATTTCTGCAAATTGAACACCAGGTGGCATCTGTGCTTTAAAAATCATTCAATAATTGTTAGGCTTAGTTCAGCTGCATTTCTGGAAATTGAACACCAGGTGGCAGCTGTGCTTTAAAAATCATTCAATAATTGTTAGGCTTAGTTCAGCTGCATTTCTGGAAATTGAACACCAGGTGGCATCTGTGCTTTAAAAATCATTCTATAATTGTTAGGCATAGTTCAGCTGCATTTCTTGAAATTGAACACCAGGTGGCATCTGTGCTTTAAAAATCATTCAATAATTGTTAGTCATAGTTCAGCTGCATTTCTGGAAATTGAACACCAGGTGGCATCTATGCTTTAAAAAATCATTCAATAATTGTTAGGCATAGTTCAGCTGCATATCTGCAAATTGAACACCAGGTGGCATCTGTGCTTTAAAAATCATTCAATAATTGTTAGGCATAGTTCAGCTGCATTTCTGTAAATTGAACACCAGGTGGCATCTGTGCTTTAAAAATCATTCAATAATTGTTAGACATAGTTCAGCTGCATTTCTGCAAATGGAACACTATTTGGCATCTGTGCTTTAAAACTCATTCAATAATTGTTAGACATAGTTCAGCTGCATTTCTGCAAATTGAACACCAGGTGGCATCTGTGCTTTAAAAATCATTCAATAATTGTTAGGCTTAGTTCAGCTGCATTTCTGCAATTTGAACAGCAGATGGCAGCTGTGCTTTAAAAATCATTCAATAATTGTTAGGCATAGTTCAGCTGCATTTCTTGAAATTGAACACCAGGTGGCATCTGTGCTTTAAAAATCATTCAATCATTGTGAGTCATAGTTCAGCTGCATTTCTGGAAATTGAACACCAGGTGGCATCTGTGCTTTAAAAAATCATTCAATAATTGTTAGGCATAGTTCAGCTGCATTTCTGCAAATTGAACACCAGGTGGCATCTGTGCTTTAAAAATCATTCAATAATTGTTAGGCATAGTTCAGCTGCATTTCTACAAATTGAACACCGGATGGCATCTGTGCTTTAAAAATCATTCAATAATTGTTAGGATTAGTTCATCTGCATTTCTGCAAATTGAACACCAGGTGGCATCTGTGCTTTAAAAATCATTCAATAACTGCTAGGCATAGTTCAGCTGCATTTCTGCAAATTGAACACCAGGTGGCATCTGTGCTTTAAAAATCATTCAATAATTGTTAGGCATAGTTCAGCTGCATTTCTCCAAATTGAACACCGGATGGCAGCTGTGCTTTAAAAATCATTCAATATTTGTTTGGCATAGTTCAGCTGTATTTCTGCAAATTGAACACCAGGTGGCATCTGTGCTTTAAAAATCATTCAATAATTGTTAGGCATAGTTCAACTTCATTTCTTGAAATTGAACACCAGGTGGCATCTGTGCTTTAAAAATCATTCAATAATTGTTAGGCTTAGTTCAGCTGCATTTCTGGAAATTGAACACCAGGTGGCATCTGTGCTTTAAAAATCATTCAATAATTGTTAGGCATAGTTCAGCTGCATTTCTGGAAATTGAACACCAGGTGGCAGCTGTGCTTTAAAAATCATTCAATAATTGTTAGGCATAGTTCAGCTGCATTTCTACAAATTGAACACCGGATGGCATCTGTGCTTTAAAAATCATTCAATAATTGTTAGGCATAGTTCAGCTGCATATCTGCAAATTGAACACCAGGATGGCAGCTGTGCTTTAAAAATCATTCAATAATTGTTAGGCATAGTTCAGCTGCATTTCTACAAATTGAACACCGGATGGCAGCTGTGCTCTAAAAATCATTCAATAATTGTTAGGCATAGTTCAGCTGCATTTCTGGAAATTGAACACCAGGTGGCATCTGTGCTTTAAAAATCATTCAATAATTGTTAGGCATAGTTCAGCTGCATTTCTACAAATTGAACACCGTATGGCATCTGTGCTTTAAAAATCATTCAATAATTGTTAGGATTAGTTCAGCTGCATTTCTGCAAATTGAACACCAGGTGGCATCTGTGCTTTAAAAATCATTCAATAATTGTTAGGCATAGTTCAGCTGCATTTCTGCAAATTGAACACCAGGTGGCATCTGGGCTTTAAAAATCATTCAATAATTGTTAGGCATAGTTCAGCTGCATTTCTGCAAATTGAACACCGGATGGCAGCTGAGCTTTAAAAGTCATTCAATAATTGTTAGGCATAGTTCAGCTGCATTTCTGGAAATTGAACACCGGATGGCAGCTGTGCTTTAAAAATCATTCAATAATTGTTAAGCTTAGTTCAGCTGCATTTCTGTAAATTGAACACCAGGTGGCATCTGTGCTTTAAAAGTCATTCAATAATTGTTAGGCATAGTTCAGCTGCATTTCTGGAAATTGAACACCAGGTGGCATCTGTGCTTTAAAAATCATTCAATAATTGTTAGACATAGTTCAGCTGCATTTCTGCAAATTGAACACCAGGTGGCATCTGTGCTTTAAAAATCATTCAATAATTGTTAGGCATAGTTCAGCTGCATTTCTACAAATTGAACACCGGATGGCATCTGTGCTTTAAAAATCATTCAATAATTGTTAGGATTAGTTCAGCTGCATTTCTGCAAATTGAACACCAGGTGGCTTCTGTGCTTTAAAAATCATTCAATAATTGTTAGGCATAGTTCAGCTGCATTTCTGCAAATTGAACACCAGGTGGCATCTGTGCTTTAAAAATCATTCAATAATTGTTAGGCACAGTTCAGCTGCATTTCTGCAAATTGAACACCGGATGGCAGCTGTGCTTTAAAAATCATTCAATAATTGAAAGGCATAGTTCAGCTGCATTTCTGTAAATTGAACACCAGGTGGCATCTGTGCTTTAAAAATCATACAATAATTGTTAGGCATAGTTCAGCTGCATTTCTGTAAATTGAACACTAGGTGGCATCTGTGCTTTAAAAGTCATTCAGTAATAGTTAGGCATAATTCAGCTGCATTTCTGCAA
This sequence comes from Phyllobates terribilis, assembly GCF_046119375.1. NCBI lineage: Eukaryota > Metazoa > Chordata > Amphibia > Anura > Dendrobatidae > Phyllobates > Phyllobates terribilis. The sequence continues at coordinate 890,732 of NW_027363269.1, forward strand.
ATTGAACACCAGGTAGCATCTGTGCTTTAAAAATCATTCAATATTTGTTAGGCATAGTTCAGCTGTATTTCTGCAAATTGAACACCAGGTGGCATCTGTGCTTTAAAATTCATTCAATAATTGTTAGGCATAGTTCAGCTGCATTTCTGCAAATTGAACACCAGGTGGCATCTGTGCTTTAAAAATCATTCAATAATTGTTAGGCTGAGTTCAGCTGCATTTCTGCAAATTGAACACCAGGTGGCATCTGTGCTTTAAAAATCATTCAATAATTGTTAGGATTAGTTCAGCTGCATTTCTGCAAATTGAACACCAGGTGGCATCTGTGCTTTAAAAATCATTCAATAATTGTTAGGCATAGTTCAGCTGCATTTCTGTAAATTGAACACCAGGTGGCATCTGTGCTTTAAATATCATTCAATAATTGTTAGGCATAGTTCAGCTGCATTTCTGCAAATTGAACACCAGGTGGCATCTGTGCTTTAAAAATCATTCAATAATTGTTAGACATAGTTCAGCTGCATTTCTGCAAATTGAACACCAGGTGGCATCTGTGCTTTAAAAATCATTCAATAATTGTTAGGCTTAGTTCAGCTGCATTTCTGTAAATTGAACACCAGGTGGCATCTGTGCTTTAAAAATCATTCAATAATTATTAGGCTTAGTTCAGCTGCATTTCTGGAAATTGAACACCAGGTGACAGCTGTGCTTTAAAAATCATTCAATAATTGTTAGGCTTAGTTCAGCTGCATTTCTGGAAATTGAACACCAGGTGGCATCTGTGCTTTAAAAATCATTCAATAATTGTTAGGCATAGTTCAGCTGCATTTCTGCAAATTGAACACCAGGTGGCATCTGTGCTTTAAAAATCATTCAATAATTGTTAGGCATAGTTCAGCTGCATTTCTACAAATTGAAAACCGGAAGGCAGCTGTGCTTTTAAAATCATTCAATAATTGTTAGACATAGTTCAGCTGCATTTCTGCAAATTGAACACCAGGTGGCAGCTGTGCTTTAAAAATCATTCAATAATTGTTAGGCTTAGTTCAGCTGCATTTCTGCAAATTGAACAGCAGATGGCAGCTGTGCTTTAAAAATAATCCAATAATTGTTAGGCATAGTTCAGCTGCATTTCTTGAAATTGAACACCAGGTGGCATCTGTGCTTTAAAAATCATTCAATCATTGTTAGTCATAGTTCAGCTGCATTTCTGTAAATTGAACACCAGGTGGCATCTGTGCTTTAAAAAATCATTCAATAATTGTTAGGCATAGTTCAGCTGCATTTCTGCAAATTGAACACCAGGTGGCATCTGTGCTTTAAAAATCATTCAGTAATTGTTAGGCATAGTTCAGCTGCATTTCTACAAATTGAACACCGGATGGCATCTGTGCTTTAAAAATCATTCAATATTTGTTAGGCATAGTTCAGCTGTATTTCTGCAAATTGAACACCAGGTGGCATCTGTGCTTTAAAAATCATTCAATAATTGTTAGGCATAGTTCAACTTCATTTCTTGAAATTGAACACCAGGTGGCATCTGAGCTTTAAAAATCATTCAATAATTGTTAGGATTAGTTCAGCTGCATTTCTGCAAATTGAACACCAGGTGGCATCTGTGCTTTAAAAATCATTCAATAACTGTTAGGCATAGTTCAGCTGCATTTCTGCAAATTGAACACCAGGTGGCATCTGTGCTTTAAAAATCATTCAATAATTGTTAGGCATAGTTCAGCTGCATTTCTGCAAACTGAACACCGGATGGCAGCTGTGCTTTAAAAATCATTCAATAATTGTTAGGCTTAGTTCAGCTGTATTTCTGCAAATTGAACACCAGGTGGCATCTGTGCTTTAAAAATCATTCAATAATTGTTAGGCTGAGTTCAGCTGCATTTCTGCAAATTGAGCACCAGGTGGCATCTGTGCTTTAAAAATCATTCAATAATTGTTAGGCGTAATTCAGCTGTATTTCTGCAAATTGAACACCAGGTGGCAGCTGAGCTTTAAAAATCATTCAATAACTGTTAGGCATAGTTCAGCTGCATTTCTGTAAATTGAACACCAGGTGCCATCTGTGCTTTAAAAATCATTCAATAATTGTTAGACATAGTTCAGCTGCATTTCTGTAAATTGAACACTAGGTGGCATCTGTGCTTTAAAACTCATTCAATAATTGTTAGACATAGTTCAGCTGCATTTCTGCAAATTGAACACCAGGTGGCATCTGTGCTTTAAAAATCATTCAATAATTGTTAGGCTTAGTTCAGCTGCATTTCTGGAAATTGAACACCAGGTGGCATCTGTGCTTTAAAAATCATTCAATAATTGTAAGGCTTAGTTCAGCTGCATTTCTGGAAATTGAACACCAGGTGGCAGCTGTGCTTTAAAAATCATTCAATAATTGTTAGGCTTAGTTCAGCTGCATTTCTGGAAATTGAACACCAGGTGGCATCTGTGCTTTAAAAATCATTCAATAATTGTTAGGCATAGTTCAGCTGCATTTCTGCAAATTGAACACCAGGTGTCATCTGTGCTTTAAAAATCATTCAATAACTGTTAGGCTTAGTTCAGCTGCATTTCTGCAAATTGAACAGCAGATGGCATCTGTGCTTTAAAAATCATTCAATAATTGTTAGGCATAGTTCAACTTCATTTCTTGAAATTGAACACCAGGTGGCAGCTGTGCTTTAAAAATCATTCAATAATTGTTAGGCATAGTTCAGCTGCATTTCTTGAAATTGAACACCAGGTGGCATCTGTGCTTTAAAAATCATTCAATAATTGTTAGTCATAGTTCAGCTGCATTTCTGGAAATTGAACACCAGGTGGCATCTGTGCTTTAAAAAATCATTCAATAATTGTTAGGCATTGTTCAGCTGCATTTCTGCAAATTGAACACCAGGTGGCATCTGTGCTTTAAAAATCATTCAATAATTGTTAGGCATAGTTCAGCTGCATTTCTACAAATTGAACACCAGGTGGCATCTGTGCTTTAAAAATCATTCAATAATTGTTAGGCTGAGTTCAGCTGCATTTCTGCTTGAAATTGAACACCAGGTGGCATCTGTGCTTTAAAAATCATTCAATAATTGTTAGGCATAGTTCAGCTGTATTTGTGCAAATTGAACACCAGGTGGCAGCTGAGCTTTAAAAATCATTCAATAACTGTTAGGCATAGTTCAGCTGCATTTCTGTAAATTGAACACCAGGTGGCGTCTGTGCTTTAAAAATCATTCAATAATTGTTAGACATAGTTCAGCTGCATTTCTGCAAATGGAACACTACGTGGCATCTGTGCTTTAAAACTCATTCAATAATTGTTAGACATAGTTCAGCTGCATTTCTGCAAATTGAACACCAGGTGGCATCTGTGCTTTAAAAATCATTCAATAATTGTTAGGCTTAGTTCAGCTGCATTTCTGGAAATTGAACACCAGGTGGCAGCTGTGCTTTAAAAATCATTCAATAATTGTTAGGCTTAGTTCAGCTGCATTTCTGGAAATTGAACACCAGGTGGCATCTGTGCTTTAAAAATCATTCTATAATTGTTAGGCATAGTTCAGCTGCATTTCTTGAAATTGAACACCAGGTGGCATCTGTGCTTTAAAAATCATTCAATAATTGTTAGTCATAGTTCAGCTGCATTTCTGGAAATTGAACACCAGGTGGCATCTATGCTTTAAAAAATCATTCAATAATTGTTAGGCATAGTTCAGCTGCATATCTGCAAATTGAACACCAGGTGGCATCTGTGCTTTAAAAATCATTCAATAATTGTTAGGCATAGTTCAGCTGCATTTCTGTAAATTGAACACCAGGTGGCATCTGTGCTTTAAAAATCATTCAATAATTGTTAGACATAGTTCAGCTGCATTTCTGCAAATGGAACACTATTTGGCATCTGTGCTTTAAAACTCATTCAATAATTGTTAGACATAGTTCAGCTGCATTTCTGCAAATTGAACACCAGGTGGCATCTGTGCTTTAAAAATCATTCAATAATTGTTAGGCTTAGTTCAGCTGCATTTCTGCAATTTGAACAGCAGATGGCAGCTGTGCTTTAAAAATCATTCAATAATTGTTAGGCATAGTTCAGCTGCATTTCTTGAAATTGAACACCAGGTGGCATCTGTGCTTTAAAAATCATTCAATCATTGTGAGTGATAGTTCAGCTGCATTTCTGGAAATTGAACACCAGGTGGCATCTGTGCTTTAAAAAATCATTCAATAATTGTTAGGCATAGTTCAGCTGCATTTCTGCAAATTGAACACCAGGTGGCATCTGTGCTTTAAAAATCATTCAATAATTGTTAGGCATAGTTCAGCTGCATTTCTACAAATTGAACACCGGATGGCATCTGTGCTTTAAAAATCATTCAATAATTGTTAGGATTAGTTCATCTGCATTTCTGCAAATTGAACACCAGGTGGCATCTGTGCTTTAAAAATCATTCAATAACTGCTAGGCATAGTTCAGCTGCATTTCTGCAAATTGAACACCAGGTGGCATCTGTGCTTTAAAAATCATTCAATAATTGTTAGGCATAGTTCAGCTGCATTTCTGCAAATTGAACACCGGATGGCAGCTGTGCTTTAAAAATCATTCAATATTTGTTTGGCATAGTTCAGCTGTATTTCTGCAAATTGAACACCAGGTGGCATCTGTGCTTTAAAAATCATTCAATAATTGTTAGGCATAGTTCAACTTCATTTCTTGAAATTGAACACCAGGTGGCATCTGTGCTTTAAAAATCATTCAATAATTGTTAGGCTTAGTTCAGCTGCATTTCTGGAAATTGAACACCAGGTGGCATCTGTGCTTTAAAAATCATTCAATAATTGTTAGGCATAGTTCAGCTGCATTTCTGGAAATTGAACACCAGGTGGCAGCTGTGCTTTAAAAATCATTCAATAATTGTTAGGCATAGTTCAGCTGCATTTCTACAAATTGAACACCGGATGGCATCTGTGCTTTAAAAATCATTCAATAATTGTTAGGCATAGTTCAGCTGCATATCTGCAAATTGAACACCAGGATGGCAGCTGTGCTTTAAAAATCATTCAATAATTGTTAGGCAGAGTTCAGCTGCATTTCTGTAAATTGAACACCAGGTGGCATCTGTGCTTTAAAAATCATTCAATAATTGTTAGACATAGTTCAGCTGCATTTCTGCAAATTGAACACCGGATTGCAGCTGAGCTTTAAAAATCATTCAATAATTGTTAGGCATAGTTCAGCTGCATTTCTGCAAATTGAACACCAGGTGGCACCTGTGCTTTAAAAATCATTCAATAATTGTTAGGCATAGTTCAACTGCATTTCTGTAAATTGAACACCAGGTGGCATCTGTGCTTCAAAAATCATTCAATAATTGTTAGGCATGGTTCAGCTGCATTTCTGTAAATTGAACACTAGGTGGCATCTGTGCTTTAAAAGTCATTCAATAATTGTGAGGCATAATTCAGCTGCATTTCTGCAAATTGAACACCAGGTGGCATCTGTGCTTTAAAAATCATTCAATATTTGTTAGGTATAGTTCAGCTGTATTTCTGCAAATTGAACACCAGGTGGCATCTGTGCTTTAAAATTCATTCAATACTTACAAGGCATAGTTCAGCTGTATTTCTGCAAATTGAACACCAGGTGGCATCTGTACTTTAAAAATCATTCAATAATTGTTAGGCATAGTTCAGCTGCATTTCTGCAAATTGAACACCAGGTGGCATCTGTGCTTTAAAAATCATTCAATAATTGTTAGGCTTAGTTCAGCTGCATTTCTGGAAATTGAACACCGGATGGCAGCAGAGCTTGAAAAATCATTCAATAATTGTTAGGCATAGTTCAGCTGCATTTCTGCAAATTGAACACCGGATGGCAGCAGAGCCTGAAAAATCATTCAATAATTGTTAGGCATAGTTCAGCTGCATTTCTGCAAATTGAACACCAGGTGGCATCTGTGCTTTAAAAATCATTCAATAATTGTTAGACATAGTTCAGCTGCATTTCTGCAAATTGAACACCAGGTGGCATCTGTGCTTTAAAAATCATTCAATAATTGTTAGGCTTAGTTCAGCTGCATTTCTGTAAATTGAACACCAGGTGGCATCTGTGCTTTAAAAATCATTCAATAATTGTTAGGCTTAGTTCAGCTGCATTTCTGGAAATTGAACACCAGGTGACAGTTGTGCTTTAAAAATCATTCAATAATTGTTAGGCTTAGTTCAGCTGCATTTCTGGAAATTGAACACCAGGTGGCATCTGTGCTTTAAAAATCATTCAATAATTGTTAGGCATAGTTCAGCTGCATTTCTGCAAATTGAACACCAGGTGGCATCTGTGCTTTAAAAATCATTCAATAATTGTTAGGCATAGTTCAGCTGCATTTCTACAAATTGAAAACCGGAAGGCAGCTGTGCTTTTAAAATCATTCAATAATTGTTAGACATAGTTCAGCTGCATTTCTGCAAATTGAACACCAGGTGGCAGCTGTGCTTTAAAAATCATTCAATAATTGTTAGGCTTAGTTCAGCTGCATTTCTGCAAATTGAACAGCAGATGGCAGCTGTGCTTTAAAAATCATTCAATAATTGTTAGGCATAGTTCAGCTGCATTTCTTGAAATTGAACACCAGGTGGCATCTGTGCTTTAAAAATCATTCAATCATTGTTAGTCATAGTTCAGCTGCATTTCTGTAAATTGAACACCAGGTGGCATCTGTGCTTTAAAAATCATTCAATAATTGTTAGGCATAGTTCAGCTGCATTTCTGCAAATTGAACACCAGGTGGCATCTGTGCTTTAAAAATCATTCAATAATTGTTAGGCATAGTTCAGCTGCATTTCTACAAATTGAACACCGGATGGCATCTGTGCTTTAAAAATCATTCAATAATTGTTAGGATTAGTTCAGCTGCATTTCTGCAAATTGAACACCAGGTGGCATCTGTGCTTTAAAAATCATTCAATAACTGTTAGGCATAGTTCAGCTGCATTTCTGTAAATTGAACACCAGGTGGCATCTGTGCTTTAAAAATCATTCAATAATTGTTAGGCATAGTTCAGCTGCATTTCTGCAAATTGAACACCGGATGGCAGCTGTGCTTTAAAAATCATTCAATATTTGTTAGGCATAGTTCAGCTGTATTTCTGCAAATTGAACACCAGGTGGCATCTGTGCTTTAAAAATCATTCAATAATTGTTAGGCATAGTTCAACTTCATTTCTTGAAATTGAACACCAGGTGGCATCTGAGCTTTAAAAATCATTCAATAATTGTTAGGATTAGTTCAGCTGCATTTCTGCAAATTGAACACCAGGTGGCATCTGTGCTTTAAAAATCATTCAATAACTGTTAGGCATAGTTCAGCTGCATTTCTGCAAATTGAACACCAGGTGGCATCTGTGCTTTAAAAATCATTCAATAATTGTTAGGCATAGTTCAGCTGCATTTCTGCAAACTGAACACAGGATGGCAGCTGTGCTTTAAAAATCATTCAATAATTGTTAGGCTTAGTTCAGCTGTATTTCTGCAAATTGAACACCAGGTGGCATCTGTGCTTTAAAAATCATTCAATAATTGTTAGGCTGAGTTCAGCTGCATTTCTGCAAATTGAGCACCAGGTGACATCTGTGCTTTAAAAATCATTCAATAATTGTTAGGCGTAGTTCAGCTGTATTTCTGCAAATTGAACACCAGGTGGCAGCTGAGCTTTAAAAATCATTCAATAACTGTTAGGCATAGTTCAGCTGCATTTCTGTAAATTGAACACCAGGTGCCATCTGTGCTTTAAAAATCATTCAATAATTGTTAGACATAGTTCAGCTGCATTTCTGTAAATTGAACACTAGGTGGCATCTGTGCTTTAAAACTCATTCAATAATTGTTAGACATAGTTCAGCTGCATTTCTGTAAATTGAACACCAGGTGGCATCTGTGCTTTAAAAATCATTCAATAATTGTTAGGCTTAGTTCAGCTGCATTTCTGGAAATTGAACACCAGGTGGCATCTGTGCTTTAAAAATCATTCAATAATTGTTAGGCTTAGTTCAGCTGCATTTCTGGAAATTGAACACCAGGTGGCAGCTGTGCTTTAAAAATCATTCAATAATTGTTAGGCTTAGTTCAGCTGTATTTCTGGAAATTGAACACCAGGTGGCATCTGTGCTTTAAAAATCATTCAATAATTGTTAGGCATAGTTCAGCTGCATTTCTGCAAATTGAACACCAGGTGTCATATGTGCTTTAAAAATCATTCAATAACTGTTAGGCTTAGTTCAGCTGCATTTCTGCAAATTGAACAGCAGATGGCATCTGTGCTTTAAAAATCATTCAATAATTGTTAGGCATAGTTCAACTTCATTTCTTGAAATTGAACACCAGGTGGCAGCTGTGCTTTAAAAATCATTCAATAATTGTTAGGCATAGTTCAGCTGCATTTCTTGAAATTGAACACCAGGTGGCATCTGTGCTTTAAAAATCATTCAATAATTGTTAGTCATAGTTCAGCTGCATTTCTGGAAATTGAACACCAGGTGGCATCTGTGCTTCAAAAAATCATTCAATAATTGTTAGGCATTGTTCAGCTGCATTTCTGCAAATTGAACACCAGGTGGCATCTGTGCTTTAAAAATCATTCAATAATTGTTAGGCATAGTTCAGCTGCATTTCTACAAATTGAACACCGGATGGCATCTGTGCTTTAAAAATCATTCAATATTTGTTAGGCATAGTTCAGCTGTATTTCTGCAAATTGAACACCAGGTGGCATCTGTGCTTTAAAAATCATTCAATAATTGTTAGGCTGAGTTCAGCTGCATTTCTGCTTGAAATTGAACACCAGGTGGCATCTGTGCTTTAAAAATCATTCAATAATTGTTAGGCATAGTTCAGCTGTATTTGTGCAAATTGAACACCAGGTGGCAGCTGAGCTTTAAAAATCATTCAATAACTGTTAGGCATAGTTCAGCTGCATTTCTGTAAATTGAACACCAGGTGGCATCTGTGCTTTAAAAATCATTCAATAATTGTTAGACATAGTTCAGCTGCATTTCTGCAAATGGAACACTACGTGGCATCTGTGCTTTAAAACTCATTCAATAATTGTTAGACATAGTTCAGCTGCATTTCTGCAAATTGAACACCAGGTGGCATCTGTGCTTTAAAAGTCATTCAATAATTGTTAGGCTTAGTTCAGCTGCATTTCTGGAAATTGAACACCAAGTGGCAGCTGTGCTTTAAAAATCATTCAATAATTGTTAGGCATAGTTCAGCTGCATTTCTTGAAATTGAACACCAGGTGGCATCTGTGCTTTAAAAATCATTCAATAATTGTTAGGCATAGTTCAGCTGCATTTCTGTAAATTGAACACCAGGTGGCATCTGTGCTTTAAAAATCATTCAATAATTGTTAGACATAGTTCAGCTGCATTTCTGCAAATGGAACACTAGGTGGCATCTGTGCTTTAAAACTCATTCAATAATTGTTAGACATAGTTCAGCTGCATTTCTGCAAATTGAACACCAGGTGGCATCTGTGCTTTAAAAATCATTCAATAATGGTTAGGCTTAGTTCAGCTGCATTTCTGGAAATTGAACACCAGGTGGCAGCTGTGCTTTAAAAATCATTCAATAATTGTTAGGCTTAGTTCAGCTGCATTTCTGGAAATTGAACAACAGGTGGCATCTGTGCTTTAAAAATCATTCAATAATTGTTAGGCATAGTTCAGCTGCATTTCTTGAAATTGAACACCAGGTGGCATCTGTGCTTTAAAAATCATTGAATAATTGTTAGACATAGTTCAGCTGCATTTCTGCAAATTGAACACCGGATGGCAGCTGAGCTTTAAAAATCATTCAATAATTGTTAGGCTTAGTTCAGCTGCATTTCTGGAAATTGAACACCAGGTGGCAGCTGTGCTTTAAAAATCATTCAATATTTGTTAGGCATAGTTCAGCTGCATTTCTGGAAATTGAACACCGGATGGCATCTGTGCTTTAAAAATCATTCATTAATTGTTAGGCATAGTTCAGCTGCATTTCTGAAAATTGAACACCAGGTGGCAGCTGTGCTTTAAAAATCATTCAATAATTGTTAGGCATAGTTCAACTGCATTTCTTGAAATTGAATACCAGGTGGCAGCTGTGCTTTAAAAATCATTCAATAATTGTTAGGCATAGTTCAGCTGCATTTCTGGAAATTCAACACCAGGTGGCATCTGTGCTTTAAAAATCATTCAATAATTGTTAGGCATAGTTCAGCTGCATTTCTGGAAATTCAACACCAGGTGGCATCTGTGCTTTAACCCCTTAAGCCCCGAGGGTGGTTTGCACGTTAATGACCAGGCCAATTTTTACAATTCTGACCACTGTCACTTTATGAGGTAATTACTCTGGAACGCTTCAACGGATCCCCCTGATTCTGAGAATGTTTTTTCATGACGTATTGTACTTCATGATTGTGGTAAAATTTCTTCGATATCACTTGCGTTTATTTGTGAAAAAAACGGAAATTTGGCGAAAATTTTGAAAATTTTGCAATTTTCAAACTTTGAATTTTTATGCCCTTAAATCAGAGAGATATGTTACACAAAAGAGTTAATAAATAACATTTCCCACATGTCTAATTTACATCAGCACAATTTTGGAACCAAAATTTTTTTTTGTTAGGGAGCTATAAGGGTTAAAAGTTGACTAGCGATTTCTCATTTTTCCAACAAAATTTAGAAAACCATTTTTTTAGGGACCACATCACATTTGAAGTCACTTTGAGGGGTCTTTATGACAGAAAATACCCAAAAGTGACACCATTCTAAAAACTGCACCCCTCAAGGTGCTCAAAACCACATTCAAGAACTTTATTAACCCTTCAGGTGCTTCACAGGAATGTGGAAGAAAAAAATGAACATTTAACTTTTTTCACAAAAATGTTTCTTTAGACCCAATTTTTTTTATTTTCACAGGGGTAACAAGAAAAAAATGTCCCAATTTCCCCTGGGCACGCAGATACCCCATATGTGGGGAAAAAACACTGTTTGGGCGCACAGCAGGGCTCGGAAGGGAAGGAGCGCCGTTTGACTTTTTGATTGTAAAATTTGCTTGAATAATTAGCGGACATCATGTTGAGTTTGGAGAGCCCCTGTGTGCCCAAACATTGGAGCTCCCCCACAAGTGACCCCATTTTGGAAACTAGACCCCCCAAGGCACCTATCTAGATGCATAGTGAGCACTTGGAACCCCCAGGTGCTTCACAAATTGATTCGTAAAAATGAAAAAGTGTTTTTTTTTTTCACTTTTTCATTTTTACGAATCAATTTGTGAAGCACCTGGGGGTTCCAAGTGTTCACTATGCATCTAGATGGGTGCCTTGGGAGGTCTAGTTTCCAAAATGGGGTCACTTATGGGGGAGCTCCAATGTTTGGGCACACAGAGGCTCTCCAAACGCAACATGGTTCCAATTTGTTAGGGGACACCATGTTGCGTTTGGAGAGCCTCTGTGTGTCTAAACATTGGAGCTCCCCCACAAGTGACCCCATTTTGGAAACTAGACCCCCCAGGGAACTTATATAGATGTGTGGTGAGCCCATTGAACCCCCAGGTGCTTCACAGAAAATCATAATGTTGACTTGTGAAAATGAAAAAAAAAACATTTTTTCCACAAAAATGCAAAAAAAAATATTTTCACAAGGGTACCAGGAGAAATTGCACCCCATAAGTTGTTGTGCAATTTCTCCTGAGTACGCATATACCCCATGTGTTGGAAAAAACTACTGTTTGGGCGCATGTAAGGGCTCGGAAGGGAAGGAGTGACGCTTTTGAATGCAGATTTTGATGGAATGGTCTGCGGGCATCATGTCATGTTCTCAGAGCCCCTGATGTGCCTAAACAGTGAAATGCCTAACAAGTGACCCCTTTTTGGTAGTTAGTTGATTTTTGAATTTTGTAATGTAGTGTTGTACATCAGTTGTGTAGGACAATCTGACGAACACTACACAACTGACGTATGACAACCTGACGAACACTACGTCAGCTGTGTAGTGTTCGCCAGGTTGTCATACGTCAGAAATTAATTCAATAGACCATCGAAGTATGGTACCTTTTGAAGCAGTCTTTCATACACAGGCCAGGTTTGTCAGGGCAGGTGTCACATTGATAAATGGTGTCCTTGCGTATTCCACTTTTATAACACACTCGGCACCTCTTTTGTGACTTTCCTTTTTTTCCGCTGTGAGGGATCTGCCCTGGGAAATGCTGGCCTGGTACAATTCTTGGTCCTTCAATTCCAGAAGTACTGGGTTCCGCTCCGCTCTGTCACCGCTGCCAAATATCAGGGCCTTGATAACTGTTTCCTGAAACTGAAGATATGACGCAGAAGTCTGGCCTGCACATTGTGACAGAAGGAAAGCATTGTGCATTGCCATCTGTACAATGTGCACGGCCAGCTTCTTGTACCACACTCTGGACTTTCTCAAAGCACTGTATGGCTGGAGGACTTGATCAGAGAGATCAACTCCCCCCATGTACTTGTTGTACCCCACTACACGGTCTGGTTTGACGACCTGTTTAGTGGAACCTCGTACAGTGCTGAGGGTGCTGCCATCACCATGTATGGTGGTCAAGAAAAGGACATCCCTTTTGTCCTTGTACTTGACCATCAACAGGTAGTCGCTACATTGGGCTCTGCTCTCACCCCTTCTGAGCAGCTGCCCAATTAGCGTCTTTGGGAGGCCTTTCTGAATTTTACGGACAGTACCGCAGGCTGCAGTATGTCGCGCAGAGAGGGACTGGAAGAGCGGGATACTTGTATAAAAGTTATCCACGTAGAGGTGATAACCTTTATCAAGCAGTGGGTGCACCAAGTCCCACACAATTTTCCCACTCACTCCCAGAACAGGGGGGCATTCAGGGGGTTCAATCCGGGAGTCCTTCCCTTCATAAACTCTAAACTTGTGAGTGTAACCTGAGGTACTCTCACAGAGTTTATACAGCTTGATCCCGTACCTTGCCCTCTTACTGGGCAGGTACTGCCGGAATCCAAGCCGCCCCTTAAAAGAAATTAAGGACTCATCCACACAGATGTCCCTTTGGGGCACGTACACTTCACCAAACTTGTTGTTGAAGTGTTCGATGACAGGCCGAACTTTGAAAAGACGATCAAAGTTCGGGTCATCGCGTGCAGGACACCTTGCATTATCTTGGTAATGCAAGAACTTGTAGATGGCCTGAAAGCGTGTCCGGGTCATGACCATTCGGAACACTGGAGTGTTATACAAAACGTCAAAACTCCAGTATTGCCGAAGCTCAGGCTTCTTCAAGATCCCCATAAGAAGGACCAGGCCCCAAAACTTCATCATTTCTACTGCGTCTACAGGAGACCAGTTAGAAAATGATGAAGAGGGGTTTTGTTCTAAAAATTGATGAGCATACAAATTAGTTTGGCCCACCAGGAGGTTTAGAAAATCCTCAGAGAAAAAGACTTTGAAAAAGTCTATTTCTGTGAGGCCGGTGGTGTCAAACTTGATTCCTGATTCCGCTATGAAATCAGGAATCAGCGGCTCATAATTTTCGGGGGGCGAAGTCCATATAGGCTCAGTAGTGGGGGGCGCTGGAACATCTCTCCTGCGACGACGGCGGGGCGGGCCAGCAGAACCTGAGGAAGAGGAGGAAGAAGAGAAGGAGGAAGACGACGAGGAGTCGGAAAAATAAAGAAATGTGGGATCCTCACCCTCACTGTCAGTGTCGGAGGCAAGAATAGCGTATGCTTCCTCCGCTGAATACTGAGTTTGGGATGAGTAGGACATTGTATGTTATGTATGTGGTGCGTGTGTGTCAGTACTTTATTTAGAGTGTGTGGAAAAAGGAAATACTGTATGTGGTGCAAACAGCGAGCACGAGTGTGGATTGGTGAACTATGCCACCGATCAATACTCGGCGGCTGCTGGATGTGCGCACAAATGTGTGGGGAGTGGGAAGAGGGGAATTGGGTTGGATGAGGGGAGATCAGAGATGACTTACCAAAGTCCTCTCTGTTCTTCTTTCAGGACCGGGAGCTCGGAGCAGGAGCCCGGCGCTGGTGACCGGGAGCCTGGAGCAGGAGACCGGGAGCCCGGAACAGGAGACCAGGAGCCCGGAGCAGGAGCCCGGAGCAGGAGACCGGAGCAGGAGACCGGGAGCCCGGAGCAGGAGACCGGGAGCCCGGAGCAGGAGACCGGGAGCAGGAGCCCGGGAGCCCGGAGCAGGAGCCCGGAGCAGGAGACCGGAGCAGGAGACCAGAAGCCCGGAGCAGGAGACTGGGAGCCTGGAGCAGGAGACTGGGAGCCCGGAGCAGGAGACCGGAGCAGGAGCCCGGAGCAGGAGCCGGGAGCAGGAGACCGGGAGCCCAGAGTAGGAGACCGGGAGCCCGGAGCAGGAGACCGGGAGCAGGAGCCCGGGAGCCCGGAGCAGGAGCCCGAAGCAGGAGACCAGGAGCCCGGAGCAGGAGACCAGGAGCCCGGAGCAGGAGACCGGTACTGGAGCTGGAGATCAGAAGCAAAAGAATTAACAGGGACACTGGGGTGAGGCGGATTGGGGTGGGAAGGGGGGTAAAAAGACAGGGGAGTAGGAAGAGGGGTAAAAAGACAGGGGAGTGGGAAGAGGGGGATTGGGGTGGATGAGGGGAGATCAGAGATGGACTTACCAAAGGGTCAGCAGGACTGGAACAGAAGACCCAGAGCAGGAGCCCGGGAGCCCGGAGCAGGAGCCCAGGAGCCCGGAGCAGGAGACCAGGAGCCCGGAGCAGGAGACCGGTACTGGAGCTGCAGATCAGAAGCAAAAGAATTAACAGGGACACTGGGGTGAGGCAGATTGGGGTGGGAAGGGAGGTAAAAAGACAGGGGAGTGGGAAGAGGGGTAAAAAGACAGGGGAGTGGGAAGAGGGGGATTGGGGTGGATGAGGGGAGATCAGAGATGGACTTACCAAAGGGTCAGCAGGAATGGAACAGAAGACCCAGAGCAGGAGACCGGGAGCCCGGAGCAGGAGACCGGGAGCCTGGCGCTGGTGACCAGGAGCCCGAAGCTGGTGACCGGGAGCCCGACGCAGGAGTACGGAGCAGGAGCCCGGAGCAGGAGACCAGGAGCCCGGTGCAGGAGACCAGGAGCCCGGCGCTGGTGACCAGGAGCCCAAAGCTGGTGACCAGGAGCCCGGCGCAGGAGCCCGGAGCAGGAGCCCAGAGCAGGAGACCAGGAGCCCGGAGCAGGAGACCAGAAGACCGGAGCTGGTGACCAGGAGCCCGGCGCTGGTGACCGGGAGCTGGAAACTCGGACCAGAGCTGGAGACCGCTGCAGGACGCAGAAAAAAAGGTAAGGGGGGGTAAAAAGAGGGGGGAGGGCGGATTGGGGTGGATGAGGGGAGAACAGACTTACCAAAGTCTTCTCTGCAGGCTCAGCAGCAGGCTCTGGAGCAGGAATCACAGCAGGTCAGGAGCAGAAGATCCAGGAGCTGGAGCAGAAGATCCAGGACGCTGGAACAGAAGATCCAGGAGCAGCGGCAGCAGCAGCAGCGACTGGAACAGTGAGAAGATGGTCTTGTGGTGTCACAGAATATTCTGTGGCACTACAAGGCTCAGCACAGACACATCAGATGTGATCGCTCTGTAGAAATCCTCACCAAGTGTGAGGGTCTGCAGGGCGGTCACAGGGTGATGATGGGGTGGTGACAGGTGGAGGTAATCTGATTGGAGCAATCATTGATGACAATGATCGCTCCAATCAGAGTACCTGAATACAGGTGACCAGGCGGTCACAGGGAGGTGTCACCTCTCTGTGACCCCCTGTGGTGCATGTTGTGCCCCAGCCATCTGATTGGTGACACTGATTGCACCAATCAGACATGGCTGAAGCAGAGCACGCACCACAGGGGGTCACAGAGAGGTGACACTTCCCTGTGACCGCCTGGTCACCTGTATTCAGGTACTCTGATTGGAGCGATCGATGTCATCATCGATCGCTCCAATCACAGTAGTCTGGGGGCTTGAATCACATTACAGGGGGTCATGGGGCGGTGACAGGCAGGTCACAAGCCGGGCACCGCCCCATGACCGCCCTGTCACCGCGCGGTCGCGCTACGATCGGTGCGATCGATGTGATCGGCGATCACACCGATCATAGCAGTCTGGGGCCAGGGCTGGGGTGTCCTAGCAACAGCCTAGGATCGGTGCTCTTAGGAGCACCGATCCTAGGCTGCAGATCACTGTTTCCGGCAATCACATTGCCGGAAACAGTGAGAAATTCTGTGATTGGCTGTTCAGATTTGAACAGCCAATCACAGCGATCGCTGGTGCGGGGGGCGGCGACAGCCCCCGGCATGATGACTCCATCTACCAAGAGGTAGGATGGCACCGTAACTTTAATGCTGTCACCGCGACTTAAGTCGCGGTGCCGCATTAAAGATATGACGTACTAATACGGGTCTGGCTCTTAAGTCCCAGGGCACAGACGCGTATTAGTACGTCAAATGTTATTAAGGGGTTAAAAATCATTCAATAATTGTTAGGCTTAGTTCAGCTGCATTTCTGGAAATTGAACACCAGGTGGCATCTGTGCTTTAAAAATCATTCAATAATTGTTAGGCATAGTTCAGCTGCATTTCTTCAAACTGAACACCAGGTGGCATCTGGGCTTTAAAAATCATTCAATAATTGTTAGGCATAGTTCAGCTGCATTTCTGGAAATTGAACACCAGGTGGCATCTGTGCTTTAAAAATCATTCAATATTTGCTAGGCATAGTTCAGCTGCATTTCTGGAAATTGAACACCAGGTGGCATCTGGGCTTTAAAAATCATTCAATAATTGTTAGGCATAGTTCAGCTGCATTTCTGGAAATTGAACACCAGGTGGCATCTGTGCTTTAAAAATCATTCATTAATTGTTAGGCATAGTTCAGCTGCATTTCTGGAAATTGAACACAAGGTGGCAGCTGTGCTTTAAAAATCAATCAATAATTGTTAGGATTAGTTCAGCTGCATTTCTGGAAATTGAACACCGGATGGCATTTGTGCTTTAAAAATCATTCAATATTTGCTAGGCATATTACAGCTGCATTTCTGCAAATTGAACACCAGGTGGCATCTGTGCTTTAAAAATCATTCAATAATTGTTAGGCTTATGCGCAGTCACTTGCTCAAAAACAGTGTACGTTTTTGTCTGATTTTCACGAAAAAGGAGTGTGGGTCGAGGGCAAAACTGTGTTAGCGTTTGCATGGTCAAAACCACAAGCGTTTTTTTGCACGGTGTTTTGTCAATCTGCGTAATTGTTGGAAAACATCAGATTTGTGTAATATCTAAGAACACGCATATGGTAAAAAAACGCATGTGTTATTGGCACAATTTGTTTGGTATGCTCTACAAACGCTCAGACTTGCGCTAATCCCTATGTATGATTGCTCCTTCAAAAACTGTGTACGTTTTTGTCCGATTTTGACCAAAAGTGAGAGCCGGCTCTTAGAAGTCCTAGATGGTCCGATAGCCAGATATCATTCAAGAAATTGAAAGCCGGCTATTGAACATCAAAATATTGTGTTTAGCCAGCCCTCGTAAAAAAATCTACACCTACTAAGTTACATTAACCAATCGCAGCAGACTCACAATTTAGATTCAAATGAACCAATCACTGGCAAGTGCATCGCTTTAAGAGGAAGAGAGTTTTGGAGGGAAGTTGAATTTTGAGTCAGTTCTCAGGTGCTGTGGTCTACGCCGATTACAACCATGGAGTCCAGAGTAGAGATGAGCGTTGTTCTACTCGAACTGTTCGCCAATCTCAAATCCGAGCTGTTTTGGGCGGTGTTCGAGCCGTTCGGCGAACACGAACGATTTGAGAAAAATTCGGCTGTTCGAGGTTATGTTCGATAACTGTTCGTGCCCCAAAATCATAACTGGGTTTTTTCTCAGTAATGATGAAAATTAATGTTAATCCGCAGTTTGAGTGTACAGCGGGGCGGGGGGAGGGGCAGGGGATGGATCTCTGCAGGAATAATGAAGATCTCCATTTTTTTTTCTCTTTCCCGCATTTACAGTGGGGAGGTGCAATCTGTCAGCCTATCAGCAGTGCACACACGGAGCGAAGTGCTTTTTTTCACACAAGCAAGGGCATGTGTCATTGACAGTGTATGTCACATGTTCTTGCCCTATAAGACCAAGCCATTTTCCCCGTCGCCACCATTTTCTCACTGCTGCAGCTGCGTGTTAGACGGCACCGCTGTTGCTGTGTGCGCTATACCTTGTTAATTTCAAGCCAATTTTCGCACAAATCTACAGATAGCTTGGGAGTAGGGAATAGTTGTGATTGCCGTCCTTTTAAGGACTAGGTTACAGCATTTCCTACGACTTTTATCAGGCAGGTCTGTGCTCTTAAATAGATAGGTTGGGAGTAAAGACTAATTGTAATTGCAGTCCTTTTCAGGACTAGGTTACATCAGTTCCTATCAGTTTTTGCCAGGCAGGTCTGTGCCAGTGCTGTGCAAGATTTTTTCACAGCATTTGGCTGAATCTAGCAAAACTAATCCTTTTTGGCCTATTGCAGAGTGTGTTAGCCAGTGGAGTAGCCTATCTGTGTTACAAGATATACCACCTGTGTATAGAATACCAATTTTTTTACTGCACCTAGTGAAGTAAAACCTTTTGAGCATAGCATCATTCTATTAGTCCATCTATACTGACCTCCATCAGGTTGCAAATTGAATATAATTTTTTTCTGCATCTAGCTCTGAAAAAATATTTGGGCTTGTAGCAGTGTGTGGGACTTGTTCTATTAGTCCATCTATACTGACCTCCATCAGGTTGCAAACTGAATATAATTTTTTTCCACATCTAGCTCTGAAAAAATATTTGGCCTTCTAGCAGTGTGTGGGACTTGTTCTATTAGTCCATCTATACTAACCTCCATCAGGTTGCAAACTGAATATAATTTTTTTCTGCATCTAGCTCTGAAAAAATATTTGGGCTTGTAGCAGTGTGTGGGACTTGTTCTATTAGTCCATCTATACTGACCTCCATCAGGTTGCAAACTGAATATCATTTTTTTCCACATCTAGCTCTGAAAAAATATTTGGCCTTCTAGCAGTGTGTGGGACTTGTTCTATTAGTCCATCTATACTAACCTCCATCAGGTTGCAAATTGTATATCATTTTTTTCTACATCTAGCTCTGAAAAATATTTGGCCTTCTAGCAGTGTGTGGGACTCATTGTATTAGGCCATCTATACCATACTCCACCAGCTTTGAAATTAATAATAATTTTTAGCTGCATCTAGCCCTGAAAATAATTTTTCTTTCCAATAGTGGTAGCAATAGAAATATGGGGCGCGCGCCTGGCTTACAAAAATATACGCTTCATAACAAAAAATACCAGCCTAGCGCATTGCATTAATAAGATGGCATCATCGTCTCTCCCAGTGCTAGGCCTACTACGCAGGCTAGCATTCCTGTGCCTAAAACACAATGTATGGGTCCACGCTAGCCACTATGCTCAGGGGTCTAAAGCTGCTGCTAACGCTTTATAACAATTCAATCGGCAGATTTTCACAGAGCTCTTCCACAACGCCCACCCATTGGGCAACAGTTGCCCGCCTTCCCTATGGGATCTAGTGGCGAATAGTTGATGCCATTAATCAGAGCGTCAGTTTCCCCGTCGACGTGGCAAGCATACGGTAAGGCATGGGAAGAGTGGACACGACTAGTAGCAGGCAGACGGGTTGAACAATGTGAACAAGCCAGATCACAAGTCACCATAGAATTTCTCCACCAGCTAATGATGAGGGGCATATCAGGGGCGTCACCGCAGCGGTGTCTGACCGGAGTAGCATTTCACTTCCAACTACTGAATTGGGGAGATGTGACAAAGATTCATCATCAGACAATCCATAAAAGGGTGGAAAAGGGGTCAGCCAAGTCAGGAGTGTAGACGTCCCGTCCCGTGTCACTAAAACTGATTTCTCACATCATATCCCTAACACCATTAACATGACACTCACAATTTGAAGCAACACTACTGTCTACTGTATTTGTGATCGCCTTCTTCGGGGCGCTATGCATAAGCGAATTAGTCCCTCAATCCAAAATTACCACCAGTGGAGGCTTATTACACCAGGACATAGTCATAGAAAATAATGCAATGCGTCTACGCATACACCAATCGAAAACGGTTCCAGCGGGCAGGGGCACTTGGGTATTTCTACAACCCACAAACGGTACACTGAGTCGGGTAACAATAGTAAAATCATATCTAACCATCAGATCACAAAGTAATTTCTTCCTATCACACATTGATGGAACGCCATTATCAAGATACCAGTTCCAAGCTATATTTAATAAATGCATAACATCGGCAGGGAACCACCCCAAAGATTATGGGACACACTCATTCCGCATAGGAGCGGCCACGGAAGCAGCAAGAGCAGGACTGTCAGAAAAAGAAGTTCAGAGGATAGGGAGATGGCGATCCACGTGTTTGGCGAGATACATAAGACCGGACTTGTTATCCTAACATGGTTTGTTTCTTTTACAGGTGACGCTAAGCCAACAGTGTGGGTGATAGGCTCGTATATATATTGGGCAGAAAAAAGGGCGAAAGTCCGCCCAGGCGGGAGGAAATTAGAGTTTCATAACACATATTTCAACTGGAGAGGTATTAGAGGCCTGCTATGGCCACAGGTACTAATGGAGGTAATCAAGGTAGGGAGAGAGGCAAGAGGTCCGGTCATCTTAGTTATACAGGCCGGGGGAAACAACCTAGGTCATCACAAGAGCGCATAACTAATGGCAATAATGAAACTAGACACTGAGCGCTTCAGAGAATTTTTCACAAAACTAGCTATAGTATGGTCAGAGATTGTGCCGATAGCGGTATGGCAATGTGCGCGAGACATCACGGCCATCGAACGGACAAGGCGGGTAATAAATATTCGGATGGCAAAATTTAGAAGAGACAGAGGCGGTGTAGTGGTACGACACCGACAACTGGAAGGAGATAAAGCAGGCCTCATACGGCCCGACGGTGTTCACTTAATGGATATTGAACTGGACATATTCCTGTCAGGACTCCAGGACGGAGTGGAACAAGCGTTAAGAGTGATGGGTGGGGGTCAGAGTCCTGCATACGAGTACGCAGGATCTTCCGTGGCCTGGAAATAGAAAGGACAAGTTGGAGAGTTACACTTGTTGGCCAACTTGCCGGAGTGGAGACCCAGGGCATGCTGCAACAAGCTGAATTATTTTAGAAATAAAATGCCTTTCTCATGGAATGAGTATAAAGTGTTAATAAAGCTGTGACCGATCCTCACCCATCCAGTTGTAAGAGTTACATTATTGTATTGTCAAGGAAAGGGGGGCGGTAGGGGGACTGAGCATCTGGGTTTGGTTGGGGGTCCCCACAGTCTGCCTAGGCTAGATGCATTTAAAAATTCTTATTAGATACACAGGCGGTACAGCTTGCTTCGCAGCTGGGCTACTACGCCCAAAGTATTGCCTAGGCTAGATGCAGTTAAAAATTCTACACTGACTAGCAGACACTGAAGATTTGGAGCAGACCTCTGAGTAAACAGCTCTTCAGACTCAACCTTCTGTGTTACCCCAAGCCATAGTGTATGTAGTTTCTTACAGTTAAAAGGTGGGGGGGAGCGACCCAACCCACCTGGAATTGACGATGCCAACGTCACATAAGACACAGCAAGGGGACTCCAAAAAGATTCTCCATTTTTTCCCAAAATTGTGGCACAGACACCACTCAACCCTAGAACGCATACCTGGGGCCTCGCAGGCACGCCCTGTTAATTGTTTTCTATTTTCTGCAAGATTACTTTAGTTAGAATTTTGAAACTCTAGGTATTCTTCATGTATATAGTTGTTTGTCATTTGAGTTTGAGTTATTCCATGTTATTTGCACACGGGCCTAAAAGGCCCCAGGTATGTGAAAGTGTAGATTTTTATGGTCATGCGTTCTAGGGTTAAGTGGCATCAATTGCCCCACAGTTGATTAAAACGGTTGGTAAGGAGACTTTACCAAATCCTCAAGCTTTTAGTCTCCCAAGGATAACACAGTGGTAGAAAAGTCCTTGCGAATCCATGATTTGTTCATCTTTATGAACGTGAGTCTGTCTACATTCTCAGTGGACAGCCGTGTGCGCTTATCTGTCAGCACACCACCAGCAGCGCTGAACACACGTTCAGAGAGAACACTGGCTGCAGGGCATGACAAGATCTCCAAGGCGTGAGTGGCGAGCTCCGGCCATTTTTCCAGATTGGAAGCCCAAAAAGAGCAAGGGTCCAGTGACACAGTCATGGCTTTGATGTTCACTTGGAGATACTCCTGCACCATCCTCTCTAGGCACTGACTATGTGTCAGACTTCTTGTCTCCTGTGGCCTTGCAAAGGATGGTCTAAAAAAGTGGTGAAACAATTCCACAAAATTGCTGTTACCAGCAGATACTGTGTTACTGTTACGGTTTGAGTGATGAAGACTCGACAGTCCCACAGTTGGAAAGTTAGAACTGTGAGATTCACTACGTGCACCACTGGTGTTTTGTGGAAAAGCACATGTAAGATTCTGCAACTGCGTCTGCAGATACTCCTGCATGCGTCAATCCCTTTTTATGGCAGGAATTATTTCGGCAAATTTACTTTTGTACCGGGTATCTAAGAGTGTGGCAACCCAGTAGTTGGGATTACTTTGAATTCTGACAATCCGAGGGTCATGTTGCAGGTAGTGCAGCAAGAAGGCACTCATGTGTCTTGCGCATCCAGGAGGACCAAGTCCTTGTTGTGTTGGTAGAGAGGTAAGAATCATGCTTCCTTCCTCTGCCCTCTCCCCCCAACCTCACACAACAGAAATGTGATCAAGGTCTCCCTCATCTGATGAATCTTCCATGCCCATCGCCAGTTCGTCCTCCACTTCTTCCTCGGCTCCTGCACCTTCCTCAACAGTTTGGCTGCTACCATGCGCCCTGGTTAATCCCTCTCCCCCACCCTCCCATGCCTGCCGCCTTGGTGCTGCCAACCGTCTGGACCTTGGAGATGTTATCCATTCCGCATACGACTCCTCCTCTACTTCCTCCACCTCCTCTTGTCCCACCACCTGACTCGGAATTCTGTTTAATGTGTGCTCCAGCATGTAATGTAAATCACCGGAATAGTCATGCTGATAATGGCATCGTCGTCAGCACTAAACATCTTCGTTGCCATTTCAAAACTGTGCAGAAGGGTGTGTGGCGCCCCTGAGGGTTCAGTCGCCACAGAGTTACTGCATCTCACCCTGAGGTGTGGTATCTCACCCTCAGGTAAGGAAGGCGTATGGCTCGGGACCCTAACACCTGCATCCAACACATACCCGCAGTGGGGGTAGGGCGAGTTTGCTCCTAAGGGAGAGCACAGTCCCAGGTCCCTAGCTGGTGGGAGGATCCTATGTAGTGGGTGCTTAGGGGAGCAGCTTAGGGGAGCACTTGACAGGGAGAGTATAAATAGGAAGCCATCTTAGAAAGAGCAAGCCAGTCAGAGGAGGAAAAGTGACAGGAGCAGAGGCTCGGCATGAGCTCTGCTCCGGAGGCGGGCCTAGCCTGGGAGGCCCAGGACTGAAGGAGAGAAGAGAGGAGTGGGAGCAGGAAGGCTCCAGGAACCGAAGGGACCCTAGGGCTACGGGCCGTGCAGAAGGCCACCCGTACTCCCGCTGCTACCAGGAGGTAGAGGGGTCAGGCCAGATAAGGGGAACTGGTCCCTCAACTAGCGGAGAAACAGCAAGGCTCAACTAGAAACCGGAGGCTGCAGCATTTCATGTACTGCAGGCCAAAGTCCACACCAGTCTCACTAAGAAGGTAGCCACAAAGGACCCAGGGGACGGAACACAAGTCGCCCGCCAAGGCCCGAGGATACCGGATAGAAGTGTCACTGGGTGTGAGGTGCAGGGAGAAGGCCAGAGAAAGGACACACAGAAGGGGGTCCTGCTAAGTACTCCGGAGCTATCTGGGGGTGGACTGAGCCCCTCACTGAGTACGCACAGCACGACGGGTGAGATTGCTCTGGTACCTGTAATCTGGACTGCAACAACTGTGAGTAAAGATCTTGGGACTGCATCACACGGACTCTGTGTTCATTACTGACTCCCTGCACTACAACCACCATCATCCACCCACACTGCCCTGAAGCTACACTCTTCCTGTGGTGAGTAATAATACCATTGCTGCAAAACCACCAGCTTCAGAAGACTGTTCCGCAGCGGCGGCCCCTTTGGCCGCACTCCACAGGTGGCGTAGTCGGACATTATAAAATCCATATATACAAATTACCCTTGGATTGACCGCCCTGGGTCACGGACCGGGTCACCGCCAAAGTGACTACAACCCCCAGCGTCTACCGGCCCGGCTCAGGGTACCCCACGGCCCAGGGGGCGCGTCAACTTCATAGGTCCCTGATCTGAGACCACTCCTGCAGTGTGATTTGCCCCACCTCTGGATCTCGTTGGCCCAGGCTATACATCAGAACGTATTGCACCAGGGCTTGTCGGTGCTGCCACAGTCGCTGCAACATGTGCAGAGTTGAATTCCACCGTGTCGGCACATCGCATTTCAGCCGGTGAACTGGCAGGCCCAACGACTTCTGTAGAGATGTAAGTCGTTGAGCTGCGGGATGCGAACGGCGGAAGTGAGCACACAGTGACCGTGCCCTCTGCAGAAGGCCATCTAGTCCGGGATAGTGGGCTAAAAATTTATGGACAACCAGGTTCAACACGTGAGCCATACAAGGCACGTGTGTGACATTGCCCACGGCAAAGGGCCGCACCCAGGTTTGCAGCATTGTCGCACATGGCCTTCCCTGGTTGCAGGTCCAGTGGAGACAATCATTCATGAAACTGGGTCTCCAGAGCTGACCACAACTCCTCAGCTGTGTGACTCACATTTCCCAGACATTTCAAAGTAAACACTGATGCCGTTGAGCCCTGCTGCCAGCATAGTAAGGAGGTGTGCAGGATTCCTTCTGCGCAGTTAGAAAGCAGGTGGCATTACCAGACAGGCTTTGGGTGCAGGTGGAGGACCGAGAGGAGGTTGAGGAGGCAGAAGCAGTGGAGGAACTTCGAGATAAAGAGGATTGACGCACAACTCGTGGGGACGGTAAGACTTGGACAGCAGCCCCTTGTCCTGCTGTCACCATAGTTACCCAGTGCCCAGTCAGCGACATGTAACGCCCCTGTCCATGCCTACTCGTCCAGGTGTCTGTGGTGAAATGCACCCTGTCACACACAGAGTTTCTCAAAGAAGCGGTGATGTTGTGTGCGACATGCTGGTGGAGCGCAGGCACACCTTTCTTTGAGAAGTAGTGCCGACTGGGCATCTGGTACTGGGGCACTGCGACGGACATAAGGTATCGAAAATCCACTGTGTCCTCCAGGCGGAAAGGCAGCATTTCTGTAGCCAACAGCTTGCAGATGGTGAAATTCAACCTCTTAGCTTTCTCATGGCTAGGAGGAAATGGTCTTTTACTTTTCCACATCTGAGGGACCAAGGGCTGGCTGTTGTGCTTAGACGGGGTTGAGTAGGGTGTCCCCGGCAAACTGCCGGTCTGTGAGAAAGATGCAGGCGGACATGTTAGGTTGCCTTGATCCAAAGATGGTGCTCTCGATGTCGGAGAGCGCTCAACACCAGCAGGTGTTTCCACTTCCCAATGAACTGACGACCGCCAATCACACTGGCTGTTGCAGGTAAAGAGGTGGCAGGTATGCGCCCCAAAACATGTGTGACTGCTGTCCCCCCTGTCACAGAGGATGAAGAGGCCGCGGATGCACAAGATGGGGCAGACGGTGGTTGGCCCAGCCTGCTAGGCCGCATTGTAGCACAGTGAGCTTCCCACTGCAACTTATGCTTCATATCCATGTGACGGTACTTGCATGAAGTACTCAAACTATGGATTTTTTGGCCTCTACTTAGCTTTTGGTGACAAATATTACAGATAACATGAGTTGGGTCATCCTTATCGATCTGAATAAATGCCCAGGCTATGCAAGGCTTAGAGTCCATGCGACCTGAACAGCCACTACGACTTGTGGTCAGAGGCAGAGTTGTGGTTGAGGAAGCAGTTGTTGACGTGCTTCCAGTACTCCGTCTCTGTCCAGAAAGGCGCAACCTAACCTCATCGTCAATAGCATCTGTGATGCCCCGCTGCGCTTCGTATCACAGATCCTAGAAGAGTGTATTGATGGAATCCTCCACAAGAGGCCCCCATAAACATTCACACATCTCCACCTTCCACTTCAGACCAGCAGAGGGAGCCCGTTAGGGATATAAATAGGGAAGGTGGAGCTAGGCAGTTCAGTTCCTCTGAAGAGTTCCTGCAGTAGAGAAGCCTAAGAGAGGTCTGTCTGCAGTGGAGCTCAGTCTAGTCTAGAGAACTCAGTTAATAGTTCAGCAGTGGAGCACGAGGCTCCTGCTAGCTAGATTCAGGGAGCCCAGATAGAGCTTAAGGTGTGCCGGCGCCATAAGATCGGTGAAGCGCGGCAAGCTGCCGTTAGTGTGTATAGCCTAGTGAGGGCCCGAGTAGGCCGAAGGCGAGTGGCGAGTTAGTACATAAGGGGCAGAGGAGCTTAACCAGCTCACCCCGAAGCATTTACCGGACACCGGATCCGAGCTTACCGGGATCTCTATGACCCAGTAAGGCATAACCGGAATCCCTGGAGAACTACAAGTCTCAGGATCGCTAAGGTGCTGATACGTAACAGAGCCAGGAGACGCTTAGGCCGCGCATACTGGGAGCGTGAACTCCAAGAGAAGGCCCTACCACAAGGTCAGCCAGCGCAGGACAGAGACAAAGTTAGGCCTAGCCCCAGGCAGGTCAGAAACTTACTACGCAGAGGCAAGAAACAGGAGGCCCTACACCCGCTCATTGGGGAGGATCCTGATATGCACCCTTCACCCTACAGTGCTCCGGGATGTGCCTGAATTTCCTCCAGTAAAAGGTACTGAAGTGACTACAGTGTCCGTTCCCGTTCTTGCTTTGACCCAGCTCGGTCTCACCTGTCCTGCATTCCCCCTGCATACGCTGCCCTGAGACCTAGCTCCACCTGTGGGGAGCTATACCATCGAGCTGCCTTATCACGGGCCTCAGTGGACTGCTGCAGCGCTGGTGCTTCTCACCAGATACCACAGGTGGCGTCACAAACTCTTATAAAATTAACAATTGTCCACCCTTTTAAAGAGTGACCCCAGGGTCCGGGCCAGGGAGCCGACCACCGCGACATCCCCAAGGCCAGGCAAAGGCCCGGGTACCGAGTCATCCCCATCCCTCGGGCTAGTCACATCCTCCTCCACCTCCTCCGCTGACCTCATCGACTGGCTGACTGTGGGTTGACAGTAAGTGGGATCTCCAACCTCGTCATCATCACCCTGTGTGTTATCACACCCGTCGTCCTCAGAGCCAACCTCTTCCTGCCCTGACTGAAAAATCAAGTTGTCGCTCCAATCAGGTATTTGAGTCACATCATCGTCTTCATCATTGTCTCCACCAACAGGAGTTACAGTTTGGGAACGAGGGTCTACATTATGCTCAGAACCTTCTTCATCTGGTCCTGGATCCGACTTATAAAGATTCTGGGCATCAGTGAAGATCATTTCCTCGTCTGGATTAACAGAAGCTCTGGAGCAGACCTCTGTTTCCCAGGCTATAGTATGAGTAAACAGCTCTGCAGACTCAACCATCTGTGTTACCCCATACTCAGATGGGCAGCTGGAGACTTGGGAGCTGTGAGGAAGCAAGTGCGATTGGGGTGACACCTCTGAGGACTGGAGTATTTGTGATGTTGAAATTGAGGTGGAGGAGAGCCCACTTGAAGGAGCACTTGATATCCGTTGAAACACCTGCTGTTTTTGTGCCTCATCTGGAATTTGTAGCGATGGGCGTGTCAGTAAGAAAGGGATCGTATCACATTGTCCACGAAAAGAAGTCGACATCTTAGTTTGGCTGGAAGATGAGCTTTCTTCTGCAGATGTTACTCCCCCCCCCACCGCGGGGGGGCTCGACCCACCAGCGGACAGGCACCAGTATTGGGAGAGGGGGGCTGGCCGTCAGGGTCCACCACGGCTCTGGCACAAACCCGGCGACACGGAGGTGGCACGGGCAGGAACGGACTGGCCGTGTCGGCTTCTCACTTTTTTGATTTTAGAAGGGCATGACATGCCTATATCTGTGTCTCCCCCTCCTTTTACTCCTCCACCTCTTTTCTTTTCGCATGACTATATGTACTTGTCACTTTTCCATGTGTTAGTTATGTCTTCTGAGCAGTTTGTCAGCTTTTGGACACCTTTGAAGGTGTTTTCTATGTGTTTCTATGTGTTTTTGTTTGCCTGTCATTGGTTTTAACGGTGTTCGAAGGTGTTCGACGAACAGTTCGACAAACAGTTCGGCGAACACAAGGGTGTTCGACGAACCGAACCGAACTCGAACACTACGGGGGTGGCTTAACACTAATATACACCAATTACCTTGGGTGTTTTCTTTTCTTCAACTGCATCACTGTCGTCATGGACCTTGTTCTGACCATAGGTTCGATTGGTGCTCTTCGCCTGATATAAATAACATTACATTTTCTGGGCACTTTTAGTGCTTTGATTGGACCAGGTCTGACATAACCGAGGTCTGATGTGATATCATCTAAATCATCTAAGTGTGATTCTTTGTGTATAGCATATCTGCATGTAGATCTGGATGTCCTCTATTTATCCTAAAAGTTTGGGGACTGAGGTTCCTTCGGCGATGGAGATATCTGCAATAGAACGCCGGTAATATGTCGTTCCGCATACTGTCTACAAAAGGCCGCTTCTGAGAGCACTTTCCCCGGTTATTGGGCTAAGGCTCCTCGGAAGAACGAGTCATTGTCCCTAACTTCACAAGCTATGTAGAGGACTTTCAGGGCTACGAGAGCTACTTTGCAGCATTTGAATAAGATATACAGTACCGCAGCAATCGGTACTGGAGTTTGGTCAATGCTGGTGCCCAAAGTCCTGTGTTAATATACAAGTACTGAATATCTCCAAGTAGGCCTAGATGTCCTCTATTTACCTTGAAAGTTTGGGGACAGAAGCTCCTTCTGCAGCAGATAAATAGGCATCGGAATGATAAGAACATGAAAAAATTAGTTACCGAAAAATGGCCACAAGTGGCACTAATGAAAGGTTTCACGGTTTTCGGGCTGTTGCTCTTTGGAGAGAAAAGCCATCAACCTCAAATTCATAGAGGAATTTTAGGGCTACCAGAGCTACTTTGCGACTTTTGAATCATATTTACAGAGCCGGAGTCACCGGAACCTACTGACACCAGCACATCGGCAGTTTCCAAACTCCTGTTGCTTACTTTATTCTTTGGACTCATTCAGTGGTCCTCCACAGCCATCCACACAGATGGACATACATTAGACCTTGTCATCATCTGCCTCTGTTCCCTATCTATTCTCACAACCTCACCTCTCCCCCTAAATACTCAGTGACTGGCAACTCTTGATTGACAGCCACTGAGTGCCCTGTGAGGTGCCATGTTTACATGGCCTGACAGTCAACCAAATGTGCTCACTTAAGCAATAATTTAGTTGTTTGGCCGTGTAAAGCTTCCCTTATTCTGCAGATCTCTACTCTATAATTTGTAATTGTATCATTGATTTAATTATATACCCACCTTTGGGTCCGAATATTTAAACTTGAGTCACCGAGGTCATCCCTTTCACCCTGGGCACTGTTGTCTTCGGCTTCCTGGACCCTTTGCTCCTCTTCTCCATTGATCCCTTCTGCTTCTCTTCAGGGGAGATAGAAAACAGAATATTACATTTTGCCAACAGTTTGTTGAAATAGCAGATCATAACTGCTTAGCAATAAGTTACCTTGAACTGCTGGGTTGGGATTCATTTTCTGGTGCTCTCCCTGCTGCCGAGACCAGTGTGTACGCTTCACAGAGGTCCCCTAAAGTTCTCTCTCTGTAGTTTCTCTCTGCTGTCATGTTGGAATCACTGAGGTATTTAGAAAAAAGATACCGCTCTTTTTCTGGTAAATTATACACGGTCCATGTCTGGCAAGTTTTTCTGGCCACCTGACTGGAGATGTGTTTAATTTTATGCCTAGATAGGAATAGAGTAGATCAGAAATACATTGCACAACATCTAAAATGTAAGATTTTTGACTTTTAAGACTTACTTCTTCTGGTAGTGGTCAAGGTCGTTGGATACATTATGAATCCGTCTTCCTGTAGTCGATACAAAGAATGTATCTGGACTGTCTTGTGTGGCCAGCAATGATCTCACTTTTTCAAAGTAGACATTAAACCACTGTAAAAAAATATATAAAATCATATATTATATATACCCATATTATATATATACAGTACAGACCAAAATTTTGGACACATCTTCTCATTTAAAGATTTTTCTGTATTTTCATGACTTTGAAAATTGTACGTTCACACTGAAGGCATCAAAACTATGAATTAACACATGTGGAATTACAGTGGTGGCCAAAAGTATTGGCACCCCTGCAATTCTATCAGATAATACTCAGTTTCTTCCTGAAAATGATTGCAATCACAAATTCTTTGGTATTATTATCTTCATTTAATTTGTCTTCAATTAAAAAACACAAAAAGAATTGTCCTAAAGCCAAATTGGATACAGTTCTACAACAAACCTAAAAAAGGGGGTGGACAAAAGTATTGGCACTGTTTGAAAAATCATGTGATGCTTCTCTAATTCATGTAATTAACAGCACCTGTAACTTACCTGTGG
This sequence comes from Phyllobates terribilis, assembly GCF_046119375.1. Lineage (NCBI taxonomy): Eukaryota > Metazoa > Chordata > Amphibia > Anura > Dendrobatidae > Phyllobates > Phyllobates terribilis. The sequence goes on from NW_027363269.1 coordinate 921,500, forward strand.
CACCTAACAGGTGTTGGCAATAACTAAATCACACTTGCAGTCAGTTAACATGGATTAAAGTTGACTCAACCTCTGTCCTGTGTCCTTGTGTGTACCACATTGAGCATGGAGAAAAGAAAGAAGACCAAAGAACTGTCTGAGGACTTGAGAAACCAAATTGTGAGGAAGCATGAGCAATCTCAAGGCTACAAGTCCATCTCCAAAGACCTGAATGTTCCTGTGTCTTCCGTGCGCAGTGTCATCAAGAAGTTTAAAGCCCATGGCACTGTGGCTAACCTCCCTAGATGTGGACGGAAAAGAAAAATTGCCGAGAGATTTCAACGCAAGATTGTGCTGATGGTGGATAAAGAGCCTCGACTAACATCCAAACAAGTTCAAGCTGCCCTGCAGTCCGAGGGTACAACAGTGTCAACCCGTACTATCCGTCGGCGTCTGAATGAAAAGGGACTGTATGGTAGAATACCCAGGAAGACCCCACTTCTTACCCCGAGACATAAAAAAGCCAGGCTGGAGTTTGCGAAAACTTACCTGAGAAAGCCTAAAATGTTTTGGAAGAATGTTCTCTGGTCAGATGAGACAAAAGTAGAGCTTTTTGGGAAAAAGCATCAACATAGAGTGTACACGAAAAAAAAAAGGCATTCAAAGAAAAGAACATGGCCCCTACAGTCAAACATGGCGGAGGTTCCCTGATGTTTTGGGGTTGCTTTGCTGCCTCTGGCACTGGACTGCTTGACCGTGTGCATGGCATTATGAAGTCTGAAGACTACCAACAACTTTTGCAGCATAATGTAGGGCCCAGTGTGAGAAAGCTGGGTCTCCCTCAGAGGTCATGGGTCTTCCAGCAGGACAATGACCCAAAACACACTTCCAAAAGCACTATAAAATGGTTTGAGAGAAAGCACTGGAGACTTCTAAGGTGGCCAGCAATGAGTCCAGACCTGAATCCCATAGAACACCTGTGGAGAGATCTCAAAATGGCAATTTGGAGAAGGCACCCTTCAAATATCAGGGACCTGGAGCAGTTTGCCAAAGAAGAATGGTCTACAATTCCAGCAGAGCATTGTAAGAAACTCATTGATGGTTACGGGAAGCGGTTGTTCGCAGTTATTTTGGCTAAAGGTTGTGCAACCAAGTATTAGGCTGAGGGTGTCAATACTTTAGTCTGGCCCATTTTTGGAGTTTTGTGTGAAATGATCAATGATTTGATTTTTGCTTCATTCTCTTTTGTGTTTTTTCCTTGCAAGCAAATTAAATGAAGATAATAAGACCAAAGAATTTGTGATTGCAATCATTTTCAGGAAGAAACTGAGTATTATCTGACAGAATTGTAGGGGTGCCAATACTTTTGGCCACCACTGTATATACTTAACAAAAAAGTGTGAAACAACTGAAAATATGTCTTATATTCTAGGTTCTTCAAAGTAGCCACCTTTTGCTTTGATGACTGCTTTGCACACTCTTGGCATTCTCTTGATGAGCTTCTCTTGATGCCTTCAGTGTGAATGTACAATTTTCATAGTCATGAAAATACAGAAAAATCTTTAAATGAGAAGGTGTGTCCAAACTTTTGGTCTGTACTGTATATATATATGTCACCTCACACCAACCATATGTTGGAATATAAACTATACCCACCAACCATTAAGAGTACAGGAAAATATTACCATTTCTTCTTCTTCAGTAAGCACAAAACCAGCCACTTGTTTGGCAGCAGTCTTATGGGATTTAACTCCGACAACTACCAGCTGTTCATTTTGATAGCTGTGACACATCCTCTCTGTCCACTCAGAAACCTGTGAGTCAAGACATGTGAAAGTTAGATAGACATGTGGTTTTAAATAATAATAATGAGGAGTAGGTTGTTACTTATGGACATATTTCTGACAACTCCTGGTCTTTGCAACTGCTTTAGTATGATGTTAGAAGGAAGACTTGCCTAGGGACATGTGCGGAGCTCCGGCGCCGGAACTGCCAGGGTCCTGGCCAGTGTTGCCAGGGGACGGGATTAAGAGTGCACGGGGGACTTCCTGGACAATGCTGGGGGACAGAGGAGAGGGACGGAAGAGAGGAAGTCAGGTGTCTGGGCTCGCGCGAAAGAGACAGTTGGTTGTGGAGAGCAGACCGGCAGTTGGGGAGAAACAGTCTGACCTGCCGACAACGAGAGAGAGACATGCTGCCCTGTCCTCGGTGAAATAGAGACGTGCTGACCAATCTGTGGTGATGGACGAACGGGTGACACAGCTTGCTGCAAAACAAGGGGCGAGAGGTCTGTACCGGGCCTACAGAAAGTGATCATTCAGTTACCTGCATCACCACAGTTTTCCAGACATCTGACGGTGACCTGCAGGTAAGGACACACTCGGGATTAGTGATCCTAATGCAGTTTGTTGTACACCGGAGGAGCTTGCTACGGCTCTTAAAGGAGTCGTGACCGCTGTCATGTGTTCAAAAGGACTGGGGGCCCAGTGGGTGAGACCCGAGACCGCCCACTGCCACCAGTGTGTGAGTGTCTGAAGACGGACGTAGTTATCGCTAAAGGACAGATAAGTGCAAGCCTCCAGTAATCTACCTTCTCTTATTCAGCCTGAACTTTTGGGACTGCGCCGTATTGTTCATCCTTTCCATGTTATAGTTAAACCACAGTCGTTTATTGTCCGATTTTACTGTTTTATTGTTGTGTTACTTAAATTTACACTCCCTGCGTGGAGAAACCAAATCTTGAATTAAACCTCTGCCATACTCTCTGCGTGCTGTGTGCGGCATCCAAGCCTTTCAACAATGAGTAAGGCCTCAAGATAATAGAGTATCTCTAACTGATACTCTTTATTTTGAGATCCCTTTTGGACTTTCTTGATGGCTTGTAAGAAAACTGGCTTTGCAATGTTCAGAAGCTCCCTGTATTGCTGCGGTGTTTTGTCTGTTTTTTGCAACTCCAGGTACCTAAGAGAAAGATTAATAAATGTGATTTTTAGGTAAGGCCTATTATTAAAGCATATGTGGAAAACCTGGAGGGAGGGAGAAATTACAAAACATATTAATTGTGCATACCTCTGTAACGATAAATATTAGCTGATGATATACCTTTTGCCGACAGCCACTTTTGCAATCCTCTTGGATAATGTCTTCTGGATGTCCGCAGTCAAATTCTTGAAGTATTTCATGGCCTGATAGAGTTTTTTATTTTGCCATATTAAACTGGTCGCATGCAGTAGATAGTGTACAAATCTTCGGACATGCTTTAGGTAGTTGGTGACAGTTTGGTTGCACAGGCCAATGTCTTGCAGCTTTTTGAATCATAAACGGGCTTTTTCAATCCTTTTCGCAAAGTTGAGGGTCACACAGCGCTTGTTCATGAAGTATAGAAACCTTGACACATCTTCAACATTTTGTTTGTATCTTTCCAGCCTACAATGGTTTTGCAAATAATCTGAAAAACCTTTTAATATTGGATCAGACAAAGGATGACGATCATAAAAGCCTGCTTCCTGCATTTTGATCCTCTTGTCAACAGTCCAATTCTGGCTTGGAATTCTTCAAATTTGGAGGAAAGAAAAAACAGGTCAGAAACAAATTACAACTTTGAGAAAAAAACTATTTATGTATATACAGTATATATATACAGTGGCGTACCACCAATGGCAGCAGACCATGTGGCCGCTATGGGTACTGTGAGTCAGGGGGAACCTGTGCCAGCACATTCACTGGGCCCCCACCCAGAATCTGGGCAAATGTCGGGGCCTCGACAGCTGAGGGTCCCACTCACTGTTGTCAGGGGTGGTAATCTTTTCTGTGTCCCCATGCCCGATTTCCGGGGACCACAGTGCTCTAACTGGCAGCTGCACTTTTCTGGCTGCCTGCCCTTTATACGCAGCATCCACTGCTGAATGCTGCATGCATTGAAGTTCATCTGTGGGTGGAGCTATCGCATGATGCTCTCCTGTCCCACAGATGAAGATAGGAGTCGCAGCACAAGTCAGTTTGCCCCGCCAAAGCTGTGTGCTCCCCAGATCTGTGTGTTTGTGGGGCACTTTTTTGGCATCCTGCTTTATGGCTGCAATGGAAGGGGAATATAGGGCCTTCAATTGGAGAAAAATTACTTTGTAAGGGCTGTAAAGTTGTATACAACGCTGTATATGCTATAATGTGACCCAGACGAATATTATTGCTATTGCTTTATTTATTTTATTTTTTTTTGGGGGGGGGGGGGGCAATTACAAATTTTATTATGGGGCCCAATGATTTCTATGTACATGAAGCGCCCCCAGGGCCGTGGGGCACTCGGCAGCCGGGCCTATGGATGCCAGTAGGGGATATCACGGTGGCTGGCCCGGTCCGTGGCCCAGGGCAGTCAACCAAAAGGGGGGGGGGTTATTTACAGGGGATTTGTGAAGTGTTCGTGACACCACCTGTGGAGTGCGGCTAAAGGGAGCCGCCGTTGCGGAGCAGTCCTCTGAGGCAGGTGGTAGGGCAGCTTGTGATGGTACGGCTCCCCACAGGTGGAGCGGGCCTCAGGGCAGCGTGGGTGTAATGGATGGTGGTACAGGGGAGAGACGGCCTGGACAGTTCAGGAAGAAATGACAGACACTCACGCGGGGGTGTGCTTCGGTACCTTTACTGGTGTTGGTGCAGGTATGGTCCAGGGTACTCGGTAGGCAGGGTGCACTTCTGGACTCTCCCCTCCGTGACTCTTAGCCCTGGTACTGTAGTCAGCGTTGGTCAACCTGGGACTTGTAGTCCTCATGGTGTCCGGTGATCCCTACTGGGTATGAAGGGACCTGGTAGGTGCGGACCCGGTGTCCGGTGTATATATTTCGGGGTGAGCCTGGTACGCTCCTCTTCCTCCTCAACTCCTCTCTACTTTCCTCTTTGCCGTCGGCCACACTCGGGGCCCTCACTCCTCACTCGTGCTTTAGGCCTTGGCTCACCTAAGCACAGCAGCCAGCGTGCTGCCTCTTCACTGGTCTAAGTGGCAGCACACTATATCACTAATCTGAACTGCCTGGCTCCAACTTCCATATATATATATGACGCGCCCCCTGGGCCATATTCTTAACGGGAATACCCGGAGCCGGATCAGATGGGGGTTGTAGTCTCCGAGTAGCTGTGACCCGTTCCGTGCCCAGGGTGTCAAGCTCAGAGTGTGGCAGTCTTTACAGATGTTACCGCTGTTCTTTATGTCGACTACGCCACCCGTTGATTTGCGGTCAATACGGCCGCCGCTGCAGCAGGGTCCGCTGAGGCTGGTGGTGTGTGTGCAGCTCTGGTAGTATAACCCCCAACGGGAGGGGTATAGCCTCAGGGGGTCAGTTGCAGAGGATGGTGGTTGTGGAGGTGCTGTGAGGATGGTAATAAGACTCAGAGTCGGGCTGTGCAGTTCAGGGTTTTTACTTACTGCTGTTGTGCTGGTCACTCCGGCCTTGAGTGACCACCCGAGCCGTGCTGCGTCCACCAGGTCCTGGACTCGGCCAACCCCCAAGTAATTCTGGAGCGTGATCCTGAGCTCCCTTTCTGACGTGCCTTTCCTCTGGCCTTCCCCACCAGGGATCCACTTAAGTCCAGCTCCCTCGGGCCTCTTGTTGGGTAAACCTCTGTCTCTGGGTTCCCTGACCCTATACTTGGTTTGCCTTCGTAGTGGATTTAGTGGGGCGGTCGTAGCAGATCCTGCCCACGACCTCCGGTCTCTGGCTGAGGATTAGTGCCCTCCACCAGCTTGGGATCCGGTACCCTGGTGCCAACCCTTCACCCTTCTGCTTGTATTTGGGCTCTTGGGGTTCCTTCTTCTCCCCCTCTGGGTCCTTCTTTCTCCTCTCTCTCTCTTGGCCTTGGACCTGCCTGAGCTTCTCTGCTTTCCTCCACTGCTCTGTAAAAGACTGACAGACTGACCTCTGCTCTACAAAAGACCCTGTTCTAAGATGGTTCCCACCTTATATACTCCCTCTATGTGTGAGCTCAGGTGACCAGCACCCAATGAGCTCCTAGCTTTACCCAGACTGCTCCCCCTATCTGCCCCTACACTACTGGGATGTTCCACCCCCCTCCCACTCCAGCCAGGGACAGACGCTGTCGTACCTGCACATTTCTCTAGTGGGAGTACAGTAGTTCTGTCCCTCGGAAATGGGATGTATGTAGTGCATGCAGCTATCTGAGCTCAGTTCCACACTCCATCCTTACCCGGGAGTGGAATATCACACCTCTGGCCTGAGGTGCAAGACCCCTGTAGCAGCCGAGTCCTCAGGGTGCTACATTCCCCCCTGGTAAATCACAGCACGCCCTCGGGCTGTAAGAAAAATAAAACATCCACAAACATACAATTTTTCATAACAACATAACATATAAAACATCATATATATATCAATAAAACTTTTTCATAAATATTCTTGTCTTGTTCCTCCGGCCACGGTGCAACTTGTGACCGGGTAAAGTGCGACAGTCTCTTTTGGGAAAAACAGTTTCCCTATAAAACCAGTAGGGGGCGCTTTAGGAAGCGCAACTATGTACAAGGGGAAATGGCCGCTCTCAGTCCTCGGCCAGGTATTAGGGATTAGGAATGGCTGTTCACAGTCCTCAGCCTGGTAATGGATAGGGGACACACGGGTAACAGTTCACACTTTTGTCCCAACGGGGAACATATTTTAAACCAGCAACAGTTTTTGGTACCCCGACGGGTAACTATGTACAGTCTCTCTCTACCGTACTTCAATGACGGCTTCCTCCTGCTCTTTCTTGGTGGAAGGTTTCAGACCCGTCCGGGTCCTCTTGCTCCTCCTCACACCGCAGCTCCTCCTCCGTCAGCCGGTGCACGTGGAGGGCGTAGGGTCCTTTGGCACACTTGTGCCGGGTGAACGTGACCTCGTCCCCTACATATAGGTCACGACCTCTGTGTCCCTCCGGCAGATGGCTTTCTACGTCTCTGCGGGTGACAAAGACGTCGCCGGGGGTATGATGGTCTCTAACGAAGCCCCACCCATGCTGCAGGTTGAACTTTATCACAGTCCCGATGGTACGGGGACCATGCGCTGCACGGGGGTCTCTCCTGGTCCGGCTCTTCTGCTCCGCGCTACTTATCTGCGCCTGCTGTTCCCGGACCCGCCTCTCTCTCCGCTCCCTCTCGAAGACCTCGAGCTGCTGCCGGCAGCACTCTGCACGCTCCGCTGCGGCCGCCCGAGTTTCCTGAGTGAACCCCATGAGGTCTTCTCCGGTGGGGTCCCACTCAAACTGTGCCTCCTCCAGCGGGGGCGGGGTCCTCTTAACGGGCTTCGGAGCCGGAATCAGGGGCTCGCACATGGGCCTTGCTTTTTGAAGTTCCAGCTGAATATACTCCTGGGGCCATATGAAGGGCTGCCCATCCGGGCACTTATGCTGGGCGAACAGGTCTTCACCCAGGTGCGGCACTCTAGATCTTATGGGCGCAGTGGTGGTAGCGGCGCCCGGGTTGACCAGGCCTTGCGGCCAGGCTTGGGGCACCCTAAAGGAAAAGGGCACCGTGAGCACGGTGGCGCCCTGGGTTACTCGGCCCTGCGACCAGGCCGGTGGCTCCGCGGAGGTAGGGGGCGCTGTTGGCACTGTAGCGCCCGGGGACACTAGACCTTGCGACCAGGCCGATGGTGTTTCCTGCTTGGCCGCGCTCAGGGTCGAAGCGCGTGACGTCACAGGGGTCGCGGCCGCGGCTTCCGGTTGAGGCCTAGTCCGGGGCGGTGACGATGCAGCGACGGGCACGGCAGGGGGAACTTCGGGCTCTGCGACGGGGAGCTGGGGCAGGCTCACGGCTTCTCGACTCGGGGTAGTGATGTCCCCTTTACCTGCCTCCGTTTCTTCAGCTCCCTCCTCGGCGCAGTCTCCGGCCTTGATTCCTCCTGCACCATCCTCAGAGGCGGTCTGTCTCCTCGCCTCGGGTGGCGTGCTCCGCTGACGGGCTTCGGTCTGCTGGGCCATCTCTCGGCTCCACTCCGCCAACGCTTCTCGCTGCACCTGGGCTATCCTCCTTGCGAGGCCCTCCAGCGCGGTCTGTGCACACTCCCGGTCTCGGGGAAGCTGCGCCAGGACCTCCACTAGGCCTAGTGGGGTTGTCGCTTCCAGCAGGCTCCTGACCACAGGGTCGGTGCTGCCTGACTCTCCCTCCATCTCCGGGTGCGACTTCTCCAGACTCCTCGCTAGACTTCTTGTCTCCGGGTGCGCTCTCTCCAGACTGCTCCAGGCGGCACCCATCTTCGCTCTTTTGTTCTGTGTCCTCCCACTTCGAGGGCGGTCCCGGGGCAACTTGGTGATTGTCAGCTCCAGGGGCAGTTCCTTCACGCTGACGGACACTTCTATCATCACAGTCTCTGCTGGTGGGGGCGGTTTCCGCTTTTGGCGCCATTCTTCGTCCTGGCCCACGATGGGAGGTGGCCTCTTGCCACCCTCTGGCACGCCCATAATGGCGTCCGCTCTTCCAAGGCGGGAAATCTTCGGAAATGGCGGGAATCGTCTCCCAGTGGCGGGAAACTCCATGGATGGCGGGAAAAAGCTGCAAATGGCGGGCAACCGGCGGGAGACGACCTGTGATGGGGTCCGATGGCAGGGACCCTCCGGAACCGGCGGGAGACTTCTTTTTAAGGTAAAGGTGAACTTTTCTTCAGGCACGCAGTACCCGGTTGTTGCGGGCACGTTATCCTGCCGACTACGCCAAAGTTGACGCGCCCCCGGGCCATATTCTTAAGGGGAATACCCGGAGCCGGATCAGATGGGGGTTGTAGTCTCCGACTGGCTGTGACCCGTTCCGTGCCCAGGGTGTCAAGCTCAGAGTGTGGCAGTCTTTACAGATGTTACCGCTGTTCTTTATGTCGACTACGCCACCCGTTGATTTGCGGTCAATACGGCCGCCGCTGCAGCAGGGTCCGCTGAGGCTGGTGGTGTGTGTGCAGCTCTGGTAGTATAACCCCCAACGGGAGGGGTATAGCCTCAGGGGGTCAGTTGCAGAGGATGGTGGTTGTGGAGGTGCTGTGAGGATGGTAATAAGACTCAGAGTCGGGCTGTGCAGTTCAGGGTTTTTACTTACTGCTGTTGTGCTGGTCACTCCGGCCTTGAGTGACCACCCGAGCCGTGCTGCGTCCACCAGGTCCTGGACTCGGCCAACCCCCAAGTAATTCTGGAGCGTGATCCTGAGCTCCCTTTCTGACGTGCCTTTCCTCTGGCCTTCCCCACCAGGGATCCACTTAAGTCCAGCTCCCTCGGGCCTCTTGTTGGGTAAACCTCTGTCTCTGGGTTCCCTGACCCTATACTTGGTTTGCCTTCGTAGTGGATTTAGTGGGGCGGTCGTAGCAGATCCTGCCCACGACCTCCGGTCTCTGGCTGAGGATTAGTGCCCTCCACCAGCTTGGGATCCGGTACCCTGGTGCCAACCCTTCACCCTTCTGCTTGTATTTGGGCTCTTGGGGTTCCTTCTTCTCCCCCTCTGGGTCCTTCTTTCTCCTCTCTCTCTCTTGGCCTTGGAGCTGCCTGAGCTTCTCTGCTTTCCTCCACTGCTCTGTAAAAGACTGACAGACTGACCTCTGCTCTACAAAAGACCCTGTTCTAAGATGGTTCCCACCTTATATACTCCTTCTATGTGTGAGCTCAGGTGACCAGCACCCAATGAGCTCCTAGCTTTACCCAGACTGCTCCCCCTATCTGCCCCTACACTACTGGGATGTTCCACCCCCCTCCCACTCCAGCCAGGGACAGACGCTGTCGTACCTGCACATTTCTCTAGTGGGAGTACAGTAGTTCTGTCCCCCAGAAATGAGATGTATGTAGTGCATGCAGCTATCTGAGCTCAGTTCCACACTCCATCCTTACCCGGGAGTGGAATATCACACCTCTGGCCTGAGGTGCAATACCCCTGTAGCAGCCGAGTCCTCAGGGTGCTACATATATGTCCCCAATGGGCTTCCTCTGCTGGTATGAGGTGGAAGGGTAGAGGTGTGTGAATGTGTGAGGACCTCTTGTGGAGAAGTCCATCCATGCACCCTACTGGATTCTGTGGCACCTGTTCACAGCAGGGCGCCACATTCCCCCCTAGTACAGTTCAGTACTCATGGACTGAAGCATTTTGTAAAAGGTTACAAACAATAACAACAATAACAAGTAGAATAACAACAATACATTTCCTTAAAGTCTCAGTGAGATCCAATAACTGGTGTCCATCTCACTGGTGAAGATGAGCAGCATGAGGGACCCATCCGAAAACCCTCAACGTAGGCCCTGGGCATGGCTGCAGGGCATACAGTGATGGCCAAAAGTATTGGCACCCCTGCAATTCTGTCAGATAATACTCAGTTTCTTCCTGAAAATGATTGCAATCACAAATTCTTTGGTCTTATTATCTTCATTTAATTTGCTTGCAAGGATAAAACACAAAAGAGAATGAAGCAAAAATCAAATCATTGATCATTTCACACAAAACTCCAAAAATGGGCCAGACAAAAGTATTGACACCCTCAGCCTAATACTTGGTTGTACAACCTTTAGCCAAAATAACTGCGAACAACCGCTTCCCGTAACCATCAATGAGTTTCTTACAATGCTCTGCTGGAATTATAGACCATTTTTCTTTGGCAAACTGCTCCAGGTCCCTGATATTTGAAGGGTGCATTCTCCAAACTGCCATTTTGATATCTCTCCACAGGTGTTCTATGGGATTCAGGTCTGGACTCATTGCTGGCCACCTTAGAAGTCTCCAGTGCTTTCTCTCAAACCATTTTATAGTGCTTTTGGAAGTGTGTTTTGGGTCATTGTCCTGCTGGAAGACCCATGACCTCTGAGGGAGACCCAGCTTTCTCACACTGGGCCCTACATTATGCTGCAAAATTTGTTGGTAGTCTTCAGACTTCATAATGCCATGCACACGGTCAAGCAGTCCAGTGCCAGAGGCAGCAAAGCAACCCCAAAATATCAGGGAACCTCCGCCATGTTTGACTGTAGGGACCATGTTCTTTTCTTTGAATGCCTCATTTTTATCCGTGTACACTCTATGTTGATGCTTTTTCCCAAAAAACTCTACTTTTGTCTCATCTGACCAGAGAACATTCTTCCAAAACGTTTTAGGCTAACTTATTCCTTATACCTGACAGGGACCTGGCCTTTTGCACTGCGGGTTGACCTACGTAGTACTGGGATGTTGCTGATGTCCATGTTTGCACTGTCTGCTACCCTGTCAGATCTACGTGAGGGTAAATTGTAGAACTGTCTTAACCTCTCTATGGGACTGGCAAGTCCACTGGTTACTGGTTCTACTGGCTCTGCTTCTACCGGTGATCCTTCTTCCGGGGATTCTTCCTGAGCAGGCTCTTCTGGGGCACTTACAGGTCCTACTTGCAGTGGAGAGTCTTCCGGCTGTTGGTAGAAGTGCATCACAGGTATTATTACAGCTCCATCCAGTTGAGGCCAATCTGCAGGGAAATCTCCTAAGACAGTATGGAGTACATCTTCTTTGGGTTCCTCAGTCACTACAAGAGGTACTTCTTCCTGTGGCTTCAACAGACCTGGGCACAACTTCAAATGGTCTCTTGAGACTGTTGCAACTGTCTTAACACCATCTTTACTGATTAGACAGGCTTTCCTATTGTCGAACCTGGAATCCAACACAGTGTAAGGCTCTCTTTCCCACTGGTCATCAAGCTTGTGGCTTCTTCTATTTCGCTTCAGCACAACTTCTCCAGGTGCTAAGGGTTCTGCCGGTGCACTCTTGTTGTATTGTGCTTCCTGCTTATCTCTCATCCTATTTAGACTGTTTTTGACATAGGCTTGTACTCTCTTGTACTGCTACTGTCGGGTCGTATCCCAGTCTTCAATGGACATATCTGCTTCCGGCTCTACCACTCCAAGCTCCAGGTCCATGGGCAACTTTCCGGGTCTTGCTCTCATGAGGTACGCTGGAGTACAATTGGTGGAACTCACAGGTATGTGATTGTACAGATGTACCAGGTCAGGTAGTTTGTCTGGCCACTGATTCCTTTCTTCTAGAGGTAAAGTCTTCAGCAGGTCTATGATAATATTGTTCATCTTTTCACATAGACCATGAGTTTGAGGACAGCGTAGTCCGAATCTTCTTACACCCGTACAGATGGCAAAACTCTTTGAACAGCTTGGCTTCAAAGGCAGGGCCTTGATCTGTCAGCACCTTATCTGGGTATCCATGGGGCCTGGAGAAGTATGCTCGAAACGTCCTTGCTGCAGTTTCTGCCATTAGATCCTTGACAGGAGCCACCACCAGGAACCGGGAGTAGTGATCCACCATGGTCAGGGCATAGGAGTATCCTGACCTGCTGAGTGACAGCTTGACGTGAATCAGAGCGACGATCTCCAGGGGCTAGGTTGTCTTGATGGACTGCAAGGGTGCTTTCTGGTTGCTGTAGTCTTTCCTTCTGAGGCTACAGGGTCCACAATCCTGGCACCACCTCTCTATGGAGCTCCGCATTCCAACCCAGTAAATTCGACTCTTCAGGAGGGTTTCCAGTTTCTTCCAGCCAAAGTGCCCTGCTTGATCGTGTTAGGACTTCAACACCATCTGGATGTCTATCTTGGGCACTACGATCTGCCATACCATCTCATGGGTCCTAGGATTGACATACCTCCGGCACAGCTTCTCTCTATAGATGAACAGCTGGCTTCTCTCATTCCACAGTTGCTTGGCTTGTGGAAGAACGTCCTTCTCCAGGGAGGAACCTTCCTGGGTTATCAGTTCTTTGATATGGCTGACAACCGGGTCACTGTCCTGGGTCTCCTTCCAACTGTGATGAGGTAACGGGTTTAGTGTCTTACCGCGATACCTCCTGGAGGTGCGCTGCTCATGGACCATCCCACTTCTGTGGAAGGCAGGTAGCTCAATCTCCTCCAGATCATCCACTTCTTCTTCAGTGTCCGACTGGTGAGACATTCTGGATAGGGCATCGGCGTTGGTGTTCTTGTGGCCTGCCCGGTATTTGATGGTGAACTGATAGTTTTACAGTCGGGCCATCCAACGCTATTCCATGGCTCCCAACTTGGCTGTTTCTAGATGCATCAAGGCGTTGTTGTGAGTATAGGCCGTAAACTTAGTGGAGGCCAGGTAGTGCTTGAATCGTTCAGTGATGGCCCAGACCAAGGCCAGGAGCTCCAACTTGAAGGAGCTATAGTTTTCTGGATTCCTCTCGGTAGGACGAAGCTTCCTGCAGGCAAAGGCTATCACCTTCTCTTTGCCATACTGCTTCTGGCTTAACACAGCTCCTAGTCCCTCGTTGCTGGCATCAGTGTACAGCAGGAAAGGTTGGCTGTAGTCAGGGTAGGCCAGGATCTCTTCGCCAGTCAGGATCTCTTTGATCACTGCAAAGGACTCAGCCTGTTCTTTACCCCACTGGAAGGGGGGGTGTTTTGCCTCTGTTGGACTGTCCTACCAGGAGATCTTGCAAAGGCGCTGCCTTCTTGGTGTAGTCCTTTACAAATCTCCGGTAGTACCCGACCAGTCCCAGGAACTGACGTACCTCCTTGAGATTCTTCGGTTCTGGCCATTTCTGGATGGCTGTGACCTTCTCCGGTTCTGGCGCGCCACTCCTTCTGGAATGATGATGTGCCCCAGGTACTGAACCTTCTGTTTGAGCAGGTGGCACTTGGAGGGTTTCAATTTCATCCCATACCGGGACAATGCTTCAAATACCTCCGCCAGGTGCTTCAACTGGTCCTCATACGTCTTGGAGTACACTATCATGTTATCCAGGTATCGCAGCACGTTCTCGAAGTTATAGTGTCCCAAACAGCACTCCATCAATCTCTGGAACGTTCCAGGGGCATTGCAGAGTCCGAACGGCATACTGTTGAACTCGCAGAGTCCCATCGGGGTAGTGAAGGCCGTCTTCTCCCGGTCCTCCTCAGCAACTGCTACTTGCCAGTACCCACTAGTGAGGTCAAGGGTAGAGAAGTAATTTGCAGACTTTAGTGCAGCCAGGGATTCCTCTATACGGGGCAAAGGGTATGCATCTTTATGTGTTATGTGATTTACCTGTCTGTAATCTACACACATCCTCATGCTTCCATCATTTTTCCTGACCAGGACCAGGGGAGCTGCCCAGGGGCTACAGCTATCTCTTTTTACCCCTGCTCTCTTCATATCATGCAACATTTCCTTCGCTTTCTGGTAGTGTGCTGGTGGTATGGGCCTGTAACGTTCTTTGATGGGTGGATGGTTACTTGTGGGTATATGGTATTGTACCCCTTTAATCCTCCCAAAATCAAGTGGGTGTTTGCTAAATACCTGTTCGTATTCCTGGACCACCCTGTGTACACCTTGTTTTTGATGGACAGGAGTGGCGTCAGTCCCAATATGGAGCTGTTGACACCAATCCTCCAGCTGAGCTTCGGAGTCATTGTCTTCCACTGTATCTGGTTGGGTCAAGGATTCCACTGTGTGTATGGCATCATCATTCACAGTATACAACCGGGCAACAGTGGCGTATCTTGGTGATTTAACTTCGTCCTCCCCACAATTTAGGAGACATACGGGTACCCTCCCATTGCGCACATCAACCACCCCTCTGGCAGTTAAGAGTTTAGGTCTGTGCTCTGAGCTAATGGGCTCCACTACCGCCAGGTAGTTCTGTCCCTTGAGACCTATTGCTGCCCTACACCAAATCAGCATTTCACTCATCGGGGGAATCACAATGGGTATCGGGTCTGTCACCCGTACATTACCAATTTCACCACCTGTTAGCTTTACCTGTTGCTGGTACAGGAGGGCTCGAATCTCTCTCTGGAGCACCTTCCTCTGCCCTGGTTTGGCAGTGTCAGCAATCTGTTGGAGCAAAAACAACACTTCTCCCAAACAGTTACCAACAATATTTGTACCAAGTATCATATACAAGTCTGTATCACCAGGGTTAGACTCCACTACAATCAGTCCTTGGTCTTTTAGTTCCGCTCTCCCCACCTTCACTGTCACGTCCTTAACCCCTACTAGGTTAAGAGGAAGGCCGTTAGAGGCATACACAGAGAGGTTCGGGGCTGGCGGGTGGAGTTCATCTACAGACCAGTACCTTTTGTAGAGGATATCAGGTATGATGGTTACCTGCGAGCCGGTGTCCAGTAACGCAGGAGTAGCTATGCCGTCCAGCACGATGGACAGGAAAGGCCTTCCTCCTACGAACCGGTGGTACCAGCTTTATGGGCCTGGTTGATTTACTCCTGGGTGTCGGCCCTCGGCCCCAGGGTTTGCTCTTTTAAAGGACAGTTCCGCGCTGTGTGGCCTGCCTTGTCAATTGTCCTAACACAACAGCGGCTCTCTGCTTGCCAGTCATAGAAAACATGTCCAGTACACTGCATATTTTTCTCTTGAATCCAGACAGGGTGTCTGGTTTGCCATTATACTGGGGAAGCCGTTTTGCTCCAGGGATATACGGCAGGGCCATGGGTATCAATGGGGTGATCACGACCCCTGCTCTTGGAGCGGCCGCTCCGGCCTGTGCAGAGCCTGGCGCAGGTTGGGCATCAGGAGCATTAACCGGTGCTCCGGCGGCATGCTGGTCGTCGGCCATGGTTGCGCCCCCCTAGTAAACCGTAGCCTACCTTCTTCACTTTTTTATCAGGTAGGCCACAGCTCAGTGGGCGACGGTCTTCTTCCAGGACCTTGCGTCGCTCGCGTCTGACATCAGAGCGTCCTCTGTAGTCCTTCCAGGATCTGACGTTTCCTGGTTCGACGTCAGGGGCGGGACGTGTCCTAGGCTTCGCGCGCTTCCAGCGGTTACGCCCCTCTTCTTTCCGTGCGGCGACAGGAAAATGGCGGATAATGGCGGGAAACTTTGAGAATGGTGGGAAACCTTCCCCACAGTGAGTGTTCTTTTAAGGCGCACAGAACCCAGTGGCAACAGGCACAGAATCCTGTTTGTGATGCCAGAGATTGACGTGCCCCCAGGGCCATGGGGCACTGGGCAGCCGGGCCTATGGATGCCAGTAAGGGATATCACGGTGGCTGGCCCGGTCTGTGGCCAGGGCGGTCACCCAAAAAGGGGGGGGGTTATTTACAGGGGATTTGTGAAGTGTTCGTGACGCCACCTGTGGAGTGCAGCTAAAGGGAGCCGCCGCTGCGGAGCAGTCCTCTGAGGCAGATGTTAGGGCAGCTTATGATGGAATGGCTCCCCACAGGTGGAGCGGGCCTCAGGGCAGCGTGGGTGTAATGGATGGTGGTGCAGGGGAGAGACGGCCGGGACGGTTCAGGAAGAAATGGACACTCACACGGGGGTGCGCTTCGGTACCTTTACTGGTGTCGGTGCAGGTATGGTCCAGGGTACTCGGTAGGCAGGGTGCACTTCTGGACTCTCCCCAGTGAGCAGGTATAGGGCCTCCTGATCTGTTGCTTCCACTTGCTAAGCTTCTGACCTGCCTGGAGCTAGGCCTGGCTTGACTACTGTCTCTCTCTTGCACCTGCTGACCTGGTGGTAGGGCCTTCTCTTGGAAATCACTCTCCCTGGACGCTGGGGCCTCCGTGACTCTTAGCCCTGGTACTGTAGTCTGCGTTGGTCGACCTGGTACTAGTAGTCCTCCAGATGATCCCTACTGGGTATGAAGGGACCCGGTAGGCGTGGACCCGGTGTCCGGTGTATATATTTCGGGGTGAGCCTGGTACGCTCCTCTTCCCCCTCAACTCCTCTCTACTTTCCTCTTTGCCGTCGGCCACACTTGGGGCCCTCACTCCTCACTCGTGCTGTAGGCCTTGGCTTTCCTAAGCACAGCAGGCAGCATGCTGCCTCTTCACTGGTCTAAGTGGCAGCACACTATATCACTAATCTGAACTGCCTGGCTCCAACTTCCATATATATATGTCCCTAACGGGCTCCCTCTTCTGGTATGAGGTGGAAGGGTGGAGGTGTGTGAATGTGTGAGGGCCTCTTGTGGAGAAGTCCATCCATGCACCCTACTGGGTTCTGTGGCACCTGTTCACAGCAGGGCGCCACATACACCCCTTTATATATAGATAGAGGGAGAAAGATACACACACAAACTGACCTCAGCAAGTCTTCATCTCTTTGGCTGGGATTCTCATCACTTTCTCTGGTCTCTGGTTGTTGATTGGCTTCATTGTCATTGTCCTCTTCACTGGTTTCAGAGTGAGAATCCTCTTCACTTAGTGCAGAGTGGTCATCACTGTCATCGCTGGACTCTTCCGAGGATGTAGAGTCTTCTGCAGCTGCAGGATTTAGTATGGCTGGGTGTGCCGATATGCCAGTGGATGTAGATGGCTCCTCATCTTCAACAGTCCTGTAAATTATAAAAATCCTTAGTAAGAAATTCAAGTGCAAACTTGAGTAGACCAGCGGTGTTCACGATTTTTTAAAGTTGCCTAAAAGCCAGGATGTGCTGAGGCCTATGCAATATTCAAGCAAAGGTTTAAATAAAATTCCTTGTATGAATTTACACTGACCTATAGCCATCATGATCCTCTGTGATGCGCGGCTCCTCCTCCACAACGTGCGGCTCCTCCTCCTCCACGACGGGTGGCTCCTGCTCCTCCTCCATGACGGGCAGCTCCTCTTGCACGGGTAAAGCACTGGATGAAGTAGATGCCCCCTCATCTTCAACAATCCTATAAATGAAAAAGATCCTAGCTACTCACTGGTAAAGGGATTTTACAGAGCCCATGACAGCACCACATGAGAGAGGGTATCCACCCACCAAGGACAAGAACCTACTGAATAAAAAGGCGGTACCTCTTTTCCGCATCAGTTTTTGTTTCAGAGCATGAGAGGGCCTCCGAAAAATAGGTTAATACATAACTGCCACCTCAACATTTGTAATAAAACACCTTAAAAAGTGCACACCATAGTGATAAAGGGGAGGGAATTAATAGGGTGCTGTCATGGGCTCTGTAAAATCCCGTTACTGGTGAGTAACTAGGATCTTTTCCCCTTCTCCCATGACAGCACCACCTGAGAGATTTATAGAGATCAGACACCAGAGGGAGGGATCACCGCTTGCAACACCTTCCTGCCAAAGGATAGATCAGTAGAAGAGGAAAGGTCAAGACGGTAATGTTTGTGCAATGTAGCGGGGGATGACCAAGTTGCCGCCTTGCATATGATGTCGATGGGCACATCCGCCTTCTCAGCCCAGGAAGCAGCTACCGCTCTGGTGGAGTGAGCCTTCAGGTTCTCTGGAATTGGCAGATTGCTAGAAGAGTATGCTAAGGTAATGGTATCCCTGACCCATCTAGCTATGGTACCTATTGTAACCTTAAGCCCTTTCCTAGCCCCCTGAAAGGAGATAAATAAGGCGTCACTTTTCCTCCAGACCTTCGTCACCTTCAAATACTGGACTAATACCCTCTTAACATCTAAGGTGTGAAGCTTATGTTCCTCAAAATCCCTAGGGTTAGGATAGCAGGAAGGGAGAGTGATTACTTGCGTCCTATGGAATTTGGAGGCTACCTTCGGAAGATAGGCCAGGTCTGGTCTTAAGATTACTCTATCCATACACACTTGAGTGAATGGATGGTTAACAGATAGTGCGTGTAAGTCACTAATTCTACGAGCTGATGTCAGAGCTACCAGTATGGCTGTCTTTAAAGTTAGAATTTTTTCTGAAACTTTCTCTAAGGGCTCGAAGGAAGGTTTGGTTAGTGCCTCTAGAACCAAATTAAGGTCCCAAGGAAGCATCCTTGGAGTAGGAATAGGCATGGATCTACCACAAGCTTTAATGAATCTGATGATCCACCTATTCGCCGCCAAGTCGTAATTATATAGCGCCCCCAGAGCTGATACTTGTACCTTAAGAGTACTGGTGGCTAGTCCCATGCTTAACCCCTTCTGGAGGAATTCTAGTATGGCCCCAATAGGAACCCTCCCTTTGGCGGACTGACCTGAGGTAGACAGAAACTTAGCCCAGGTTCTACCATACATCCTAGTCGTTACCGGCTTTCTACTCGCCAGTAGAGTAGTAACCAGATCCGGAGAAAACCCCTCTTGCGTCAGTAGTGACCTTTCAAAATCCAGGCCGTCAAATGCAGGCCCGATCTTTGGGGATGGCAGATTGGGCCCTGTCTGAGGAGATCTGGGATGTCCGGCAGAACCCATGGATCCGCTTGGGACATTCTCTTCATCCAAGTGAACCATGGTCTCTTGGGCCAGAAAGGGGAGATCAATATAACCCTCACCTGCTCTTCTCAGATCTTTCTTAGGATGGTAGGGATCAGCATTAAA
Organism: Phyllobates terribilis; assembly: GCF_046119375.1. NCBI lineage: Eukaryota > Metazoa > Chordata > Amphibia > Anura > Dendrobatidae > Phyllobates > Phyllobates terribilis. The sequence continues at coordinate 940,675 of NW_027363269.1, forward strand.
GGGTGAAAGGCCAGAGAAAAATGCCAAGGAATCTGCAGCGCGTCCACCGCAAACGGCCTCTCTTTTGGATTCAGGGAGCAAAAGATTTCTGTCTTTTGATTGTGTCTGTTTGCAAACAGATCTATTTGAGGCTGTCCCCATCGGCCCACAATCTGCTGAAATACGGCTGGATTCAACTCCCACTCTCCTTGTTTTAAGATGTGACGACTCAGGAAATCGGCCTTTATGTTCTCCTCTCCTCTTATATGCTGCGCTGAGAGCGTGAACAGCTGACTCTCGGCAAAACGAAAGATCTGATCGGCTACTAACATCAGAGGGAGAGACCTGGTACCCCACTGATGATTGATGTAGGCGACTGTCGTTCGGTTGTCCGACATTATCCGGATGTGATGACCCCGGAGAAAATAATTGAACTTTACTAGAGCGTTTCAGGCTGCCAACAGCTCCCTCATGTTGGAGGAGAGACCCGTCTCGCTGTCCGACCAGAGGCCTTGTACAGAATGATCTCTTAGGTGAGCACCCCAGCCTTCTGCACTTGCGTCTGTCGTAATTGTGTCCGACACCTGGAAGGACCAAGGAACCCCCAAAGATAGATTGACCGGAGAGCTCCACCAGTCCAGCGAGTTGATTACTACATCCGGAAGAGATATTCTTCCATTCAGGCAACCTCTGAGCCGCCTGTCTGCTGTCAGGATCTCCTGTTGAAGACGTCTGGAATGGAACTGGGCCCACTGAACCGCCGGGATGCAAGATGTCATTGTACCCAATAGAGACATTGCACTCCTCAAGGTCATGGTTGGATTGCTGATAACCCGAGATATTAGGGATTTGATCATTAGCTTCTTGTCCTTTGGTAGAATACAGGTTTGATTTTCTGAGTCCAAAATGAGACCCAGGAAAGATTGAACCCTCCTTGGTTCCAGTCTTGACTTCTCTAAATTTAACAGCCAACCCAGGCCTTTTAGACTGGCCATGACGTCCGCCAGAGCCAGAGCACAGAGTTGTTTTGATCTGCCCACCACTAAGAAATCGTCCAGATAAGGGATGACCAGGATATCTTTTTCACTCAAATGTGCTGTGATTTCTAGGATAATTTTTGTGAAAACTCTTGGAGCCATGGAGATGCCAAAGGGAAGAGCTGCAAACTGAAAATGCCTTACGTGCTTGCCGAACTGTCCAGCTACCCTCAGAAACTGTTGATGTGCTGCAAAGATTGGAACGTGGTAATAAGCGTCCTTCAGATCAAGGACGCACATATAACAGTCCGGAAACAACATCTTTATGGCCGACTTTATTGATTCCATCTTGAACGGCCTGTAGATCAAATGGTCGTTCAGTTTCTTCAAGTTGGCAATGGTTCTGAAGGAGCCATCCGGCTTCTTTATTAGGAAGAGAGTTGAGTAAAACCCTCTTCCTTGCTTGGGTGCAGGTGTTTCCAATAGAACCCCCTTCACAACCAGAGAGAATTTCATGCTGCAGGGCTATCTGCTCCGTTAGGCCTCTGGGGGTTGAAATTCTGACGGTGTTCCTGGGCATGTTCTTGAACTCCAATTTGAGCCCCCTCCTGATTATCCCTAAAATCCAAGTACTGAACGAAATTTGTTCCCAGGCGGGCAGGAAGTGGGACAACCTTCCTCCCACCTGGGGAGAACTGTCACTTAGGGGCTTTCTTATTCTCGGAGGATGGACCCCAGAACATGAATCCTCTGTTATACGGCTTCCTGTCTCTCCAGCTACTTTAGTCTCTGGGAGCTTTGCTGCGACTGTTCTTCCTCTTCCGAAAGGAGCTTTTAAATCGGGAACATATACAGTGTGAAACCCATGTTTCTTGTCTGCGGCCTTATCCAGGATATAATCTAAGCCCTTTCCGAACAGGAAGTCCCCCTCACAAGGGATTGAGCACAGTTTAGTCTTTGACTGTACATCCCCTGGCAAGCTCTTGAGCCATAATGCCCTACGGGCTGCATTAGAGAGATTTGCAGACCAGGCAACCAGCCTAACTGAATCTGCCGATGCATCTGCCAGGAATGCAGCCGCCCCCTGCACAAGAGGAAGGTCCAACAGAATCTTCTCCCTCGAGATATTCCCCTTAATCTGGTCTTCCAACTGTTGAAGCCAGATCATCATAGACCTGGCGAGCAGGTGGCTGCCACTGCCGGTTTAAGAGCCCCTGCTGATGACTCCCAGGCCTGTTTAAGGAAAGACTCTGCCTTTTTATCAAGCGGGTCTTTTAAGGCCCCCAAATCCTCAAAGGGCAGTGTGGATTTTTTTGAGGACTTTGCGATGACCACATCAATCTTAGGGGTTTTGTCCCATCTAGCTGCATCCTCTTCTTCAAAGGGGTATCTCCGCTTAGAGGAAGAAGGCAGCTGACCCTTCCTCTCCGTTTTTTTCCATTCCCTATCTATAAGAGATTTGATTCTTTCATTAACCGGGAATGTGCGTCTCCTCTTCTGGTCTAAGCCCCCGAACATGACATCCTGAACTGTTCTGGGAGCTTTGGTATCAGTAATACCCATAGTCACTCTAATGGCCTTAACCAGTCTCTCAGTATTATCTACCGAAAAACAAGGCCTACCCCCACCATCATCATCTGAAGACTCCGATGACGATAATGAGGAGAGATCAGAGGAGGAAGGAAATTCTTTTGTAAAACGGGACTCTACTGATTCCTCTGAGTCTGAGGAAATCTGTTTCTGCTTCTTCTTCCTGAGTGAGGTTAAGCCTTTTAAAGAATCCCTGACATCTGTTTGGATTAGATTTTTTAACTCCATAGAAAACCTGGGGGACTCCTCTGCTAGGGTTCTCTGGATACAGTCAGAGCAAAGGTTTTTGGCGTAGGAGGTGGGAAGGCTGATTTTACATAATGCACACTCCTTGTTTTTACTCTTAGCACTACACTTCTTTGGCTCCTACCCCCAAGAATGGTAGACTCCATACTAAATAAGAAGGGAGTCACTAACTGTGGTGGCCCCTCCCCGGGCCATGGCAATTGGTGAACCCCATTCGCTGCCCCTTACTGAACAGTGATCCTGAAGCCCCCGGAAGGGTCCAATGAAGCAAAAGGGACGGCTGCTACAAGCAGTCCCATGGATACATAAACACCGGGACATCCCACGTTACTTGCTTTCTTTGCTGGTCCTGGAGTCGAACGTCGCTATGGACAATTCAGGATCAGCTCAGATTGCTGAGGCCCTCCGGGCTGGGTTTGCACAGGAGGGCGAGCGCTGGTTACAGGCCCTCATGTCGGGGCTCAGCGCTCTTCCCCCTGGCCCCAGCTCTAACACCCCAGATAACCCTGCCCCTGGCCCTCAACCCCTTAAGGGAACATCATATCCCCCAATCCCCTCACCCCTTGGGCCCACTCACTCACTTCATCGGGTTCAAGTTCCGTCTGGGACAGGGGGCTGCACTTCTGCCGCTGTCTGGCCCTGTCCTCCATTCTCGCCCGTCCGCCGCAGACACACAGCTGCAGGCCTCTCATCGTGCTACACTCCCCGTCTCGGGGGGACGGGCAGCTGTTGCTTCTCGGCGGACGCACGGCACAGCGGGCAGGTGGGGCAGGTTGGCGGGCGCCCCCCGATGCTGGACGGCGGTTGGCTGCGGTGGCTCGTCGTGCAAGCGCCGGGGCGGGAGAGCGGGCATCTGGGGCGGGGTGGTGGGCACGCACTGGCGTGGGGTTAGGGGGTTCCTCTCTGCGGTCGCGCGCCGCAGCGGGGGAGCGGGCGCGCGACTCGACTGGGCCGGAGAGGCATGCTGGGGGAGGGGGAGCTGAAAAACAGGAAGCGCTCGAGGTGCATGTGCGGGGTGCGTGCCCGCCCCACGTGACCCCACAGGCCGCGCCCCCCAGTCCAGAATGCTGTGGGGCAGAGCAGGAGGCTGCGGCTGGTGCAGCGGTGAATCCTGTGATATACTGACAGCTGGCGCAGGGCTCCGCTGCACTAATAAATGAGTGCGGGCTGTCTTCTGTGTCGGCGACGGGCACAGAGGGGATTCAGGTCCCCTGCCGGCTGCCGGCGCTGGAGACAGCACAAAGCCCGTCATTCCCCACCCCACTAAACACTCCCGTCCCGCATTCTGCCGAGGGGTGCCCTGGAGAGCGGAGGTGCAGCAGGCACTCCCGCCCTCCAGAGCACTTTAGGCACAGCACCCCGCAGCCACACAGAAGAAGCTGCGGGACACACATTTATCAGTCACCTCCCCCTCAACACACAGCAAGGGCTGTGACAGAGCAGAGCTCCGGACAGGAATCCTTTGCCGGGGGCTGTGCTCTGCTTAACCCCCAACTGCCCCCCCCGCAGAAAAGCCCCTATTAAAAATAAAAGAAAAAGTTCCCAAAACAGAACACGTGACACTACACATCCAGGGTCTCCCAAAAGGAGAGTCTGTAAATGACGGTATTTCGTCTGAAGATGCCTCGGTCTCCTACGTGTCATTCGACAGAGCAGTAATATTAGTATTCGATGCGGTGCCCGGAGCGCTGCTCGCTAAATCTGACATAGAATCCGCCTTTCGCCTACTACCGGTGCACCCAGATTGCTACCACCTGCTGGGATGCCAAGTGGACAATGAATACTTCTACGACACTTGCCTCCCAATGGGTTATTCAATATCTTGTTATTACTTCGAACTATTCAGCTCCTTCCTAGAATGGGTGTTGAGGTACGAAACTGGCAATAGGTCCGTCACACATTACCTAGATGACTTCCTATTCGTCGGACCCAAAGACTCAAATCAATGCCAATCATTACTTAACGAGTTCACAAACATCTCTCGACGGTTCAGAGTCCCATTATGCCCTACAAAAACCATAGGCCCCACAACAAAGCTATCATTCGTAGGCATTGAAATCGACACCACAGCAAGGTTGTTCCACCTCCCAACAGAAAAAATACAAAAAACATTACACCTGATCGAGGGATTTTGCGCGGTACAGAAAGTAACACTACAACAGATGCAAGTGTTACTAGGCCTCCTCGTGTTCGCGAGCTGGGTGATGCCAGTCAGAAGGGTTTTTCTCGTCGTTTAACCCTTGCAACAAAACGTGCATTAAAACCGAGTCATAGAATCAGAATCACCAGGCAGCTTCGGGCGGACTTAGAGGTGTGGAAAAACTTCTTACAATCATTCAATGGTCACACGTTATTTATGTCAGCAGAACAGTCCAACATTTAACTAAGATTATTCACCGGGGCGGCAGAAGTGGGCGGATATGCAGCGATACTAGATAACTAGTGGTGCACAGGCTTATGGCCTCCGTATTGGTCTGAACAAGGGTTAACAAGAAAACAGACACTCCTGGAACTCTTCCCAATAGTGGTAGCAATAGAAATATGGGGCATGTACCTAGCGAACAAAAATATACGCTTCATAACAAATAACACCAGCCTAGCGCACTGCATTAATAAGATGGCATCATTGTCTCTCCCAGTGCTAGGCCTACTACGCCGGCTAGCATTCCTGTGCCTAAAACACAATGTATGGGTCCGCGCTAGCCACAATGTGGAGGGGGGATCTAACGCTGCTGCTAACGCTTTATCACAATTCAATTGGCAGGTTTTCAGAGAGCTCCTCCCCAACCAGTCGGGCACCAGTTGCCCACCCTCCCTATGGGATCTAGTGGCGAACAGCTGATGCTATTAATCAAAGTGTCAGTCGCCCCGTCAACGTGGAAAGCATACGGTAAGGCATGGGAAGAGTGGACACGACTAGTAGCAGGCAGACGGGTTGACCAATGTCAACAAGCCAGACTAGATGTAACCATAGAATTTCTCCACCAGCTAATGATGAGGGGCATATCAGGGGCGTCAGCACAGCGGTGGCTGACCGGAATAGCATTTCACTTCCAACCACTGAATTGGGGAGATGTGACAAAAAGATTCATCATCAGGCAAGCCTTAAAAGGGTGGAAAAGAGGTCAGCCAAGTCAGGAGTGTAGACGTCCCGTGTTACTAAATCTGCTCTCAAAAATCATATCCCTAACACTATTAACATGCCACTCACAATTTGAAGCAACACTACTGTCTACTGCATTTGTGATCACCTTTTCCGGGGCGCTACGCATAAGCGAATTAGTCCCTCGATCCAAAATCACCACCAGTGGAGGCTTATTACACCAGGACGTAGTCATAGCCAATAATGCAATACGTCTACGCATACGCAAATCCAAAACGGACCCAGCAGGCAGGGGCACTTGGGTACTTCTACAACCCACAAACGGTACACTGTGTCCGGTAACAATAGTAAAAACATATACAGCCATCAGGCCACAAAGTAATTTCTTCCTATCACACATTGACGGAATTCCATTATCAAGATACCAGTTCCAAGCTGTATTTAATAAATGCCTAACATCAGCAGGGTACCACCCCAAAGATTACGGTACACACTCATTCCGCATAGGCGCGGCCACGGAAGCAGCAAGAGCAGGACTGTCAGAAACGGAAGTGCAGAGGATAGGGAGATGGCGATCCACGTGTTTTGCGAGATACATAAGACCGGACTTGTTATCCTAACGTGGTTTGCTTCTTTTACAGGTGACGATAAGCCAACAGTGTGGGTGATAGGCCACTTGTACATATACTGGGCAGAAAAAAGGGCGAAAGTCCGCCCGGGCGGGAGGAATATGGGGTTTCATAACACATATTTCAACTGGAGAGGTATTAGAGGCCTGCGATGGCCACAGGTACTAATGGAGGTAATCGCCATAGGGAGAGAAGCAACAGGTCCGGTCATCTTAGTTATACACGCTGGGGGAAACGACCTCGGTCATTACAGGAACGCAGAGCTAATGGCAATAATGAAGCTAGACACTGAGCGCTTCAGAGCATTTTTTAGTAAACTAACTATAGTATGGTCAGAGATTGTGCCGAGAGCGGTATGGCGAGGTGCGCGAGACATCACGACCATCGAACGGACAAGGCGGCTAATAAATATTCAGATGGCAAAATTTGTAAAGGAAAGAGGTGGTGTAGTGATTAGAGATGAGCGTTGTTCGACTCGAACTGTTCGCCAATCTCAAATTCGAGCTGTTTTGGGCGGTGTTCGAGCCGTTCGGCGAACACGAACGATTTGAGAAAAATTCGGCTGTTCGAGGTTATGTTCGATAACTGTTCGTGCACCAAAATCATAACTGGATTTTTTCTCAGTAATGATGAAAATTAATGTTAATACGCAGTTTGAGTGTACAGCGGGGTGGGGGGAGGGGCAGGGGATGGATCTCTGCAGGAATAATGAAGATCTCCATTTTTTTTCTCTTTCCCGCATTTACAGTGGGGAGGTGCAATCTGTCAGCCTATCAGCAGCGCACACACGGAGCGAAGTGCTTTTTTTCACACAAGCAAGGGCATGTGTCATTGGCAGTGTATGTCACATGTCCTTGCCCTATAAGACCAAGCCATTTTCCCCGTTGCCACCATTTTCTCACTGCTGCAGCTGCGTGTTAGACGGCACCGCTGTTGCTGTGTGCGCTATACCTTGTTAATTTCAAGCCAATTTTCGCACAAATCTACAGATAGCTTGGGAGTAGGGAAGAGTTGTGATTGCAGTCCTTTTAAGGACTAGGTTACAGCATTTCCTACGACTTTTATCAGGCAGGTCTGTGCTCTTAAATAGATAGATTGTGGGAGTAAAGACTAATTGTAATTGCAGTCCTTTTCAGGACTAGGTTACATCAGTTCCTATCAGTTTTTGCCAGGCAGGTCTGTGCCAGTGCTGTGCAAGTTTTTTTCACAGCATTTGGCTGAATCTAGCAAAGCTAATCCTTTTTGGCCTATTGCAGAGTGTGTTAGTCAGTGGAGTAGCCTATCTGTGTTGCAAGATATACCACCTGTGTATAGAATACCAATTTTTTTACTGCACCTAGTGAAGTAAAATCTTTTGGGCATAGCATCATTCTATTAGTCCATCTATACTGACCTCCATCAGGTTGCAAATTGAATATAATTTTTTTCTGCATCTAGCTCTGAAAAAATATTTGGCCTTCTAGCAGTGTGTGGGACTTGTTCTATTAGTCCATCTATACTGACCTCCATCAGGTTGCAAACTGAATATAATTTTTTTCTGCATCTAGCTCTGAAAAAATATTTGGCCTTCTAGCAGTGTGTGGGACTTGTTCTATTAGTCCATCTATACTGACCTCCATCAGGTTGCAAACTGAATATAATTTTTTTCTGCATCTAGCTCTGAAAAAATATTTGGCCTTCTAGCAGTGTGTGGGACTTGTTCTATTAGTCCATCTATACTGACCTCCATCAGGTTGCAAACTGAATATAATTTTTTTCTGCATCCAGCTCTGAAAAAATATTTGGCCTTCTAGCAGTGTGTGGGACTTTCTCTATTAGTCCATCTATACTGACCTCCATCAGGTTGCAAACTGAATATAATTTTTTTCTGCATCTAGCTCTGAAAAAATATTTGGCCTTCTAGCAGTGTGTGGGACTTTCTCTATTAGTCCATCTATACTGACCTCCATCAGGTTGCAAATTAAAAATAATTTTTTGTCTGCATCTAGCTCTGAAAAAATATTTGGCCTTCTAGCAGTGTGTGGGACTTTTTCTATTAGTCCATCTATACTGACCTCCATCAGGTTGCAAATTCAAAATAATTTTTTGTCTGCATCTAGCTCTGAAAAAATATTTGGCCTTCTAGCAGTGTGTGGGACTTTCTCTATTAGTCCATCTATACTGACCTCCATCAGGTTGCAAATTCAAAATAATTTTTTGTCTGCATCTAGCTCTGAAAAAATATTTGGCCTTCTAGCAGTGTGTGGGACTTTCTCTATTAGTCCATCTATACTGACCTCCATCAGGCTGCAAATTAAAAATAATTTTTATCTGCATCTACCTCTGAAAAAATATTTGGCCTTCTAGCTGTGTGTGGGACTTGTTCTACTAGTCCATCTATACTGACCTCCATCAGGTTGCAAACTGAATATAATTTTTTTCTGCATCTAGCTCTGAAAAAATATTTGGCCTTCTAGCAGTGTGTGGGACTTTCTCTATTAGTCCATCTATACTGACCTCCATCAGGTTGCAAATTAAAAATAATTTTTATCTGCATCTAGCTCTGAAAAAATATTTGGCCTTCTAGCAGTGTGTGGGACTTTCTCTATTAGTCCATCTATACTGACCTCCATCAGGTTGCAAATTCAAAATAATTTTTTGTCTGCATCTAGCTCTGAAAAAATATTTGGCCTTCTAGCAGTGTGTGGGACTTTCTCTATTAGTCCATCTATACTGACCTCCATCAGGTTGCAAATTCAAAATAATTTTTTGTCTGCATCTAGCTCTGAAAAAATATTTGGCCTTCTAGCAGTGTGTGGGACTTTCTCTATTAGTCCATCTATACTGACCTCCATCAGGCTGCAAATTAAAAATAATTTTTATCTGCATCTACCTCTGAAAAAATATTTGGCCTTCTAGCTGTGTGTGGGACTTGTTCTATTAGTCCATCTATACTGACCTCCATCAGGTTGCAAACTGAATATAATTTTTTTCTGCATCTAGCTCTGAAAAAATATTTGGCCTTCTAGCAGTGTGTGGGACTTTCTCTATTAGTCCATCTATACTGACCTCCATCAGGTTGCAAATTAAAAATAATTTATATCTGCATCTAGCTCTGAAAAAATATTTGGCCTTCTAGCAGTGTGTGGGACTTTCTCTATTAGTCCATGTATACTGACCTCCATCAGGTTGCAAACTGAATATATTTTTTTTCTGCATCTAACCCAGCCAAATTTTTGGCCTAATACCACAGTTTGGCCACTCAGCTCTGCTCGGTTCCCATCCATTGTTTTTTTGTGCAAACAACTCCAGAGTTGTGAATTAGTTAACCACCAAAATGAGTGGAAAAAGGCCTGCTGCTGGTGGAAAGGGGAATAGGCGTGTTGGGAAGGGGAAAAAAGGTTGTGTCCGTGGGGTAGGTGTTAAAGCAACAGTAACATCTGCAGAAGAAAGACCATCTTCCAGCCAAACTAAAATGTCTACTTCTTTTAGCGGACAATGTGATAAGATCCCTTTCTTACGGCCACGCCAATCGCTACAAATTCCAGATGAGGCACAAAAACAGCAGGTGCTTCAACGGATATCAAGTGCTCCTTTAAGTGGGCTCTCCTCCACATCAACTTCAACATCACAAATACTCCAGTCCTCAAAGGTGTCACCCCAATCGCACTTGCTTCCTCACAGCTCCCAAATCTCCAGCTGCCCGTCTGAGTATGAGGTAGAACAGATGGTTGAGTCTGCAGAGCTGTTTACTCATACTATAGCCTGGGAATCAGAGGTCGACTCCAGCGCTTCTGTGAATCCAGACGAGGAAATGATCTGCACTGATGCCCAGAATCTTTATGAGTCGGATCCAGGACCAGACGCAGAAGGTTCTGAGCATAATGTAGACCCTCATTCCCAAACTGTAACTCCTGTTGGTGGAGACAATGAGGAAGACGATGATGAGACTCAAATACCTGATTGGAGCGACAACTTTAGTTTTTTGTCAGGGCAGGAACAGGTTGGCTCTGAGGACGACGGGTGTGATAACGCACAGGGTGATGATGATGAGGTTGGAGATCCCACTTACTGTCAACCCACAGTCAGCCAAGAGATGAGGTCAGCAGAGGAGGTGGAGGAAGATGCTAGTGATGACGAGGTCAGGTTGCGCCTTCCTGGACAGAGACGTAGTACTGGAAGCACGTCAACAACTGCATCCTCAAACACAACTCTGCCTCTCACCACAAGTCGTGGTGGCTCTTCAGGTCGCATGGGTGCTAAGCCTTGTATAGCCTGGGCATTTTTTCAGATCAATAAAGATGACCCAACTCGTGTTATCTGTAACATTTGTCAGCAAAAGCTAAGTAGAGGCCAAAAAATACATAGTTTGAGTACTTCATGCATGAACCGGCACATGGACATGAAGCATAAGTTGCAGTGGGAAGCTCAGTGTGCTACAATGAGGCCTAGCCGGCCGGGCCAACCACCGTCTGCCATATCTTGTGCATCCGCGGCCTCTTCATCCTCTGTGACTGGGGGGACAGCAGTCACACCTGTTTTGGGGCGCAGACCTGCCACCTCTTTACCCGCAACAGCCAGCGTGATTGGCAGGTCATCATTTTCTTTGGAGGTGGTAACACCAGCTGGTGTTGAGCGCTGTCCGACATCGATAGCACCACCTTTGGATCAAGGCAACCTAACATGTCCGCCTGCATCTTCCTCACAGACCGGCAGTTTGCCGGGGACACCCTTATCAACCCCGTCTAAGCACAATAGCCAGCCCTCGGTCCCTCAGATGTGGAAAAGTAAAAGACCATTTCCCCCTAGCCATGAGAAAGCGAAGAGGTTGAATTTCACCATCTGCAAGCTCTTGGCTACAGAAATGCTGCCTTTCCGCCTGGTGGACACAGAGAATTTTCGAGACCTTATGTCCGTCGCAGTGCCCCAGTACCAGATGCCCAGTCGGCACTACTTCTCAAAGAAAGGTGTGCCTGCGCTCCACCAGCATGTCGCACACAACATCACCGCTTCTTTGAGAAACTCTGTGTGTGACAGGGTGCATTTCACCACAGACACTTGGACGAGTAGGCATGGACAGGGGCGTTACATGTCGCTGACTGGGCACTGGTTAACTATGGTGACAGCAGGACAAGGGGCTGCTGTCCAAGTCTTGCCGTCCCCACGAGTTGTGCGTCAATCCTCTTTATGTCAAAGTTCCTCCACTGCTTCTGCCTCCTCAACCTCCTCTCGGTCTTCCACCTGCACCCAAAGCCTGTCTGGTCATGCCACAAGCTTTCTAACTGCGCAGAAGGGATCCTGCACACCTCCTTACTATGCTGGCAGTAGGGCTCAACGTCATCAGGCGGTTTTTACTTTGAAATGTCTGGGAAATGTGAGTCACACAGCTGAAGAGTTGTGGTCAGCTCTGGAGAACCAATTTCATGAATGGTTGTCTCCACTGGACCTGAAACCAGGGAAGGCCGTGTGCGACAATGCTGCAAACCTGGGTGCGGCCCTTCGCCGGGGCAATGTCACACACGTGCCTTGTATGGCTCACGTGTTGAACCTCGTTGTCCAGCAATTTTTAGCCCACTATCCCAGACTAGATGGCCTTCTGCAGAGGGCACGGTCGCTGTGTGCTCACTTCCGCCGTTCGTATCCCGCAGCTCAGCGACTTACATCTCTACAGAAGTCGTTGGGCCTGCCACTTCACCGGCTAAAATGCGATGTGCCTACCTGGTGGAATTCAACTCTGCACATGTTGCAGCGACTGTGGCAGCACCGACAAGCCCTGGTGCAATACGTTCTGATGTATAGCCTGGGCCAACGAGATCCAGAGGTGGGGCAAATCACGCTGGAGGAGTGGTCTCAGATCAGGGACCTATGCACCCTTCTGCACAGTTTTGAAATGGCGACGAAGATGTTTAGTGCTGACGATGCCATTATCAGCATGACTATTCCGGTGATTTACATGCTGGAGCACATGTTAAACAGAATTCGGAGTCAGGTGGTGGCACAAGAGGAGGTGGAGGAAGTAGAGGAGGAGGAGTTGTATGCGGAAGGGCTAACATCTGCAAGGTCCAGACGGTCGGCAGCACCAAGGCGGCAGGCATGTGAGGGTGGGGGAGATGGTTTTACCAGGGCGCATGGTAGCAGCCAAACTAGTGAGGAAGGTGCAGGAGCCCAGGAAGAAGTGGAGGATGAACTAATGGAAGACTCATCAGATGAGGGAGACCTTGATCACATTTCTGTTGTGCGAGGTTGGGGGGAGAGGACAGAGGAAGGAAGCATGATTGTTACCTCGCCACCAACACAACAGGGACTTGGTGCTCCTGGATGCGCAACACACATGAGTGCCTTCTTGCTGCACTACCTGCAACATGACCCTCGAATTGTGAGAATTAGAAATAATCCTGACTACTGGGTTGCCACACTGTTAGATCCCCGGTACAAAAGTAAATTTGCAGAAATTACTCCTGCCATAGAAAGGGATGCACGCATGCAGGAGTATCAGCAGAGACTGTTGCAGAATCTTACATGTGCTTTTCCACAAAACACCAGTGGTGCACGTAGTGAATCTCACAGTTCTAACTTGCCAACCGTGGGACCGTCAAGTGTTCAGCACTCAAACTGTAACAGAACCACAGTATCTGCTGGTAACATCAATTTTGCGGATTAATTTCACCACTTTTTTAGCCCATCCTTTGCAAGGCCACAGGAGACAAGAAGTCTGACACATAGTCAACGCCTAGAGACGATGGTACAGGAGTATCTCCAAGTAAACATTGAAGCCATGACTGTGTCACTGGACCCTTGCTCTTTTTGGGCTTCCAATCTGGATAAATGGCCGGAGCTAGCCACTTACGCCTTGGAGATCTTGTCATGCCCTGCAGCCAGCGTTCTGTCTGAACGTGTGTTCAGCGCTGCTGGTGGTGTGCTGACAGATAAGCGCATGCGGCTCTCCACTGATAATGTAGACAGACTCACGTTCATAAAGATGAACAAATCATGGATCCGAAACGACTTTTCTACCCCTGTGTCATCCTGGGGAGAGTAAAAGCTTGATGATTGGTTAAAATCACCCTACCAACCATTTTAAGCTTTCAAATTACTAATCATGTTTATCTGTATCTTGGCTGGAAAATAATTTGAGCTTTGTAGCAGTGTGCAGCACTGATTCTATTAGGCCATCTATAATAAGCTCCACCAGATTTAAAATTACTAATCATGTTTATCTGTATCTTGACTGGAAAATAATTTGGGCTTTGTAGCAGTGTGCAGCACTGATCCTATTAGGCCATCTATACTAAGCTCCACCAGATTTAAAATTAATAATAATTTTTAGCTGCATCTAGCCCGGAAAATAATTTTGGGGCTCCGAGATGTGCAAGTCACATAAGTGCCTTCTTGCTGCACTACCTGCAACATGACCCTCATATTATCAGAATTCGAAGTAATCATGACTACTGGGTTGCCACACTCTTAGATCCCCCAAACTTTTCGATCAACCTTTTCATTTTAATAAAGACCAAAAAAATGGTCACTTTTGAAATTATAAGCATTAGCAGGTTATTAGAAACTGAAATCAAACAGTTTTCAACTCAAAACTTTATTCTAGGTGATGTTACATTTTCACATAGGACCCCTTGTTCGAAAGGAGCTTCTGAACTCTCTCGTCCATTGAATTTGTCAGGTTTTGGATGGTTTCTGCTTCAATTGTTTTGCATGAGGACAGAATACCCTCCCAGAGCTGTTGCTTAGATGTGAACTGCCTCCCGCCATCATAGACACTCCTTTTGATGATGCTCCAGAGGTTCTGAATGGGGTAGAGGTCAGGGGAGCATGGGGGTCACACCATAAGTTTGTCCCCTTTTATGCCCATATCAGCCAGAGATGCAGATGTTTTATGTGCAGCATGAGATGGTGCATTATCATGCAAAAAAATGATCTTGCTGTGAAATACACGGTTCTTCTTCTTGAACCATGGCAGGAAGTGCTGTTTGAGAAAATCCACATACATTATGGAGTTCATCTTTAGCGCCTTCAGGGATCCTAAATTGGCCGACAATCTCTCTCCCCATGATTCCAGCCCAAAACATTACTCCACCTCCTCCTTGTTGGCGCTGTAGCCGTGTTTGCGTGGGGTGTCCATCAACCAGCCATCCTCCACTCCATCCATCTGGACCATCGAGCGCTGCACGGCACTCATCCGTGAACAAAACAGTTTTGAAATCAGTCTTCATGTAATGTTTGGCCCACTGGAGCCGTTTCTGCTTGTGTGAAGTGGATAGAGGAGGTCGACAGGATGGCGTATGCACAGCTGCAAACCTCTGAAGGACCCTGCATCTTGTTGTTCGGGGGAAGTTGGAGGCACCAGCAGCTTCAAAAACTTGTCTGCTGCTATGACAAGGCTTTTTTGCCGCTGCTCTTTTAACCTGACGTAATTGCCTGTAGGAAAGAGTCCTCAATTTGCCCTTATCAGCACGCACACGTGTGTACTGTGAATCAGCTACATACTTCTTGATTGCCAAGACACTTCATCCTGATCATCGCACAATGTTGATTGTAGTCATGCCTTGACCTAAACACTCCACAATTTGTTGCTTCTCAGCAGCCGACACATCCTTTTTCTTTCCCATTTTGGCAGAAAATGTAGGCTGCCTTAATAATGTGAGACAGCCTTCTTAAGTAGTCTTGCCTTTCATTGGACACACCTGCCAAACTAATTAGCACAGGTGTCTGCAATTGCTTACAGTGATATAAAGAGCCCTGACGCACATCACCATCAATGAGTTTAACTGACAAACAAACAAATTCTTCCCTTATCACTCCTAAACACTTTTTGCATAATAATTTGGAACACAGTGTACATGTACTTTTCCACAAAACACCAGTGGTTCACGTAGTGAATCTTACAGTTCTAACTTGCCAACCGTGGTCTGTATGGAGTTGTTCAATAAAGGGCCCAAAATTAAGATAACATAGATGGGAGAGGTCTCTATGAATAGGAATTCCTAAGTATTTGATACCCTGTGAGGGCCAGGCAAAGGGAAAGTTGGACTGGATGGAATCCTATATGGATTTGGGGAGGGAGACATCGAGGGCCTCAGACTTCGCTGCATTGATTTTAAAATTTGACCATGTAACAAAGTGATCTATTTCAGCCATAACAGCATGGATGGATATATGTGATTGAGTGATATATACTAGGACATCATCAGCAAATAGAGAGCACTTGTACTTGGTGCCTCCCACCTCAATCCACCTAATATTGGGGTTATGGCGAATTGATGAGAGCAGGTGCTCCGTCACTAGGATGTATAAGAGAGGGGACAGAGGACATCCCTGCCTTGTCCCATTGGTGATTGTGAAAGGTGATGAAAATGTTCTGATGCACCCCCTGGGCCTTGGGACACCCGGAGCCGGACCCTTTTTGGTGGATGCTGGTGGTTGTAGTCTTCATGGCGGCGACCCGGTTCCGTGGCTCAGGGTGGTCAAACCAGTGGCGGAACTATTTATGTGGTTTTGATGTTTAAAGGTCCGACTACGCCACCCGTGGATTGCGGTCAGAGTGAACCGCCGCTGCAGGGCAGACCGCTGAGGCTGGTGTTGTGGGTGCAGCAGAGCGTAGCATAACTCCCCACGGGAGGAGTATAGCCTCAGGGCAGTGTATGCGGAGGATGGGGGTGATGGTGCAGGGCAGCAGCAGTAACGACACGGAGTCAGTGATGCAGTCCAGGGCCTTTACTCACAGTTCTTATTATCCAGACCACGTCTGCAGGTAACGGCTGCCCACGTCGTACTGTGCTCACCAGGTGAGGGGCTCAGACAACTCCCAGATAACTTTGGAGCACTTCACAGGACCCCCTTTGTGTGTCCTTTGTCTGGCCTTTCTTACCAACCCTTCTGTCCGGCTGCCTCGGGCCTCCTCTTGGTAAACTTGACGCCAGTTTCCCTGACCCTATGTGGTGCCTTCCTAGCGGGTGTAGCGAGGGGCTGCGCCACATAAAATGTCACAGCCTCCGGTTTCTAGCTAAGGGTCGTTTCCTGCCTCCACTAGTTTCGGGGACCGGTCTCCCCGTTTGGCCTGACCCCTCCACACAGGTGGATTCGGGCGTGCGGTGGCGACTCGCCCGTCCGCACCCCTGGGATCCCTTCATTCCTCGTTCCTGGAGCCTTCTCTGCTCCTCTTCCTTCCTTCTCCCTCTTCCAGGCCTGGGCCTCTGTTACTAGGCCCGCCTCCGGAGCAGAGCTCATGCAGAGCCCCTGCTCCCTGCCACTTCTGCTCAGACTTCTCTGCACTGAACTAAGATGGTGCCCACCTTTTATACTCCCTTCTCAATTCACCCAGGAACTGCTTCCTCCCTGCTCCTGCACTACAGGGTTCCCCTTCCTCAGTGTTCCCTCCCCCCATTCCAGCCAGGGACAGGGACTGTCGTGCCCATCTCAGAGGCATATTGGTCGCCCTGCCCCACGGCAATGTGGTGTAATGCATGCAGGTGTCGGGTCCTGATCCACACTCCATCCTTACCTGAGAGTGAGATATCACACCTCTGGGTGAGGTGCAATACCTCTGTAGCAACCGAGCCCTCAGGGTGCTACAGTTCCATTTATCTTCAGCCTAGATGACGTATTGTGATACAGGGCCGTGATTTTGGCTATAAAAGGGTCCCCTAGACCCCTACCCTAAGCTTTTTAAGAGAATCATATATGGCGTGCCAGGAGACTCTATGGAATGCTTTCTCAGCATCCAACGAGAGTATCTAATTACAAATTTTTAACTGCATCTAGCCCAGGAAATACTTTGTACCTAGTAGCAGTGTCTGCTAGTCAGCGGATTATCCCGGCTGTTAAGCAAGCTACACCACCTGTAGTTTGGACACTTAATTTTTTCAAAGGAAATGCTTCGGGACCATGGGATACTCAGTGAAGAGCATCAGGAGGCACCCCAAGGCATAGGGGCTGGGACTGGCAGTAGGATGCCTTGCGGTGGACAGTCGAGCTCGATCCTTATAAAAGCTTTTTAACTGCAGCAGCTTTAGTGGACGCTACTGGAGCTGGAATTACGCGGCTGCTGGCATGAGACTTGCCCTCCAATAGATCCTTGTAAATGGATTTAAAGTGTATTCATTCAAATTAGAGAGACAATTTAAATTAAAAAGCTTAGAGCTGCCTCCACCACAGGGGGGCTCGCTCGACCCACCAGCGGACAGGCACCAGTATTGGGAGAGGGGGGCTGGCCGTCAGGGTTCACCGCGGCTCTGGCACAAACCCGGCGACACGGAGGTGGCACGGGCAGGAGCGGACTGAACGTGTCGGCTTCTCACTTTTTGGATTTCAGAAGGGCATGACATGCCTATATCTGTGTCTCCCCCTCCTTTTACTCCTCCACCTCTTTTCTTTTCGCATGACTATATGTACTTGTCACTTTTCCATGTGTTAGTTGTGTCTTCTGAGCAGTTTGTCAGCTTTTGGACACCTTTGAAGGTGTTTTCTATGTGTTTCTATGTGTTTTTGGTTGCCTGCCCTTGGTTTTAACGGTGTTCGAAGGTGTTCGACGAACAGTTCGACGAACAGTTCGGCAAACACACGGGTGTTCGACGAACCGAACCGAACTCGAACACTATGGGGGTGGCTCAACACTAGTAGTGATAAGACACCGAGAACTGGAAGGAAATAAAACAGGCCTCATACGGCCCCATGGTGTTCATTTAACGGATATTGGACTGGACCTATTCCTGTCTGGACTCCAGGACGGAGTGGAACAAGCGTTAATGATGATGATGGGTGGGGGTCGGAGTCCTGCCTACGAGTATGCAGGATCCTCCGTGGCCTGAAATAGAAAGGACATGTTTGAAAGTTACTCTTGTTGGCCAACTTGCCGGTGTGGAGACACAGGACATGCTGCAACAAGCGGAATTATTTTTGGAAATAAAATGCCTTTCTAATGGAATGAGTTAAAGAGTTAATAAAGCTGTGACCGATCCTCACCCATCCAGTTGTAAGAGTTACATTTTTGTATTGTTAAGGAAGGGGTGGCGGTAGGGGGGCTGAGCTTCTGGGTTTGGTTGGGGTCCCCACAGTCTTGAAAGGAGAGAAAGAGAGGAAAACAGAGAAGAGCACATTACTTAAGGTGAGACTTTCACGAAGATCACTCACCACACTGCCGTTCAGACTAGGGTACCGGAGGCTGTGGTTGCCGTTCACATGAGGGCTCCCATCTGGTGGAGGTGGTCTGACGAGGTCTTTTCTGACCGGTTCGGCCGGCACTCGCACGCCCCCCACTGCTGTGGCTTTGATGATGGGAAGATTCTCTACGTTTCGGTTGCTTAAGCTGCTTACGCTGCTTTGGCGGCTGTGGCTGCTGCTGTTCCTCTTGCGGCGGTGACAGCTGGTGTCCAGGTGACTGCGGCTCCTCACTCATTATGACGGGGATGCAGACACCGCCATCTTGATCGCTTCCCATTCTTAAGAAGCATTAGGGCTCCATCTCCTTTAGGCTCCTCCCCTTCCAGCAGCGTGCTCTCTCTCCTTTCTCTCTTTTTTTTTTCTTCTCTACCAGCTGGCGCGCTCCACCGCAGGACCCCCCCTGCGCGTGCGCAGCCAAGTGGTACCCAGCACGCTTGCAGTGGGGATGACCCGAGCATCGCACCCCGCACAAGCACAGACCCGGCTTCCGGTGCACTTCGTAATAGGGCGCACCACGACCCCGCGCGTGCGCAGCCCGGACTTCCGGCGCGCTAAGTCATAGGCCATGACGCAACCCTACATGTGCGCAGACCTGGAAGACCTGCCGGCCGGCGCGCTCAGCCATGCCACCATGTGAGCGCAGACCCGGCCGCAGGACCCGGCGTACACGGGAGAGGACCCCAGAAGGCAGCCCCCCCGCACGCAGACCCAGGTAGCAGCAAGATGAGGCTGGGATTAGAGGACCAACTCCTGCTTCTTCACGGCCTCCAGGCCGCATCGATCCCGGGATCCATGGTCCAGACCCCACGATCAGGTAGGCGAGGTACCACCTAAAGAGGCTCCCATCAAGGACAGGAACCAAAACTGATGCGAAAGAGAGGTACCGCCTTTTTATTCAGTAGGTTCCTGTCCTTGGTGGGCGGATACCCTCTCTCAGGTGGTGCTGTCATGGGAGAAGGGGAAAATCCATGTGATTTTTTGGAATAGTACAGAACATAAATGCAAACCTATAAAGCCCACACAAGTAGGAATGTCAGTATTCATAGCATAAGCTGTTAGTGGGGAATACCTGGTCATAGTTGGTTTATCAGGTATGGTAAACCCTCTGTCCTCAAGGAAGGAGATGATATCGTGATTTGTATCGATCGCTAAAATCTTGTCATAAGAGATAATTGTTCCCTTTGTTGCAATTTTTATCAGCATCTTCTTGGACTCTTTCAATGCTGCAATCCTCTCCTCTTTTGAACCGTATTTAAGGCATTTTCGTGAAAGATGCTGTGCCAGCTGATTAAAGGTTTCGTGACAGAATGGACATGTCATTGGCATCCTGATGTGGCCATTAAAAAGAAAAATGTAAGATCAGAAACAATATCACTGAGAATCCTTTTTTTTATGAAGGCTGGCTATTGCGTCAATTTCCAAAAGCCTGCCCTCATGGCAATATATATATTTTTTTGGATGAGGGCTCGCTCTTGGGTCATTTTTGATCTCCAATAGCCAGCCCTCATGGCAATATTTTCTTTGGATGAGGGCTGGCTCTTGGGTCATTTTTGATCTCCAATAGCCAGCTCTGATGGCAATATTTCTTTTTGGATGAGGGCTGGTTCTTGGGTCATTTTTGATCCCAATGGCCAGCTCTGTTGGCAATATTTTATTCATTGGATGAGGGCTGGCTGTTGGGTCATTTTTGATCTCCAATAGCCAGTGCTCATGGCAATATTTTTTTTGGATAAGGGCTGGCTGTTGGGTAATTTTTAATCTCCAATAGCCAGCTCTGATGGCAATATTTTTTTTTTGGATGAGGGCTGGCTGTTGGGTCATTTTTGATCTCCAATAGTCAGTGCTGATGGCAATATTTTTTTTGGATGAGGGCTGGCTCTTGGGTCATTTTTGATCTCCAATAGCCAGCTCTGATGGCAATATTTTTTTTTGGATGAGAGCTGGCTCTTTGGGTCGATTTTAATTTACAAAAGCCAGCCCTCATTTTTGGGCAAAACCAGACAAAAACGTATACGGTTGTTGAAGGAGCAATTGTATATACAGTTTAGTCTAAGTCTATACGTTTTGATAGCATACTACACACATTGTGGCAGTATCGTGTTAATAACACATGTAGTTTTTTACCACATTCATGCCCATAGATGTTGCGAAAATCAGATTTTTTGCAACAAATGCACAGATTGACAAAATACTGTGCCAAAAACATGTGCAGTTTTGACCACACAAATGCTTACACAGTTTTGCACACGACCGGCACTCATTTTTGGTAAAAAAGAGACAAAAACATACACTGCTTTTGAACAAGTGACTGCACATATGGTTTAGCACATGTCTGAGTTTTTTATAGCATAATAAGCAAATTGTAGCAAAATTGCGCCAATAACACATACCTTTTTACTACATGTACAGTTAGGTCCATATACACTGTGTTCCAAATTATTATGCAAATAATATTTTCTCAGATTTTCCCAAATTGCCTATATGAATTGCAGTCATTGTAATTTTCCAGTCAAATAACTATTAGAGTACAATTGAAAGGTTTTTGTATAAACTGCCTATGATAACAGTATATTTTTTAAAAAATAAAAAACTCAAACTGCACTCAAAATGCATGTTCCAAATTATTACGCACAGAAGAGTTTTCAACCTTTTCATTTTAATAAAGAACAAAAAAATGGTCATTTTTGAAATTATAAGCATTAGCAGGTTATTACAAACTGAAATCAAACAGTTTTCAACTCAAAACTTTATTCTAGGTGATGTTACATTTGCACATAGGACCCCTTGTTCGAAAGGAGCTTCTGAACTCTCTCGTCCATTGAATTTGTCAGGTTTTGGATGGTTTCTGCTTCCAATTGTTTTGCATGAGGACAGAATACCCTCCCAGAGCTGTTGCTTAGATGTGAACTGCCTCCCGCCATCATAGACACTCCTTTTGATGATGCTCCAGAGGTTCTCAATGGGGTTGAGGTCAGGGGAGCATGGGGGCCACACCATAAGTTTGTCCCCTTTTATGCCCATAGCAGCCAGAGATGCAGATTTGTTATGTGCAGCTTGAGACGGGGCATGCTTTCATTTGAGGGTATCCACATTAAAATTGGATGAAGGGTTTAGGAGTTTCAGCTCCTTAACATGTGCCACCCTGTTTTTAAAGGGACGAAAAGTAATTGAGCAGATTAAATAATTGTAAATAAAATGTTCATTTCTAGTACTTGGTTGAAAAACCTTTGTTGGCAATGACTGCCTGAAGTCTTGAACTCATGGACATCACCAGATGCTGTGTTTCCTCCTTTTTGATGCTCTGCCAGGCCTTCACTGCGGTGGTTTTCAGTTGATGTTTGTTTGTGGGCCTTTCTGTCTGAAGTTTAGTCTTTTTCAAGTGAAATGCATGGTCAATTGGGTTGAGATCAGGTGACTGACTTGGCCATTCAAGAATATTCCACTTCTTTGCTTTAATAGACTCCTGGGTTGCTTTGGCTTTATGTTTTGGGTCATTGTCCATCTGTAGTAAGAAACGAGGACCAATCAGTTTGGCTGCATTTGGCTGGATCTGAGCACACAGTATGGCTCTGAATACATCAGAATTCATTTGGCTGCTTCTGTCCTGTGTCACATCATCAATAAACACTAGTGACCCAGTGCCACTGGCAGCCATGCATGCCCAAGCCATCACACTGCCTCCGTTGTGTTTTACAGATAATGTGGTATGCTTTGGATGATGAGCTGTACCACGCCTTCGCTATACTTTTCTCTTTCCATCATTCTGGTAGAGGTTGATTTTGGTTTCATGTTTCCAAAGAATTTTCTTCCAGAACTGTGCTGGCTTTTTTAGATGTTTTTTAGCAAAGTCCAGTCTAGCCTTTTTATTCTTGATGCTTATGAGTGGCTTGCACCGTGCAGTGAACCCTCTGCATTTACTTTCATGCAGTCTTCTCTTTATGGTAGATTTGGATATTGATACGCCTACCTCCTGGAGAGTGTTGTTCACTTGGTTGGCTGTTGTGAAGGGGTTTCTCTTCACCATGGAGATTATTCTGCGATCATCCACCACTGTTGTCTTCCGTGGGTGCCCAGGTCTTTTTGCATTGATGAGTTCACCAGTGCTTTCTTTCTTTCTCAGGATGTACCAAACTGTAGATTTTGCCACTCCTAATATTGTAGCAATTTCTCGGATGGGTTTTTTCTGTGTTTGCAGCTTAAGGATGGTTTGTTTCACCCTCATGGAGAGCTCCTTTGACCGCATGTTTACTTCACAGCAAAACCTTCCAAATGCAAGCACCACACCTCAAATCAACTCCAGGCCTTTTATCTGCTTAATTGAGAATGACATAACAAAGGGATTGCCCACACCTGTCCATGAGTCAATTGTCCAATTACTTTTGGTCCCTTTAAAAACAGGGTGGCACATCTTAAGGAGCTGAAACTCCTAAACCCTTCATCCAATTTTAATGTGGATACCCTCAAATGAAAGCTGAAAGTCTGAACTTCAACTGCATCTGAATTGTTTTGTTTACAATTCATTGTGGTAATGTCTAGAACCAAAATTAGAAAAATGTTGTCTCTGTCCAAATATATATGGACCTAACGGTATGTACATAGATGTTGTGCAAATTGACAAAATCCCATGGCAAAAACACATACAGTTTTGACCGCGCAAATGCTTACAGTTTTGCACACGACCGACACTCATTTTTCAGTCAAAACAGAACAAAAACGTACACGGCTCTTAAGCGACGGTTTAGAGCATTTTGACTGGAAAAAGTTAAAGATACAGAAAGACCGCGCCAAAAACGTACACACTTTCTGCGACTGAGCCTGAACAATTGCAGGCCCTAACATGATGATAAAATACATTTCATAGAGCAATCCTGCCCCAGCCCCCACCACAGTATTACAACCAAGCTAACAATTTTGCAGAGGTCACAGAGAGAACATCAGCTAATGCTGCAGTAAAGTTAGGCACCCCATCCCATTATAAGCTATATGATAACCTCTTGTACAAATCCCCCCATGGTATGAGTGCACCCCAGAATGCATGCTGCAATGGTGTCCGGAAAGGGTCTTCCTAGAAGCAACATGACGCGCCCCCTGGGCCTGTGTTGTGTAGCGTTGCGCACGCGGGGAATACCCGGAGCCGGATCCGATAGGGGTAGTAGTCCTCGTGGCGGTGACCTGGTCCGTGCCCAGGGTGTCAAACCAAGTGGCAGAATTTAGAATAAGATGTTATAGAGTTCGACTACGCCACCCGTTGAATGCGGTTATGAAACCGCCGCTGCAGGGCAGACCGCTGAGGCCGGTGGTACGGTTGTGCAGCGTGGATGGTATAACCCCCAACGGGAGGGGTATGGCCTCAGGGCAGCGGACGTGGATGATGGGGATAGCGGAATTGCACGCAGGCACCAGGAACCACTCAGAGACGGTGCAGTGTAGTTCAGGGTCTTTACTGGTGGCAAAGATAGACCCTCCCGGGAGTACTGGCTAGCGATCGGGGCCTGGTCAGTCCGTGAGCAGATAGGATCTCCCCTGGCCAGGCGGAGTTGTAGGCCTCCCCAACTAATTGTACTCTTCCTGGCTACCTTGCTAGAAGCGGGTAAAAGTAGCCCACGTCCCTGAGTGTACCGTGTGGTGCTCACCCGTATGACCGGTGACTCGGGGCCTTCTGGTAGCCTCCGCTCCACGACGGCGGTGCTGGTCCCTTGCGTGTGACCGTGCCTTCGGGTTTCTTGGCCAGAGGACTTGAAATCCCCTGCCGGACGGTTTCTGCTGCTGGGTATGGATCAGTCCCCACAGCCTCGGTCTCCGTGTCCGGTGAGATCTTTTCAGTCAGGATGAGCTCTACAGCTTCCAGTCCCTGACCCTTTTATCACTGCTCCCACAGAGCTCCTGATCTTGCTCTCCCCGTATCTGCTCCACTCCAGACCAGACTGTGTCTCTGTCTGGGACTCCTCTTCTTCTTCCTCACCCTGCCTCAGCCCCAGTTTATATAGGGGAAGTTCTTCCCCTCCCAGGACTGGGCAGGAGGTGTGGCATGCTTAGGGTTCCTGACCAGGAGACCTCCCACCTGCTCTCAGACGTAATATTGCTATTACTGTGGTAACCAGACCCCTGGGGTTCCACATTCCCCCCTAGTAAAATTTAGTACTCCGGGACTAAACATATTTTTGAAAACATAACAGGGTATAAACAGGAACAATACAATAAGGAAAAACACATTAGGGTGGTCACGGCGTGTCCGCAACCGGGTGCAGTTTTTGAAGCAATAAGGGTGTCCATTTCACCAAAGAACAAGGAGCCGTAACCAGTTAGGGGTCTGTCCTGCCCCGAGTCTTTAACAGTCTTTAGTCCGTTCCTGGGTTACTCTCCAAACATATATACAACAGAGTTCCGGTTAATCCATAAAAGACACCTATAAAATAACTGGAAAAACATAATTATTTACAAGTAACAGTAAACAGGTAAATACCAATAAAACAGTCTGAACACTTTAGATCCTCCAACGTACAGGCAACTGGCCTCTAGTGGCCCTAGTAGACCTACGGAGCTTACTGACCGGTCCTGAGCTACAGGGTGTAGGAGCTGTCAAAGGTAAGCTGGGCAGCTGTCTACGCGTTCTTTGGCTCACTAGGGGCACGGCAGGCTCACTGTAAGCAGAGGGTCGATTCTCCCGATCTGCTTGTGTGGGGTCTTCTGCCTCCTGGATCGGCTGCTCTTCCAGCTCTACCTGTTTTTCCGTAGGCACTTGGGATGCTGGTTGGAGGAAGGTGAGGACGGGTACCACAACAGCGCCATTCACCTGTGTCCAAGACCGAGGGAAGTCTCCGAGTACAGTACTGACCATCTCTTCCCTTTTCTCTGCGGGTCGAGGGTTTTCTTGATCTTCTTCAGGGTTTCGTAGCTGCTCGGGACACTTCTTCAGGTGATCTCGGGAGACAATGGCTGTGGTTTCTCCTCCATCCTTACTGATTGTGCAGATTTTTGGGTTTTCATGGCTTGATGGCAGTACGGTGTACGGGTCCTTCTCCCACTGGTCGTCCAACTTGTGGAGCCGTCTCTTCCTCTTCAAGACCTGCTCTCCAGGTACCAGGGGAACAGCGGGAGCATACTGGTTGTAAGTTTTCTCCTGTCTTTCTCTTGCTTGACAGAGACTTCGCTCAACGCTCTCCTGTACTTTCCGGTACTGCTGCTGCCTCTCTGTGTCCCAATCTGCTTCTGGTGAAGTGTCCTCGGGTGTCAGGACTCCCATATCCAGATCAACAGGCAGCTTACCAGGTCTTGCTCTCATTAGGTAAGCCGGGGTACAGTTGGTAGAACCTACCGGGATGTGGTTGTATAGGTCTACCAGATCAGGCAGTTTCTCAGGCCACAGACTGCGTTCTTCCAGGGGCAATGTTTTCAGAAGGTCTATCACCACCTGGTTCATCTTCTCGCAGAGTCCATTGGTTTGCGGATGATAGGGTGTTGTTCTTATCTTCCGGCAGCCATACAGAGTGCAGAACTCCTGGAAGACTTCCGCTTCAAAGGCAGGTCCTTGGTCCGTCAGCACCTGCTCTGGGTATCCGTGTGGACGGCAGAAGTGCTGCTGGAAGGCTCTAGCTGCTGTTTGAGCCGTTAAGTCCTTGACGGGGACTACAACCAAGAACCGGGAGTAGTGATCCACGATGGTTAATGCATAGACGTAGCCACTTCTGCTGGGGGTCAGTTTTACATGGTCCAAGGCTACCAGTTCCAACGGCTGCCTGGTGACGATGGACTGCAGGGGAGTCTTCTGGCTGGCACGGTCCTTCCTTCTTAGGTTGCATGGGCCACAGTCTCTGCACCACCTCTCGATGGTTCCTCTCATGCCTACCCAGTGGAACCGCCCGCGCAGCAGGAACTCCAGCTTCTTCCATCCGAAGTGCCCAGCTCCGTCGTGGTACGCCTCCAGTACCATAGCCGCGTCCCTTTTTGGCACCACTACTTGCCAGATCAGTTCATGCGTCCGGGAGTTAACCATTCTGCGGCACAACTTCTCCTTGTAGAGGAACAGTCGACTTTTCTCAGCCCACAGTTGCTTGGTCTCCTCCGGAGCGTCTGGGTCAAGGCGGGCATCTGGCTGAGTCAGCATCTCCTTCACCAGTCGGACGGCGGGGTCACTGTCTTGCGTTTCCGCCCAGTTGTAATGAGGTAAGGGGTTGAACGTAGCGGATTGCTTACCCCTTACACGGTTGGAATACTGGGTAGTCCCATCACGGTGGAACGCGGGGAGTTCAACTTCTTCCAGTTCCTCTGGATCTTCCCCTACGTCCGGTAGGTTTGGCATTCTGGACAAGGCATCCGCGTTGGTATTGGAGCGTCCTGCCCGGTATTTGATCGTGAACTCATAGTTGGACAGGCGGGCCATCCATCTCTGCTCCAGGGCACCGAGTCTTGCAGTGTCCAGGTGTGTCAACGGGTTGTTATCCATGTACACGGTGAACCGGGAAGAGGCGAGGTAGTGCCTAAAGCGTTCGGTGACTGCCCACACCACCGCCAGGAACTCTAGCTTGAATGAGCTGTAATTCTCAGGGTTTCTTTCGGTGGGTCGCAGTTTTCGGCTGGCATAAGCAATTACCCGTTCTCTCCCCTGCTGGATCTGGGACAGTACGGCTCCTAGCCCGATGTTACTTGCGTCGGTGTAGAGGATAAAGGGCTGGCTGTAATCAGGGTACGCCAGGATTTCATCCCCCGTGAGGGCCATCTTCAGCTGGCGGAAGGACTTTTCTTCCAGCTTCTCCCATCTGAAGGGCAGCTTCTGGTTCTTGGCCTTCCTGGACTGGCCTATCAGGAGGTCCTGCATAGGAGCTGCCTTTTTGGTGAAACCGGGAATGAATCTTCGGTAGTAGCCTACCAACCCGAGGAACTGCCGCACTTCCTTTACGCTGGAGGGTCTTGGCCATTCCTTAATCGCGGTGATCTTATCAGGGTCGGGAGCCACTCCGTCAGCACTCACCACGTGTCCCAGGTACTGCACTTTTGGTTTTAGCAGGTGACACTTAGACGGTTTCACCTTCAGACCGTAGTTTGCCAGGGCTTCAAACACTTCCGCCAGGTGTTTCAGGTGGTCCTCGTAGGTTTTGGAATAAACTATAACATCGTCCAGGTACAGCAGGACCGTCTCAAAGTTCCGGTGTCCCAGACAGCATTCCATCAATCGTTGGAAGGTTCCTGGTGCGTTGCAGAGTCCGAACGGCATGCAGGTAAACTCGCTAAGTCCCATCGGGGTGGTGAATGCGGTCTTCTCCCGGTCCGCCTCTGCTACAGGAACCTGCCAGTACCCGCTAGTGAGATCCAAAGTGGAGAAGAAGTTAGCAGATATTAAAGCAGCCAAAGACTCCTCTATCCTTGGTAAGGGGTACGCATCTTTGTGTGTGATACGGTTGATTTTCCGGTAATCTACACACATTCTCATGGTGTTGTCTTTCTTTTTAACCAAGACTAGTGGAGCTGCCCAGGGGCTACAGCTATCCCTGATTACCCCAGCCTCCTTCATGTCTTTAAGCATCCCCTTGGCGTGTTGGTAGTGTGCAGGGGGTACGGGACGATACCTCTCCTTTATGGGAGGATGGTCTCCCATGGGGATGTGATGTTCCACTCCCTTTACTCGCCCGAAGTCTAGCGGGTGTTTACTGAACACTCTCTCGTATTCCTGGATCACCCGGTAGACTCCCTGCTTTTGGTGAGCGGGTGTGGAGTCAGTACCCAAATGCAGTTGCTGACACCAGTCCTCCATTTGTTGCTTAGAGCCGTTACCTTCCTCTGGTTGAGATGGAGGCAAGGGTTCCACGGACTGTACAGAATTTTGGTTGATGGTATACAATTTGGTTAGCGTAGCATACCGGGGCAGGTACACTTCCCTCTTCCCGATATTTATTATGCGAACGGGCACCCTCCCATGGCGTACATCAACCACCCCCCATGCCGTCAAAATGGTGGGCCTACTGTCTGAGTAGACTGGTTCTACCATTGCCTGGTAATCTCTACCTCTCAGACCAATAGCTGCCCGGCACCAAATCATCATTTCACTTTTCGGGGGCATGGCAATAGGGAAAGGGTCACACATTCTCACGCTACCAATCTCACCACCGGAGAGTTCCACCTGTTGCCGTCGCATCAGTGCCCGGATCTCTTTTTGGAGCACTCGCTGCTGGCCGGAGCTGGCGTTCTTGGCAACCTGCTGTAAAATGAGAATCACCTCTGCAAGACAATTTTCAATCACATTAGTTCCTAGAGTTATCTCTGGGTGACTCTCGCGCTTGTCAATGTCCACAATGATCAGTCCCTGTGCTGCCAGTTCGACTTTACCGATTTTAATGGTCACCTCTTTAAATCCGATCTGTGGCACGGGCTGACCATTGCTGGCGATGATACTCAAGTCGTCGTCAGGGTAGCGGGTTATATCCGAGTCATTCCAGTACTGCTTGAAGAGCACGTACGGGATGGTGGTGACCTGTGACCCGATGTCAAGTAGGGCACTCATAGGAATGCCATCCAGTACCACAGGCAAGACTGGACGTCCTCCCACGTATTTGTCACGCCAGTTCGATGGGCCGGGTGATCTTATTCCTAGGGGTTGGCCCTCTACCCCAGGTTGTGCCAGTTTAAAGGACAGTACCTTGCCATATGTCCGGGTTGATTGCAGCGGCGGCAGATGGGTTGTCCGTCCTCGTTGTATCGGTCGCTGGGTCTTCCTCTGGCCGGTGGGGTCCTCCTTGGTCGGCGCCACGAGATGTCCTCCGGTCCGGATGCCCACTGGATCTTCCCTGGAGTAGAAACCTGTAAAGACTGCACAGTTCGGGTTAGCGCGGCAACGCTTTTAGTTAGCTCTTGGACCTGATGGTGCAGGTCTGTAGCCGGGTCATTGTTTAAAGCCTGCGCATCAGCTCCCACTGGCCCTGCCGACAAGGGCGCCGTCTCCTGGTGGTAAGTGGCAGCAGGGCGTCTGTGGGTCACAGCGCCACCTGGTGCCGGTTCTCGGAGCACCCGGATGGCTCTGTCCTTGAACTGTGCAAAGTCCAGATGAGGGTCCTGTAAGGCCATTGCCCGCAACTGGGTTCGGTGGGCATTGCAATGTAGACCCTCTATAAATTGTTCAGTCAACAGCTTGTCCTCGTTTCCCACGCCGTCAGGGTCGGCCTACTTAATGGCTCTCAGGGCCTCTTGTAGGTTTAGTGCATAGTCCCTTATATTCTCATGTGCTCGCTGCTTGCACCCGTAGAATCTAAGCTTGATCTCGGCTGAGGTACGAGTATCAAAGGTGTCCTTCAGCCGGGCTAGTATCTCTGCGACAGTCCTCCTCCTCCCAAGTGGCCAGGACTTTACCTCCCTTTGGGCTGCCCCTGTTAATTGAGCCACCAAGATGCTCTCTTTTTGCTCTTCTGTGAGGGGGTACACCTGGAAGAGGCTATCTAGCTTTTCTCTGAAGTCATTTAGGGTATGTGACTCCCCTGAGTACTGGGGTAGCCAGGCTGCCCCCGGGATATAGGGCATGGTGAAAGGCATGACCGCAGCAGCGGTGGCGCTGGCGGTGGCTGTGAAGCTCTCCTCCGTATCCGACATCCTCCTCCCCCCTAGTGAACCGTAGCCTACCTTGCGATGATCCTCTTCCGTAGGCCGCGGCTCCGCAGTGGATCGTCAGGGTTGAGGACCTTCCGTCGCGCTCCTGTGACGTCGGCGTCTGCTGGGCTCCTTCCAGGACCTTACGCAACGTCCGGACGTGAGGCGGAGCTTCAGTTCTCGCGCGCTTTCGGAGTCCACGCCCCTCTTCTTCCCGCGCGGCGTCCTC
The DNA here is from genome assembly GCF_046119375.1 of Phyllobates terribilis. Taxonomy (NCBI): domain Eukaryota; kingdom Metazoa; phylum Chordata; class Amphibia; order Anura; family Dendrobatidae; genus Phyllobates; species Phyllobates terribilis. The sequence continues at coordinate 971,149 of NW_027363269.1, forward strand.
AAGATGGCGTCCAATGGCGGGAAAACTCCACGGATGGCGGGAAGAAGGCAGAAGATGGCGTCGGATGGCGGGAAATCTCCACGGATGGCTGGAAGAAGGCAGAAGATGGCGTCGGATGGCGGGAATCTTCACCACAGGTAAGTTTAACAGTCTTTTTCAGGCACGCAGTACCCGGTGGTTGCGGGCACGGGATCCTGCCGACTACGCCAAAGTTGACGCGCCCCCTGGGCCTGTCTTGTGTAGCGTTGCGCACGCGGGGAATACCCGGAGCCGGATCCGATAGGGGTAGTAGTCCTCGTGGCGGTGACCCGGTCCGTGCCCAGGGTGTCAAACCAAGTGGCAGAATTTAGAATAAGATGTTATAGAGTTCGACTACGTCACCCGTTGAATGCGGTTATGAAACCGCCGCTGCAGGGCAGACCGCTGAGGCCGGTGGTACGGTTGTGCAGCGTGGATGGTATAACCCCCAACGGGAGGGGTATGGCCTCAGGGCATCGGACGTGGATGATGGGGATAGCGGAATTGCATGCAGGCACCAGGAACCACTCAGAGACGGTGCAGTGTAGTTCAGGGTCTTTACTGGTGGCAAAGATAGACCCTCCCGGGAGTACTGGCTAGCGATCGGGGCCTGGTCAGTCCGTGAGCAGATATGATCTCCCCTGGCCAGGCGGAGTTGTAGGCCTCCCCAACTAATTGTACTCTTCCTGGCTACCTTGCTAGAAGCGGGTAAAAGTAGCCCACGTCCCTGAGTGTACCGTGTGGTGCTCACCCATATGGCCGGTGACTCGGGGCCTTCTGGTAGCCTCCGCTCCACGACGGCGGTGCTGTTCCCTTGCGTGTGACCGTGCCTTCGGGTTTCTTGGCCAGAGGACCTGAAATCCCCTGCCGGATGGTTTCTGCTGCTGGGTATGGATCAGTCCCCACAGCCTCGGACTCCGTGTCCGGTGAGATCTTTTCAGTCAGGATGAGCTCTACAGCTTCCAGTCCCTGACCCTTTTATCACTGCTCCCACAGAGCTCCTGATCTTGCTCTACCCATATCTGCTCCACTCCAGACCAGACTGTGTCTCTGTCTGGGACTCCTCTTCTTCTTCCTCACCCTGCCTCAGCCCCAGTTTATATAGGGGAAGTTCTTCCCCTCCCAGGACTGGGCAGGAGGTGTGGCATGCTTAGGGTTCCTGACCAGGAGACCTCCCACCTGCTCTCAGACGTAATATTGCTATTACTGTGGTAACCAGACCCCTGGGGTTCCACACAACACATACCTCTGCAGATTCACATTTCCCTCCCACTTACTGTCCCCCCCAGGTGCACTTACCTGTCTCTGGACTCCATGGTTGTAATCGGCGTAGA